>NC_139353.1:84885539-85073039 GCF_055883805.1 Amblyomma maculatum
ATTCATACCTTACCATAAAGTTGGTCTGTTGTTGCGCTCTCGGCCGGCCTCACACTGAAGGATTCAAAACAACTGTATCTTGAAATCAGGGTACTAAACCGGGAATTTTTTCTGGTGCAGTTCGGGCTCACGCCTGTCGGGTTATGGTTGGGTTTCACCTCCATAATCACAAGGTAATACAACGCAAAAACCACACATAGGACTCAGAAAGGTGAGACGAATACAGGCGCTGACTGACAATTAACGGTTTATTGTTCTAATACCTCAGTAGATATACAGCCGGCATCAAAAACAAGAAAACGAATATAGCTACATCGCAAACAAAGATCAAGCAGGAGCGCCTGATCTCTGATCGGCGTCTCTCACAGCTTGACTCGCTTTGAGACGTTAACCCCACAAAACAAACATTTTTTTTTTCTTTTCAATACTGATAGCAGAGACAGTTTGAGTGATCCTGTGCTTTGAAAATGGCCTCCTCCACACGAGGGACATTAGTATTGAGACTGAAAGCACTCTTTTCTATTTTTTTTTTCCTTTATACTTCTTCAAGCCAGCGTCTTCCTGCCTCCTCACAGGCTTTATCTTTTCTAAATTCCCTCCTCAATTTTCTTCTTAGGGAACAGTCGCAGGTTCTTTCGGTACTCTTGATATCATATCTCTTTCCACTTTTGAAGAGTTTTGTCCAGACCTCCCACGTCACCGCGTAGCCCGTAGACCATCACCGCGTAACCCGTAGACTTCTATCTATCAGTGCCACATTTCTAGTTTGTATTTGGTATTAGCATCAGTTATGGCGCTAGAGCGACGAGACGCATTCTTTTTTCGACACCGCATGTGCGGGGCGAAACTCCACCAAACAAATCTTGTGAATTTATACTTCTGCCAAAAATTTCACTCAGTTTCATGTTCCTCGCTGACTTACATTTGAACATTCGAGGTTCGCTCCTGGCATAGTGTAACTTGAAGTGAAATAAAATCAGCAGACATCGCAACGAGCAAAAGGAACAGATGACAAAATGGGAATTCAATTTATGGAATCAAGTTTGCGCTAAGTTCACATACAACTCAAGAACAGAGCGGTAAATTGCTGCCAAAGACGGTCTTTTCACCATTAGCGTCGCTTTATCATTCTAAAATCTTTTTCAAACAAATAGCATCTTCTGGCTTCGCATCGCATACTACTGCCATTCACGTGCCGTGGGACTCATTACGATGCCGTCGAACTTATATGAGAATAAAACAATTGCGTGATTTCCTTAACAGATTCATCATTTGGCGTTTGACCAGTACATAATTATATATTTATTTATCTTAGTACGTAATTCCAGTTAAAAATTATATGCTAAAATTTCACTCATTAGTTATCTCTCTAGGGGGGCAACTCTCTCCATGAGTGGCGCCCTTGCGCAGTGCAGCGACCACTCCTGTTCGGGCAGGAACCAAAGCTCTACAACAGTGATTGTTGCTTTATATTTGGCAATATATTTTCATTTATTCTCGTCGCCTTTGTACAAGTAACGATATTTTCTTTCTATTCTATCTTTGTAGCCTGCAGTGGCACTTTGGAAATAAGCGAAAAAAGCGGTTTAAAAGTATCATTAAAATGAATTATACTAAAGATTTGATTTATTTGGGCTTATCCGGTTTAAAGTCTAAAAACCAGTTAGGCTATGGAAGGCGCCTTAGTGCAGGGCTCGGCAAAGTTTGGATTTTTTAACGCCACTGGCATTGCAAAGCATACGGGCGCCTTGCCTTTCGCCCTCTTCAAGAGCGAGTGGCGAGTTATGGAAAATTATGAAGGAAAGTTGCCACCAAAAGTGTGCCGGACCCGTACTGCGAACTGGTTTTGAATGGTTTCACTAATTCATTCCTGCTCAGCTTTAATTCCAAGATGGCGAAAAAATCAGGTTTCGGTTCATTTGTTGTTCCTGGCAAAAATTCTGGTCCGGTGTGGGTCTTGCTTTCGGTTCCGGTATGACACCCTGTTTAAAACAAAAGGCATGCAGCATTTTAATCTGAATGGATGCCGCCTGTCTGAGGCCTAAAAGAGAAATGCTGCCATTTTTTGAGATTATTATGTTTGAACTGCGAGAGCCGCGGAAATTATTGAATCTGTTTACCCCACTGTCGTGGCGCAGTGGCTATGGCGCTGTTGTGCCGGAAAGTATAAACACGAGCGTATGACCATACATAAAACGATGTCCATCATGTCACCCTTCCAAACTCAAGCAGAATTAATCATCATAGGTGCATTAGACCATTTTCGTCGCGCTGTGATACATTTAAATACTCATTCTTTCCCTGCGCCATTGAAGGTCGAAACTGCCTCCCAGAAGAAATTCTATCTCTCGGTGGTGCTTGCTCTTAGTTATACCTAGCTACTTCGTTGTAATAGAATCGCAACACATCAAAACACCAGAAAAATCGAACACAATCACCAGCTGAGCGTCGCGAAGGTATGCACGTATTTCATATTAAGATATCAGTGACTTACGATATGCAGAATGCACACCGGTGATAGCAGAACTAAACTTCTAATCGGTTTTCGTACTGCGATGACGTGACTGACTAAAAAGGGACCACATTATTGGCACACAAATTCATACGAAGCCTACAGAGGCTTCACAAGTACTGTTCCAACCTCTGTATTTTTTGTTTTGCGAGTACTTTGTCTATTCACGCTGTAACTACGTGCACAACCATTGTTACACATGATTGTTGTCGCAGCATATCCTGACATGTTACAATTGGACAGAGTCACCTTTGGCGGTTTGTGCATTTAACTGCAACTGTGAGGTGCAAGAACTATCTTGTTCTATAAAAAGCAATTTCCCCGACTTATCCAACTAAACGAATTTTGGTTTTGCGGGTTTTGACTGCAAAAACTATTCAAGCCTAATAAACTAAAAGGCAGGATCAGAATTTGAAAGAAACAAATTGTAAAATAACAAAACTTTTGACAAACGAATCGTTTGTATAACATTTAAAGTCGAATTGTGCTTTACCACACCGCTGTAGAGGTTCCTTCGGCGTGTGCCACGCTGTCAAGAAGATAAAACACATTTTAAATTGTAAAAATTTAAATACTAAAATGTTGAGTCATCAATGAATGCCGTCATGTTTATAATTTCAAAAATATAGGGCTTGCAAACATAAAAAATATTCAGTATTACATTGAATCAAAATTACATGCATTGAGTTTAGAAATGCTGGATGTTTTAGCGGTGAATTAGAGAAAATTAGAAGCACCATAAGAATAACAAGAAGTGATTGTTAGCTTCACAGTGTTGCAATGATGTGCTGCTTGAGATGATTGTAAATAGCCTTATTCAGTGGATACATTTCTTTCCGCAGCAGTGGTGTTTCAAAGTTTTACTGGCCACCTTGTCTTGTTGACGAAATATTAGGGCACACAACAATAATATAGCGTTTGCTCTACTATAGAGTGGGGAATTTATTCCTTGCATTGACCACGATTAACGTTATTCTATGCAGTACATAGCACATAATCATTCTCCAATGTTTTTTCTGTGGTCAGAAGTGAAGTTCAGTGTTTTTTATCAATCAAGAATTTGAAAAAATTAAAACAGTACGCAGAGAAACTGGAAGAGTTCTAGTTGAATTTCCTGCGTGCAAAAGCCGACACATGCCCCATTAACGAAAAGGAAGTTCTCTTCTTCAGAAGAAAGGCGAAACCTCGTCAAGAGAGAGCTGCTATGGCAAATATCGAAAATTCACTTCTTTTCATTAGAAGGGGTGTAATAGTTTTGGTTCATCGCAGGTGTAACTTCCTGCTTCTAGTTTTCAAAAAGGGAATCTTCGTTTACAAAAGACGTTAGTTGCTCAGCACCGAACGTACATTTGTCGCATTATTTCTGCATTTTCAAGGGCTCGGTACTGATACGCAGTTGCAACATTCTTAGAGAACACACGCTAAATTCTCCCGCAAATACATCACGGCCAGCTTTTGTCCATTTATATGGCACACCGTGTCGCATGACAGCTAATTCCTACCAGTGCCCGGAAGGCGAACGTGTAGTGAATAACTGCATCCAAACTCACTTACGTTGCCCATGTGAACACCAAAAACATATCGTAAGCAGAAAGCAGAGACACTCCATCCATCTTACTGACATACTGAAGATAATTTGCCTGAAACAAAAGGAGTAATGGAAGTCACTGCCCAATGCAAGTCCTCAAATTTCAGCGATTGTAACACGCATATATGAACCTATTCTCATCCCTTCCAAATGAAATGAACAAATTTGTAAACAGAAACAGGCAATTATTGTGTTTACAAATGTTTGTTTAAAAACAAATGGGCTTGTATCTCTTCATAAAAGCGTGCTTTAATTTCTCCGCAAGTAAGAACTGATTCTAATTGTCACGGCTAGTCTACAGTACTAGACTTGTTTAATATTTTTCGTCTCCTAGGAGTCCAGCCTGCAAGTAAAACCCTTCTTGTACACCTCATATGAAATAATGATACATGAGAAGAATAAGGTGCACAAAGAAAGAAAGGGAAAAGGACGACCACTAGTCTTGTCTCCTTTCTCAGCCGTGCACCAATTTTGCACTCAAGTATCTTTCTTAATAGGCACCCACATATCCAGCGAAAAGTGTTTGGTATGGAAGGGTTTGTAATTTGAAAAAAATTAAAATATCACACTAGAAATGTATCGCTCGTTGGAAAATGAGTTCAATTTGGAAATAATTCTTGACGTATGTATAGGAGAATGAACTTCGGTATGAAAAAAAAATTCGTAGCCTATGCGCGTATGCTATATGGTCCTGGCATAACCAAGCGCTGCATAGCAGACGGGCACATTGAAGTTCTTAACCATAAATCCGACAGCTTCATATATTGTTTCGGTTTATTGTTTGTTTACAGATTTTATGACTGCATATATGCCTATGGCATTTATTTCTAATTAAGCATATCACATAAATTATTTCAGATAGCTCTTAAGCATCATAAATATATATGTTACTCTACACCCTGCAGCAATTTGTTTGTCATGAGGTTACCTCTAGCACAACATATTTACTTCTTCATAGAGGTTGTTCGCAGGAGGAAGATGCACTAATTGTGATAGTACCTATTTGGAAGAACTACAGAAAATGCTCTTTCCTTACAACATAATGTTTTTAGCGACTTTTTGCAGCAATCGGGCTTTGACACATTATACTTGTGGTACAATTTTTTTGTGGAGCAGAAACTTCATAAGCTACAAAAAACACAAAATCAACGCTTGATAACTACAACAGAATTAGAAAACCATGTGATGTTATTGGAGGGCCACAGAATAGGTCCTTTAGTTTTTGACATTTGTGTTCGACTGTGAAATAGAACGGAAGCCACTAGTGCTAAGTAAGTCGGTTCACTGGGCGCTAACACAAAAGCTAAGGCCAAAAAAGGCACGGCTGGCGAACTGACTTGTGAACGAGCTCCCCGAGCGAATACGAGCGCGTGCCAGTCTCCCGAGCTCGACCACATGGCGCGCCAGTAAGTGAATAACATTGTTGCATTGCTCCTCCCGATGGAAAAGACCTCGTCCCGATGCTGCGTGGCGAGGTCAAGCAGAAACGCATGCGGCCTGAATGCCAAGTTCACAGGGAGAATTAAGAAGCAGTCACAGGTAGAAAAAAAAATCTACCTTGACCTTGTGGGCGTGGAAGTGCTTAATCCGGCCGTGCGAATGACTTCTGATTTTGCCTATCGTCGGGAACGAATAATTTCTAACGGGATTACTTCGTACGTGACGTCGCTGAGTCTCGTAACACTTTGTACGTGCCGAATCAGCGACGCAGCAGCTTCTCGGGCAACCCCACTAATGAACAGGTTCAGTTCAATTCAGTCGTTCAGTCGTGTCCGACTCTTCGTGACCCTACGGACCATGTCACGCCATGCTTTCCGGTCTCTCACTATCTTCCTAACACCACATAACTTCATCTGCAGTGCCTCGAGGATGCCATCTGACCATCGCGTTCGCTGCCTACCCCTTCTCCGGCGACCCTCAACCTTTCCCAACATCAGATCTTTCTCCAGCGACTCCTTTCTTCTCATCAGATGACCAAAGTAGAACAGGACTTCACACTAAAACTTGATCGCCACGGCTGTAAATTACCTCTCTGTGACGAAGGTTTTATATTTGAGCATCCTTAGCTTTCCGGTACGGACTCTCAGTCTAGCCAGCTGGCGGACAGCCTCAGCGTGGTGAACAATACCCTCATCCCCGGCTACGGATGTGTGGGAAGCATCTGGTGGAGTATTGTGCCCAGCCTGGTAACGGATTCACGACCATGCAGCAAACGAAATGATGTGAAGGGGTTGTTTCCTAGACTTCAGTGCTTCCACTCCCTGGACTGCATACACGAATGTTGCATATGATAGTATCAGGTCCTAGCTCTCATGGTCTTCTTCGACATACATCGAAGCCATATTGACAATGGTCTGATTGAGTTGCTCAGTAAGGCAGCTAAGGAGTCAACAATACGCTGTTGTACAGCGACGACAAGTGTCACTGAGCAGCATAACCTCTTGGGGTAGAGCTGAAGTAAATGACGTGCCTCTGTCAGTTAAAGCAACCGGAGGGGCATCGTGACAAAGGACAAGGCTAAAGTTGAAAATATTTAAATATCAATCGACGTGCAGCTGGCAGACTCTTTTGCCAGTAGTAGAATAATTCTCTCCCGGAAAGAGGCAGATGCGGCTGGTGTAAGCATTCTCACCCTCAACAGCATCTTGCCACAGAACGAGAACTGCACAGAGGCTGCGTTACTTGCGTCGGTATGCAATTGTGTGTCCGCCTACTCGTAGAAGTGGCCAAGTAGGGGCGTTGTTTGGAGGCGTTTGCGAGGCTCTTCGAAAGCCATTTACTACTCCTCGACTCAGACCAAAGAATGGTTGACCTTTGTTCAATGAGTCACTGGTTCGTCAATCCGGGAGAAGTGCACAAACTGTCTGTGATATGGACACAGGCCCGAAAACCGACGCGCAGCATCCTTATCAGTTGGGGATCGAGAAAGCAGCTACGGCAGCCGTACTCTCTGTATCAGGACTCATCGCTGACGACGTGGGCCAGAGACATGAGCTGTTAGAATGCAAAGTGGACTTTTTCTGGTTTTATAGAGAGGTCGCTCAGAGGGCATCTAGCACTGCTGTCAAGCACTTCGCAAGCTCCTCCTAGGTCTCAGAGAAAATGACAAAGTCGTCAAGGTCGCTTCCCTCGTAAAATCAGCTCTAGTACATGGAAGGGTATGCACAAGGCTAATGAACAGCTATTCATTAACGCCTCACATAAGACGGTGCACCTCCTTAACTCCTGACATGAACGGACAGCGTGGTTGTTACCGAATCATTTCATCCACAAACATGCGATGCTCTTATTAGACCGGTGCACTAGGGAGTGTAGAACTAGTTTTGCCATCTCTTTTCTTGCATCATTTCCAAGCGCTCGGAGGAGCTGCCGTCGGAAATCTTGCTAGGTGGTGATGGTAGCATTGTGGCGTTCGAATCACATCTTGGCGGTGCCTTCAAAGGCAAAATAAACGTTCCACAGCTTGTGCTCCTCATTCCACACAGTAAACATGCCGACCCGGTCGCAGCTGGGCCACCACACCTCATCATCCTCAGATTTGTCGCGATGGAACGGGGGGGGGGGGGGAGGGGGATAAGCCGAGTTTAGAAGAGCACCGGCTAGGCACTAACGAGCTGAAGGGTCTGACTTGCCGCCGTGGTCGTCATGGTTCGCAATGGTGGATCACACTCGGGAGCTAACCTCGAAAGCGGCAGGCCGCCTTGTGCACAGGTGTCGTATCCAAGATTTCTAGCTGGACGTTGGGAGCACCCAGAGGCTTTTCGTACGTGGGATGCACCAAGCACCTCCACTAAATTGTCACTGAAGCTAGTAGAGACAAATATGCCGGCTTACTGGAAACAAAACATAAAATCACCGGAGAAAAAAGACAGCTGGCGAACCGCCTTGTGAGCGAGCGTTACGAGCGAAAACAACGAGCGCATCTCAGTCTCTCGAGCTTGAGCACATGGATGGGGCAGTAAGTGTTTAGCATTGCAGGAATATGGACTCTAGGTTTCAGTATAAGTCCAATAATTAGATGTAGTCGCTTATGTAATGATGCATTTGCGAACATATTTCTGCGACATCTGTTGTTCTGGACATTCCCCTAGCTGTCGCTATCCCGTCTGATAAACTGAGGACTGACGAATAACCGCAATGTGCAGTGAATGAACCAATGCTCTTGGTCTTTTAACATTCCGCCTTCCGGATGTTACTTGTCGCTCTTTGTACAAAACAGGAGACATCACACCTAAGCAGAATGTCCACTTTTCAACATGAGAGTTGTTTCAGAATGATTTTTGCGCACTGCTTCCGCAACAATGCACACTTATCAAAATTACAAGGTGTGTGATTACAAACGTTTCCAGGCTACAAAAGATCGATTTTGACAACTCAAATACTCAAACATACCACAGTTAGAATCTTCCAACGATGTGTGGAATACAAAAGTCAAAGGGAAATATTACTTATTCTGAAACTGAGAATGACTGTAGTCCCCTTATTTAAAACCAACGTTGGCATATGCCTACATACCCAAACAAGTTGTAGTATGCATCTGGTGTTGTGGTAAAATTAGTTGAATGTTTTCGAGTATCGTGTGAATCGTTTCTACATAAAACGTAAGAAACAATTACCAAATTGACTTCTCCGAAAAAATATGCGAAGGGTTTACGCATTAAGCTTCAGTGTTATATGTTTGTAACTGGGTGCTTGCCTTTTAGAATTCATGGTTCACACTCTTTGACAAGAAACAAAATAAGATTTTTTTTATTCACGCACCTCAAAGCTGCCCTCAGCTTCTTCAGAAAGATAAATAAAAAGGAGTGAAACTATTTTATATGATCCTGTGTTGTAAATCATAAACGTTTAAGCCTTTTTCAAGGGAATCTCCATAGGGCCGCAATATTAACGTGATTCATGCATGGTGATGTGCATAAGTTAAAATAATGTCTGGATGTGAACCTACAGGAGCAACCAACCACATTACGTTATATTTGGCGAAATCTATTTCAGACTTACCGGGCTATAATGTGGCTTTTGTCTTCGAAAATAGGCTAACAGAAAACACCGAAGATGATTCTTGCACGGACACACATAACACATAAGCAGATCGAGCGGTAGTAGGCGTCAAATTACTTTGAGATTTGCAGGGCAGTACAACTAAAGAAAAGAGTTATACACTCCGTACTCAGCACAGAAATACTAAAGGTGTACTGCTTTCTACGAACTGAAAGTTCGAATTGCCTGGTTAAAAAATGAACGCACGTTGGCTGCTGAAACTCAACACCGAATATACCCTTTCGTTCTATAAGCTGTTTCGGTCTGTCAATACACAAAATATTTTGCGATGCTCACTTCTTTCCCAACGTTTTCTTGACAATGGGTACAATACGTTGCTACTGACCTCATGTGTGTTGCACCCTCTTTTTGTGCCGGGGCAGGATCCTTGGTTATTTCAAAAGCGCGCATATTGTTCTGTCTGAAAAATCTGTTTTGCCTCTTCAAGGTTATTTCTACTCCAAGAGCAACACACGTATGTGTTCTTAGTCCACATTGTTAGATATGGCCCAGCAATACAGATTCCCGTGTAATTAACAGGATATCTAAAATAACACCTGATGTGCCGCTGTCACTACTAAACCGGCAATGGGTGGTGAAATTATGTGCGAGTGGAGAGGTATTGAGACTGGAGAAGTGCAAAGTAAAAGTTCTGCTATTCCGCGGAAAGGTGGAAGTGTTGCTTTGCAAACTAAGGACTAAAATGACCTCCCAGGAGTTCACAATCAAGAAAAATGGTGATTATATCACATACAAACAGCAATATCACATACGTAGCAACCACTGAATAGAAGGAAGAAACAGTCAAACGGATAGGACGTGCAGAAAGGCGAGACAGACACATGAGCTGACTAACAACCAAATGGTTTATTGCGACGCAAGAAGCAATACATAGCAGAGAGCCAAAGCGCATGAAAAATCAATTGCGACCTAATCATGGTCCTGATATCACACAGCGATTATCAAAACCGTCCGCGATTGAGATACGTGAGCTCTTGTGCGAATAGAGCAACGAACGGCTGGCTGACACACGTGTCACCAAGTTCGTGAATAAAGCCTCAAATATGAAGCGTGAGGTCAGATCTTTATATTTAGCGATAATGGTAGTTTGGTTGTGGCGGTTTTGATGATTAATGCGTGATATCAGGACCATGATTGTGTAGCAATCGATTTTTCTTATGCGCTTTGGCTCTCTGCTATATATTGCTCCTTGTGTCGCAATGAACCATTTGGTTGTTAGGTCATGTGTCTCCCTCGCCTTTCAACACGTCCCGTCCGTTTGAGCTGTTTGTTCCTTCCATTCAACACGAAACAACCAGCCCGACAAAGCCCTCTTCTTGATAGCAAACACTGATCTCTGAAGCATCTTTTAATGTAACATAAATCACTCGCTTCCCAGACACCGCAACTTTTTATACCCTGATAAGTGTTGTTAATCCATATGTATAATTTGTAATGGCTGACAGCATAATTGCGTTCAACAATTCGCCGTCAATCTTTCAACCGTTCAACCGAGCAACCATTCGCCGTGATAATACTTTCAGCAAACTTACCATGGAGCATATGTTGTTTTTCCGTCGGACAGTTTCTTTAAACAGCATCGAAACAGATTGTATCTTCTCATCAATTTAAACTGCTCAATACAATTTTTCCCCGTGATTGGCGCTCAGTGCAAATACCACCTGTTTACTTTCCTTCTTCGCTAAATTACCATTACCGCGATTCTTAAATTTCGGAGTATGCTTTGTAATTATCTTTAGCAGGTTCTTGTTTTCGTTGCCCTGCTTTGCCTCTAAATGTACAGCTCACCAATATCAGGCATAATATATTTCTTTTGTGCCTGCTTTGACTACAACAATTTGATAGATGACGCGTATATCGTGCTGACGTTTTTATTGAATGGGCATATATTCTAACTGTAAACCTTATGGTTTTCTATATTCTTCTTCTTTATTCTGGTGCCATAATCTTCACCGATCTCGTAGATATAATCAAGATACAGAAAGTAATAGCAATGTGCTTTGAAAATGATTACTCCGCATGCATCATGCTGTTTGCTTAGCCGACATGTGGATGAGAGACATGTAAGCGGTTACTACCTTCCCGCCTGCTTTATTATCATTTTATTCTTCATTTTTAATTAGTTCTATTCATTTTACTTGATATTAAGGATAACGTGTAACAGCTTTCTTCAATATTTGCATTAGTCAGTACTTTTGTTCCGTACCTGGAAAAACGCTTCGCATTCATTTATTTCGGAAAGACAATGTATATTCTTCTAGGACCATATGTCTGTTTTTATAGTTGCTTTTTTTGGATATACCAAATTCATACGTTGTACGCAACATCAGGTGTGCTTAACATAAGAAAACCTTGTATGCAAAAAACGTTTCTTTGATAATTTCAAAGTTTTATTACTTTTCCCATTAAAATACGTTCTTCCTTTCTGGGATTTCTCTGTAATAAAAGAACTGAGCGTATTTCCTCAGCGCACACCTACTTACTATCCTCGCGTTCAGATGAACCTCTGTTTGCTTACATTAATTTTTAAGTGAATGTAACCCAAAACGTCAACCTAGTGTTTATTTATTCCCCATACATGACGTGTTTTAAGAGAGACAATTTGTTTTACCTCGTTTTGAGTTGTTGTGTATCAAGCGGAAAGATCATATTCATGAAAAAAAATAATTGAGGACATCTGATCAAATTCTCGTGGTCATCCTAAGCGGAGATGTTTGTCATATTTTAGTGTCGTGCTACAAATCGAGAGGAACTCACAGCTCAGTTCATTGATACCCCTGAAACAGTTTTTTTTTCCTTGATTTTATGAAGTTGTTGTTACGAAAGTGTTTTTCCGCTCTTAAAGCCGTTTTTTTTTTCTTCTAATCTACAAAACTGTAGCTTTACGCTCTCTAGAACAGAGTTGTACGCGTGCTTTTGTCCTGTAATTTTTAATTGTACGCCTCTTTCATAAAGTGATCTACCCTCCCCCCCCCCCCCCCGCCCCCTTGTAGGGCAACATTCACTGATTTCTGGGCGAGTTGGTACATATGATAAATTATAAATTCATAGCTCAAATAACGACCACACACAGACTGAGTAACGACATACAGCACAAGCGCTCTGGCAGTCTTGCTGCTAAGGTAGATTAACATCCAGCGCTCCGACAACACCATGTACTTCACAGTTGTTTTCGTGTCAGTTTTTGTAGAGAGCTTTGGACACATGCCCGGAGTTTTGTTATTTCACTGTCTTTTTCTTTCATGGTGCGTGCGTAAGTTCTGAGCATTACTCAACTTATGCGATATATATATATATATATATCGCATAAGTTGAGTAATGTATATATATATATATATGAATTATACAGATGGTGTATATATATATATATATATATATATATATATATATATATATATATATATATATATATATATATATAAACCATCTGTATAATTCATAGAAAAAGAAGGTGAATTTTTAAAATGCAATAAGGTTTTTACAATAGTCTTCATGGCCTTTTGCTATTCTTTTCCTTTTCACTTTTTGCGTGTCGTCTTATTGTCTTTTTCTTTTCATTCTTATAAGCTTAGCGCACGTGTGTTGTTGCATAGTGGTCGCACGCTTTATATTTGTTCGATTTCATAAACATTTGGCTGTAATTTTAGTCCTGTTCTCTTAATTCTTTATCCGGTAAAACACTGTTTTTTTAGCTCCTTTCAAGGAAGAACAAGCCACAAACACACACACGCACACACATATATGTATATGTGTGTGGTATGTGGGATGTGTGTGTAATGAGTGTGTGGTGTGTGTGATATGTGTGCATTGTGTGTGTGTTGTGTGTAATGTCTGTGTGTGATGTGTGCGTTGATTGTTCATCCTTGAAAGGAGGTCAAAGAAAACAGCTTATTACAGGATAAAGAAATTACGAGAACGGGACCAAAATTGCACTCAAAGGTGAATGAAATCGAACAAAGATAAAGCGTGCGACCACTATGCAACAACACAAGTGCGCTAAGCTTAAAGAATGAAAAGAAAAAGATCATAAGACGACAGTCAATAAATGAAAAGGAAAAGATTAGCAAAAGGTCATGATGGCTGTTGTGAAAGCGTTATTGCGTTTTAGAAACTTTCTTCTTTTTCTATGAATTATACAGATGATGGACCTACTGCATTTTGCTATTTCAATGGCTTCAAGATTTCCCTCGCCGATTTATCTTCACTGCGTCTTACAATCTTAGTGCAGTTGAAAAGGGAACGCACTCTTTGCAATTCTTGCACTGCTCAGGCAAGTGTTCACAAATGTACTGAAGAAACCCAGAGCCCTGCTCACTGATCCTTACGTTTAGTCATTTTCCCTTGGCCTAATGTACACTCGCCCGCAGCGGAGATGAAGCTGGTAAATAATGCACTGGCCAACGAGACGTGTGGGTTGCTGTCTTTTTTGCGGCATAATGACTTCTTATCCTTCTCTTTGTCTGCTAAAGCACATGACGCATCGGTGTACCTATTTGGCTTGGTATATCATTATTTAGGGCAAAGTAATATGCAATAAAACGCGATTTATGTTCGCGGACGAAAGGTGAGCCTTAAATATACCGAGCTCGTTGGCGTTCCTTACGAGTACAGACCTTCTGAAATGTGTAGGTGTTGGCTCTTGGATCTCATCTTTTAATGACGTGCATCATCGCTAAATAGAGCTGTCTCAGAGTAACTGGCCAGCTGAAGCATTCGGTTGTTCAAAGTTTAGGCAGAAAGAAGTCTTGACAATGAAAAATGCAATATGCACATGTTTGTGAAAGCTACAGCATTAGTCTCAGCATTTTTAAAAGGGCCTGGACGCTCTGCGGATCTTTACAGGAACTCCGAAGTTTCGCTAAAGTTTTCACAATTTTTCTGACAAGCCCTTTCAATGCTGGTATTTTGCCAGACCATCGAGTGGATTGCAAATTTACGCGGGACATACTGATCTGAAGTATTAGGCCTGCATTCATACAGCACTTCTATCTTTCAATGCCACTGTTGTGTTGTTTTACCTAAACAAGCGCATTTTTGAAAAAGCAGGTGCCGGGTAAGCATGCTTAATAATATCCATCTCTCCAACCACGTATCTGCTAAACCTTTATTTTTGCAAAGCTGCCTGATGTCCGTTTATTCATTGTCATCTCCCCTAAGATCCTTTGATTGAGTGTTCTATACACCACAAATTCGTTCTTGCCTAAAAGAGATGCAAACCTTCAAATAATGTCTTGCTGATGCTGATGTGATTCCTTAGGACTTCCAAGCGCACTTTTGCATTTAAATCTCTACCAAGTGATTGCTTGAAAATCAAGATCCTCAGATAAGCCGGTTAGTGCCTGCTTTTTGACTGAAGAAGACAAGAGAAATGTAAAATCCCGGCCCATTTTAGGCCCTCAATTCTTGTTATGTGCCCTGAAGCTCCGAGAATACCTGGTTGTTGTTTCCACGGCATGAGTTGTGTATTATTCTTCTTTACACCGAATCCAGCACAGTGAGACGTAGGACCGGATTCCTCGATAACAAGTATTAGTATATATCAAGTATCAATAAACAATAAACTCTTTTAGCCTCTGTTGGCAGTAAAAATGTGCCACATATAAATACGCCTGTTTTATATTTATTTCAACGACCATCAAGACGAAATTAGGGCCTTTATTCCGCTCACAGTAGAAATCATAAAATTGCAAACCCAGAGACGCACGTCCTGTACAGGCTCGAACAGCTGTGGAGACCGCACCGCAGGCGCCTCCTCTGGAATAGACTACCTCAGCTCACAGCGAATCGTATAATAATTTCTTGTCGCCAACGCCGCTTCTTGGATACATGATCGGGAGCTCAGCTAAATTATGAATGGCGATGCCCAGGGACAGACTCGCTCATTTCCTTCGACTTCATGTCCAGAATGGTAGCTTAATCCCTTGCCTTAATTTTTTGTGGATTTGGGCATGGCACGAACAGCATAAATATGTTCTCACATGAAATAAGTGCGTTCGACGTTGCTGTCGTCGTGTATAGGCGCCCTGCATTGAGAAGATGTCCCACTCAGGCATCCCTGCAGAAGAATTTCGCATGCCATTCTGTAAAGGAACGTTCCTTCAGTCAAAAAGAGCCTGTGCGAGCTGCGCTGTAGAATCTCCTGCAAAAAGAAAGACAGAAATAAGGACGCGCGAGTTTAGGAGGCGCCGTGGCTGGAGGGGAGACCAATGGCTGACGTTACTTTGAGGGGGCAAGTCCCCCTTTGTAGCCCCCTGCTGGCGCCCACAGTGAGCCCGAGGGGATATGTGAGAGGTCAATATTGTTAGCGCAGCTTCTAAGAGACGGATCAAATCTAGATGCTTCGCTGCGTAGATAAGATTTCCCAAAAGCGGGGGGGTTCCTGTCGCAATCCTTGCTGTTGCGCGCAGGTTGCGAGAAGCCCTCCGCAATTCAGCTCATGCACTGACTGCGTTACTGCACATGGCCGTTCACGAAGGGAACCGAAAATTGCGCTATCGACACGATCATTCGCACAGTCAGTTGCTTGGCTATTAGCCAGCAGTCTGCTGTGTGCCATCGTGTATGATCCTTCAGCGTCTCTACTAGCGCATTTCGGCTTATTGGTGCGGAAGCATATGAGCATGAATTACAGATTGCCTTGTACGTCAGTTCTAAATTCTATGTACCGTGCGTACTACTCGGGCTGAAATAATTTATTTCCTTTTATGCTTGCATGCTTTATTTGACGTGCAGCATTGTACTTTATTTATGCATACCTTAACTTTGTTAATTGTTCAAGGAGATCACCGTTTTCAAAGGAAAGTAACATCTTGATCGGTGCAGCTACTAGGATATCCATAGTGCCGCATAAATCCTCTAGCTAGGCGAGAATTTAGCACATTGATGGAGAGCTATCGGTTCGAACAACTAAATTTCAATAGAGGATGGCGGTCCTAACGTTTTCAATAGTTTTACTACATTTTGTTCTTTTCTTTCGTAAAAACGCATTATATTACATGTACCCATCTACGAGCGCGACCAAATGGACGAAGAGAGATTCTGTATCAAATTGCTCTTTTGCTCGTGTTTGCGCAGTAATGTTCCACCCCATTAAAGACGCAAACGCTCGGACATAATAGGTTGCGGTAGTTGGGTCTGGGATCTCATTGGAGAAATATGCGCGGTTCATGAAACGGGAGCAATGTGGAGCTAGCGCCTCATTGCAGAAATTCACATCACGATGAAATGTCGCTCTGGTGCCTAACCCGAGAGGCATGAACCCGAAACTAAGCCAATGATGAAAATAAATCCAGGTCATATCCTTCCTCGAGGTAGTTGCAATGCGCCGCAGCAGCCTAGCATTTTGACAACTCATCACATCTGAATGCTACTCTTCGTACTCCTTTGGAACGCTTACAGATGGTGCCATGAACACCCAACACGCATGAGATACAAGGTATGCTACATTTTCTGCCACGTTGCGCTGAGCTATATATTTCTCAAACAGTGGGCCTAACTAGCCAAGTAAAAAAACGAAGAGGAAATGCTTTCCCGTATAGACAAGAACATTCTGAACTGCAGATAATATAAATTAGTCAATGAAGGCCAGCAATACACTAGAAAAGTAAAAAGCATTTAACAACATCTCCTTACCAAGAACAGCAAAAAGGTATTGGAAAGTCGGCGTGTTTTTGATGCTTTTGCGACTCCGAATATTTATGCGTACAGTACTTGCAAGTAAGGCATGTTCCCAATCAGCCGTGAAGCAGTCAGTTTTGGGGCCTATTCGCATGTAGTAAATTACTGCGGAATATCGTCTGTGATCAAGGTGAGAATTGTGGGAAAAATACATCCACCTTGGTGCGTGAAAAAGTTTGCGGAAACTGCAAGACAACGGGAAGGATACAATAGCGCGGGCAGCTTCACATTGCGGTTAAATCGAGGAATCTCCTTTCATCTGTCGGCGCAAAGAAAAACCTCTTTCTCGTCCTTCTGTCTCACTCTCTATCTCGTTTCCATCTTTTCTGACTATCCCTTTGGAATTCGCGATTGTCGCTGCCACCATGCGACCGTCGCTCTCTAGTCTCCGCACTTCACGTGCTCGCAATGTCATCATGGCAGTGCAAACGCAGCTACGGTATTTTTGGTTTTATGCTCTTAACCACTGAAATCACATCCACGGCTTACGTCGTCCGAACTTGTATAGCCGTCAATCAACTGTGTGTCGGCTGATTGCGGCGGCTGTGGTCATTACCTTCTTTGCGTTCAAGTGTGGTGCGATGCGCTGTCCACACATACGGGATACAATTAAGTGTGCACAGGCCTGTGTTTATTAGATTCGCAGACAATAACAAAGGGAAGTATTTGGAGTCGACGGCACTCGCCCTGCATCGCTTCTTTGGAACTTGCTCGGCTAGAGTGGGATCGATGCCGGTGTCAAATAGACTGAATCCAGCCCACTGGGCACTTTTTAATAAAGTGATAGGTTACCCTCTCTTCCCTCATGAACCACCGCTTTTTTTTTGGCGTATTGATGCTTTGTAGAATCCAAACACACGTGAACGCTGTGTTTCTTGTAAATCCATAGTCCCGACAAGTGCTGAAGTGAAGCATTGAAAAGAGGAGGGAAAGTAGTTGGCAGATTCTGTCCACAATTTTTTTCTTCACTAAAAGCTGCAAAGTAGAGTTTCAAAATTATTGGGCATTAGGCCTAAACTTTCTGTATGGCTAAAAATAGGAGCATCCCTAAAGCAGTTATATCTTAGCATGTATCACTTCTACAGTGCACCTATCCCTGGTTCATTACAAGGTTTAGGTAGTGTATATTTTCAAGTTAGCAAAGAAAACAATTCAACTACGAGCAGAGTAAATCTTTGTGATATTGCGTTTGCGCCCGAAAACTGTAGTTATAGAAAAATTATTACAGGGTTCATGTTCACGCTGAAAGAAAGTCTCAAGTTCAAACAGCGAGCACATAAAAAGAGCTAAAAACAACAAACACCAACGACTCTGTCGCTTTCATGTTGGCGAAAGAGACAAATTTGCCTTAAAAGCGCGATTCTGCGTTTCGTCTTGTTGATATGAAGCAGATACTTCTGCTTTCTCAAACCCTAGCGTACTAATTTATGCTATATAAAGTTTTAATATTTGGGATTGTCTCTAAAAACCTGTTTACTTGTCTTGCATACACATGCACCAGTTTACAGCGATATAATAAAATCTGCACGATTCCGGTGGAAAAAATGAATAATACCGTTTTTTCCTGTAGGGCTGGTACAGATATGCAGCGTGTATTGCAGCTGTAGATGTCTATAATGCAATCGTAATCTCTGAACTGGAAGAAATGCAGTGATGTGTGTTATCTTCAGTGGCATACGGAAGTAACCAAAGTTTTTCTTTAAAACCGGGTTAGTCTTGAAGTTGTTAGCTCTGACGGCGCAGTGCTCCTAGCATGTGTTTAGGCTCACAAACCTCGTCAACAAGCATCCGGCGCATTTTTCTAGTTAAAAATTATGATTATTATTCTCATTGTCTTCTACATATATGAAAACGTTTTTCACATAGTATATGAATTTCAGAACCCAGGTGATTCAGCGTGTTGTTTCCTATACGGTTCAAATGTATAGCGCTCGCAAAAGAACATTGGTAGGCGATGGGCACGCACAAAGGCAATTAATCCCGAACCGAGCTTGTTCGGTACTTTTATGGAGCGACAAAAGGTTCGAGTATGAAACAGGATTCCGTCTACATGGTACAGTTTCCAGAACGTGCAGTTTAGTCAGCTGAACAATACAGACCACTGATAAATAAATGACGCCTAGTGGAAGCGTTGTAAGACGGCAAAGCACAAGAAACTGTTGCGATATTTCAACCGCTCCGCTCAATATCATTATTTTCGAATCTGGATCAAACACACCACACACATGATAACTGCTAATAAATATGCCGAGAAAATAAAAAGAACCAGATATTACACGCCATCATATAGTACGTATAAATAAATCTTGATAGCATGTTCAATACAAAGGGCGGCAATAGCTCCCTTTTCCCATCTTCTCTCCAAGAGAAAACGAAAACCTAAAGTGATTGGCAGGTATTAATGGCGACAGGGAATAGAAGCTCACAATAGCGCACATGAAACAATAGGACCGAGTAACACATGCGCGGCCTACTTTTATTGCAGCGCACCTGCCTGTGCTTTGAACGGCTGCTGCGAACCGTGCCGAGCGTCTGCGCGCACGCGAGCACTCCGTACGCATGTGCTTCAAGATACTCGAGGAAACTAAAGAAAGAAGAGAAATAGTAGAATAGAAAGCTAGGGAGGTTAGGTATGCGATTCCCAGTAGGCTACCTTACACGTAGGGAGGGGAACAAAGGAAAAAAAAGGAAAGACAAAGTGCCAAGGAGAAGGGTCTGTCACGTGTCCCGAGTCTATAGTAGAGGGTATAGGGAGCCTACACTTAAAGTATAGAACTCAACGCGATGAAGGTGTCGTCCAAGATCTTAGGATTTTAGCTTCCGTAATAGGGCGACACTCCAAGCGGCGGAATGAAGCAACCAGGAAGGCATGATCACGCGAGGAAACTGTGAGTCCTGCACAAAGCTTACGGGGAAGAAAATATAGAAAAGCAGAAAACAAACGCGACAAAACAGGCCCCTGAGGAAAAATAATACAAAATAGACCTGATACACTCGCTAAATTTTAAACAGTCTGTACACTGTGTGTTGGAAGGCTGTGTTTTGAAATGTAATACTCGGTTTTACGGAAAAAGAACTTAGCACGTCAATAGGACTAGGCGCTCTAAAGTGAACTCAGCTCTGCTTAAACCCATTAAAAAGGTTGCCCACAAATGTATTACGTGAGCTCTGCTTGAGTAGTCTATGAATTCCTGCTTCATTTATGCGTGCGATGGCATTTTGGGTATATTCGTGACAATGTTCAGGTAGTTTTCGCCCAGCGCATAAAATGCTCTTTTTTACAGAGAGGTAAAATGAAATGCTAGCACGATCACGTCACTCCTTAGCTGTAGAAAATTTTTTTGCCTGTCTTGGACCTCTGGAGTAATAAGCATTCTCTGTAGTCATCAATGGTACAGTAATGGATGGCTCTAGTAGGCTTTAAATACCTCTTATGCAGTAGCACGACGAACATAAATTGAAACAGTATAGAGCACGTACCTCCCACGGGTTTTGCATTCATACTTTTATGTTATTACATTCCCGTGAAAGGATGCCCCTTTATATTCGCTAGGGATGATGTACTCGATTGCCAAATAAACGTTGAAGACTTAGCCTTTGCATTCACATTGTATCTATGTGCACGTCATCATTTCTGCTTTGCTATGAACAATTCAGGTAATCCTAGAGTTTCCTCACTCGTAGAAAGCGCGCATATGGACTGTTGACAAAGTAGGCCTTATTGCAAGTGATTCCTTTGTTGAAGGAATTTGTTTTAAGGTTACATTATAATACATCGCAATCCGCTGGCTCTCGTCTAATACCTCAGCAGATTGAAGTGACCTCTGGTCTGTAAAGTATGTATGCTTACTGGACTATCTTGTATGCAATAGAAGATCACCGGAAGAAAATAATGGCCGCTTGAAAATGGCAACTATGCTTCTATACCACATGCTTCAAACCGTGCCCTGTGGCACTGGGACAATATATTTAATGACCAAGGAAAGCCGTTAATAACCGAAAAGAACACACACCACGAGCCAACAATTCAGTCTTTGGTTTATGGCCCCTTAACACACTTTCCTCGCGTTTTGTCACCAAATGAGCTATAGGCACCCTGCTATCGAACCCCAAAAAACATCAACCCTGTATACAGCAGCTTGAATTACAGGCAGCATTTAGTGTTCGTATTTGAACTGAACACTGAATGGCTATCAACCTCATCAACAATAGATTCCTGGGTATGTGTTCTTTTTTTTTTACCGTCCAGGTACTGAAATATTCTAAACAGAAGTATTGAGTTTCCTTCTAGTAATAGCTCTTATATTGACTGCCCGTTTAGAGCAAAATAAAAAATAAAAAGTTTTGGATTAAAATATTACAAATTATTACGCAAGCAACTGCTGATTTCTTATTTATTCAATGCCCTTCGGTAAAAAAAAAAATGCTTTTTTTTTCATTTTCATGACTTTTGTCGTGGAAGGTAACTTTAACCCCTAAACCTCTACTAAGAATACAATGCGTGCCTACTCAATGCTGATGTTACTGACTAGCCCCAAAACATTATTTTTAACTTCAAGATAGGGCCGTTTGTGCAGACATTGCTTATAATTACGAATGCTCATTTAAAAGATACTTTAAAATCACTTTTTTCCTAATGATCAGAAAACCCTAAGAAGCACTTGAGGGCATATTGAATAGGCCCTGTATAAGTGTAGCTGCCTTTTATTTCACAGTGTTCGATGCCAGTTTAGTGTATATCCTGGAAATGCATTCCTTAGTAGCATTATGTTACTGCAATGTGGGGATTACCAGGTATGCAAAATATTGTTTCCAAACACCAAAAAGAGCCGTTACCATGTATACGCTCAAGCTGGGTTTTTAATTTCTTACACGCGACCTGTTCGGCTATTGTCCCGTTCTATTACAGTTTATATCTGTACAAAGGCACGCATGGGATCTTAAAGATAATAAGCATGCCTTTGTGTATTACTTTAACACGTGTTTTTAATGTTTTTTAGTAGCGCAGAACATACCTTATCACGTTTCTAAATATGTCGACATTCATTGACGCTTGAAAAAGTAATTTCGGCAATTACGGCTACAACGAAACAGGGGACTTCTGTGGAGTTTTTCGACGTTGGTAAGATTCGCAAGCACGCACAAAACGTCGTACAAAGCGGTACATTCCACGCCAATAAAATCGCAGACGTAGGTGCATGTAGGTTTTCAATACGCCACCGTGGGCACACTGTGGGTCACCATGGTACGCAGCACAAATGTCGGAGTGGAGATGACGCGGGATGACTAGAAGCCACTTTCGTCCATCAAGCAAATAATTGCGGCGATAGAGAAGACCGTCACGAATGGAGAAGTGGTGGGCTTGCCGGACGAGCGCCTTGGATGAATGACCGGGAGTAGGACTTGAAAGAAAATGCAAAAGTGCACTGATCCACGGGTCATTTCGCTGCTCGGTAACCATATCGACAGTGGAACGAGTCGACAAATCGTAAGCACAGACGTGCTCAGACGAGGTATCACTAGGCAATGGCGAGCGGGAAAGAGCATCCGCGTCCGTATGCTTCAGACCTGATCGATAAATGACATGGATGTCATACTCCTGGAGACGGAGAGCCCAGCGAGCAAGGCGACCGGATGGGTCTTTCAGAGAGGCCAGCCAGCACAAAGCGTGGTGCTCGGTCACAACATAAAACGGTGGGCCATACACATAGGGACGAAATTTTCCGATGGCCCAAATAAGGGCCAAACATTCCCTTTCTGTGACTGAATAATTAGACTCTGCTTTCGTCAATGTTCGGCTGGCGTATGCCACAACATACTCGCTGTAACCAGGCTTACGTTGGGTAAGGACGGCTCCAAGCCCAATACCGCTGGCCTCAGTGTGAATCTCCGTAGGCGCAGTCGGATCAAAGTGGCGTAGAATGGGAGGCGAAACCAAAAGGCGGCGTAAAGTGTTGAAGGCTTTATCGCAGGCCGGAGTCCAGGCTGAAAGGTCGGAGCTGCCGGCAAGGACCTGGGTCAGAGGAGCGATGATAGAGGCGAAGTTCAAGATGAAACGTCGAAAGTAGGAGCAGAGGCCGATAAAGCTCCGGAGCTGCTTCAGGGAGGTTGGCTTCGGAAACTCTGCAACTGCGCGAAGTTTGGTGGGGTCGGGAAGAATGCCGTCCTTAGAAACTACGTGGCCTAAAATTGTGAGTTTTCGAGCGGCAAAGTGGCACTTTTTCTAATTCAACTGAAGCCCAGCGCCGGCGAGACACGTGAGGACGATAGACGTCTTTGCGCATGATCTTGTTTACCCTACGATAATCGACGCAAAACCGGATGGAACCATCATTCTTAGTGACCAAAACAACCGGAGAAGCCCATGGACTGTTTGATGGCTGTATGACGCCCCGGCGAAGCATATCGTCCACATTATCAGCAATGACTTGGCGCTCAGAGGCCGACACGCGGTAAGGACGCTGTCGTAAAGGTGCGTTTGTACCAGTGTCGATTGTGTGCGCAACGACAGACGTGCGACCCAGAGCAGTGTGAGGAAGGTCGAAGGCAGAAGTGAAGCTCTGCAGAAGGGCAGAAGGTTGATCGCGTTGCGCGGGTGGAAGATCTGCGTCAATAGCCTGTTAAAGAACATCGGGTAGTGTCGAAGCGGTCGCTATATCGCAAGAGCTGAGAACATTAACGTCTAATGAAGTAGGCGTGGCAGGAAAGGTATTTACAGGCGCAGGATCAAGTTCTTCAATACGACCGAGACACTCGCCGCGTAGCAGGACGAATGGGCAGGAAAATGGATTCGATACATACATTGCACTAAGACCTTCTTCGAACTTGAGAACAGCAAATGGAAGCAGGAGGCACGGATGGCGTGAAGCGGCCTCGGACGGTGTGAACAAGACAGTCGAAGTAGTAACACTTTCACAGGAAAGTGGAACGAGGGCAGCAGAAAATGAAGGAATGTCTGTGTCATTGGCGACAAGGAGTTTTACAGACCGGGTAGGAACGTCACACAAGACAGTATCACACACAGGAAAAAAGGCAACTTCCGCGCGGGCGCAGTCAATAACGGCACGATGAGTGGAAAGGAAATCGTAGCCCAGGATGATGTAGTGTGATCAGTGAGCCAGTACAATAAACTCGATGGTGTATAAGACGTCTTCGATGAAACACGGGCCGTGCAGGCTGCTGAGGGATGAATGCGCTGGGATGAAGCGGTGCCAAGCGAAAAGTCGGAAAGCGCGGTGGTCAC
Organism: Amblyomma maculatum; assembly: GCF_055883805.1. Lineage (NCBI taxonomy): Eukaryota > Metazoa > Arthropoda > Arachnida > Ixodida > Ixodidae > Amblyomma > Amblyomma maculatum. The sequence continues at coordinate 84,909,621 of NC_139353.1, forward strand.
CTTGCGAAGACGACGGCAAAGAGATTCACTGATGACGGATACGGCAGCGCCCGTGTCAACAAGAGCGAGTATTGCGACACCGTCGACGAACACTTGTATTACGTTTGCGGGAGAAGACGGAGGACTTGAAGAGTTCGAACCAAGCGCAGTTCTTGCCCCGGGAACTGCGACTGTTAGTTTCCCTCAACAGCGCCGGTAGAACGTCGGAGAAGCGGTGATGGTGAACGGCGACGAGGGGAAGATGATCGGCGAGAGGTATACGTATGATTGTCCCGAGGAACGAACTCGGAACCGGGTTGAGTTCTCGGCGAGGGCTGGTCGGCGTCGTACGAGTAGTTCCAGGGGTCAGGGCGAGAAGGTGGAAGGCGTTGGCGGCAAAGACGGGCTACATGGCCCGGCAGCCCACAAGAGTAGCAGATTGGCCGGTTGTCTGCGGTGCGCCAAGGGTTCGTAGGGCGTTGGCGTAGCCTTGGAATAGGGCCATGGAACGCCGACCCAGGCGATGGCGAAGGATGGTTGGAAGGGGCGGCCTGGTAGGAAACAGGTGCGGTTGGCATTAGCGCCCTGGCCGCAACTTGGGCGTACGTTAGTGGTGCCGTTACTTGCGCTGGCACGGGGCTGGTTGGCAGCACTGGGCTGGGCGAGAGCACGGAACTGGGGGAAAGTACATCAGCGATATGGTCTTGTACGGCACGCCGTATGGTAGGGGCCAAAGACGGAGCCATGTCAGGAACAAGGCGACCAGTGTCTTGTAATTGAGGGACCAGGGATAGCTGGCGGGCGACCTCTTCGCGAACGAAGGCTTTTATCTGTTGAATCAAAGGGCTGTCCTCGGATGAAGTAAAACAACCCAGTGCTAGTGTAGAAATGGTGTCGTCTCTAAAACCGGACCGCCGGGTAGAAGCGCGCTGCTTTCGAAGCTCGTCGTAGCTCTGGCAAAGTTTAATCACGTCACTGACGGAGGCAGGATTTTTCACCCAGAGCATCTGACACGCGTCCTCGGAGATACCTTTCAAGATGCGTCCGATCTTAGCCGCTTCGGACATTACTGGGTCGGCACGTTTGCACAGGTCAACGATGTCTTCTAACTTGTGAATGATTCTTCGGCATGCTGTTTGCGCTCACGCAAGCGTTGTTCTGCTCGGAGTTTGCGAACTGCACGACGGCCAAACACTTCCGAAAAATTCTTAAATGCAGACCAAGATGGCAGGTCTGCCTCATGGTTGCGAAACCAGAGGTTCGCCACGTCGGTCAGGTAAAAGATTACGTTACTTAGCTTAATAGTGTCGTCCCATCTGTTATAACTGCTGACACGTTCATACGCCGACAACCAGTCGTCGACGTCTTGGTCAGCCGTGCCACTGAAGAGGCATGGATCACGCTGCCGTAGAACGCCAGAACACAGCATCGTGGTTGGTAGGGGCGCCGATGTCGAGGTGGTCTCGTCTGGCATGGTGGAAGCAGTGGTCAACGTGCGGCTTCTAAGTTCCAGGGTGGATGGGAATGTACCCAGCAGCACCTGCACCAATTGTAGGGGATATAGCCGCTCAGGAGGAACTCGCAGCGGAGCGTCAGGCGTGGCGAACCAGCAAGGCAGCGACTAACTTCTTCGTCCTCGAGCGCGCCAGCACGCGATGCATGGCAGTGGCTAAGAAGACGAAAATTACCACACTAAATAGCACTATGAATGGCTCGTCTACGTCTGCATTTCTATCGACATTGGGGTGTTAAATTACCATCCTTGATTCTTCGATTTATAAATCATACACCCACATGCATATACTTATAATACTAGACAAAACTGCATGCTTCACACAAGCTATTTCACCAGTGAGACAGCTGGGGCACCAGGGTTCCCAAATTAAAAACGACTGTCTTCGAATATTAGAAAAAAATAAAGGGCGCCCTTTGGTTAGAAACGTATACATATAGACACAGAGGTTGAATTTAGTCCCTCTTTTTGATTTGCTTTGTCACATTTTTCTTGTAACATTTTTAACTTTTGTTAGTATGAAAATGACCTAAGTTAAATCTTTAGTGGCTTTGTGAGAGGAGATAGTCATAGCGAAAGCGGTGACATCGGACCCGCAGTATTGAAGGCTGGTAGCTTGGTAAGCGAAGCTCATGTGATTGCATCAGCTTGGGTTCTAAATTCACCGAGTTTCAATTTACTTATTGCATATTTTGCAAGAGATTAAATTAGTTACAGCCCTGCCGTTGTATTCTGGGATAAAAAATCGCAGGCGGCGGACAATGAGATAAAGTTCACATCGCAATGGGGGAGGGGGGGTGTATTGAGTTCGTTTTATTTTCAGTTTCTGCATAAGACATGGGTAAATATATTTGTTAACGGTCCACATTGTTTAACATATTTAGCCCTCCCCCCCATTCACCATAATTCGGTCGGAAATATCATGGCCAACCACATAGAAACCCTAAGCCATTAGAGGTGATAACGTTTTTGCCTTCGACAAAAATATGGTAAAATAAGAGCCATCAGCCACAAGATGGATTTCAACAACACAATATCGCCTGCTTCGCTTCTATGCATACTTGTGCAACCGCCATATTTTACATATGTGGCTATGCGATTCCTGTACAAAAGTCTGGGGAACCTTGACGGTCTAAAGGGCGGATAGGCAAAAGCCCATCGTGCAATTGTGACGTCATTGTGCTTGCGCAGTTGCAGTTGTATACTAGGTGTCGGTTGAGGTTTGCGCACCGGGACACTGCGAATGCGCAGATAATGCGTGAGAGATATGAAAGCCTACTAATTGACCATTTACCATTTAGTAATAATAGTCGATTAGGGAATGAGCGTAGACTAATTAAATAGTTCTCGTTAACTAATTACGTTGTTATCTTTGGCTAAATAACCAATTTGCATTGACTCATTGCTTATCGCCTCTGACACGTTAACTAATTTCTGTTGCCACTAAATAACCAGTTATCGCTAAATAATGTTCAACCACCTACTACTACATCACTGATTGATTAACTATCAGTACTGAAACAATCCAAATCCTTCTGAAGATTTTTGATAGCTGTCGCGGACGCATGAGTGCAGGCACTGACACGCCGGCGAGTCATGAAGGCTTGTGGCTAACGGAAAACTTTAAGAGTCGGAGCATGCTTCCAGTCTCCAGAAGAAAATATATTTAGTTAAAAGGCATCCCCATGCTATTCCACATGGTAAGTATTCGGTTAAAAAAAAAGGCTTTCGGCTAAATAGGTGCGCTAAAAGTTTACTGCTCGGCAGCATGCAGGAAAGCGATCGTAAACGCCGCTTCTGCCCGACAGCCGAATGGGAGATGAGGCGTTTAAGCCCGCGAGTTTACAGATGCGGTATAAAAGAGTGTCGTGCGAACGTCCCTAACCTGCGATATTTGAGCATGCAAACGACAGTGTGGCCGCAGGCTCGCGTCACGTACTATGTATGTTTAGAGCCAGAGGTTGCCAGCCATTAGTGATGACAGCAGCGTCTCGGCTTAGTACATAGTCTGAACTAGCCGCCGACGCAGCACGCTGCTTATATTTGGCAAACACGGTCCGTCGCGACACTGAAATGTGCCAGTAAACTCAGTAACCAACGGCCATAAAATCAGGTAGCCTTCAGCAACATATGTATTTATAAGCTGTCGTAGAAGCAAATAGGGCTGTACGGAAAGCGTTTATTAGCCTGTAGGTAGGAATAGCGTTTTACGAGAAGCTACACAAGTAGGTGGCATAGAGGTTTAAAAGTGTGGTGTGTTGGGCGCAGCCATATTTGGTCACAAATTGCTGTCGCCATTGTGACCGTTTTGTTCTCCCAGCTGCTTGTGCGTTCGCGTCGTCACGCATGGCGCTATGTGAGGTGAACGAAAGCGGACGCCCAGAAAGCTTGTGTAGCTGCGTACATGGTTAATATATACTTGCGTTAGAATCACTTTACTCATCTGCTTCCGAGTACACGGTGCATTCTGATTCTTGCAAAAACGCGCATCCTGATTCAAGCTTGTATTTAGGCGAAAGTTATTCTTGACTCACGCGCGCCTTGAACAGAAAGTGCGAAGAGAATATCTCCTTCGAGCTTGCACTTAAAAAACTAAATCTGTCACATCAAACGGAAATCGAGGCAGGATCCATCAGATCCCCAGCCGAGCATTGAAACCACTACACCAGTCTTGTTTTTGTTTATTGTCTGGGTTTTACAGGCAATAATCAATAAAAGAGACTCTAATCACACTAACAAGAGCACATGGCTATGTACACATAGGGCTATCATGATGAGCCAGGGTTAACCTGGCGTAGTCAGATTAAATATATTCGCAGCAACAACAAAGGCTCGTCCGTTCAGAGCTAGCCGGTAGGATCTGCAGGCGCTTTTGTATTACGGTTCTTGTTAAAAGCAGCAATGGAGGTCTGCTCCATCTTGGACAGCTCAAGCATACCGGTTGAGTCAGACGGACATTTGAGAGGGCTCCACTAGCTTCTGAATTCTCTTTCCGTACGGTTGATAAGAGCGATAACCTAAGGAGTGGTATGGGGCGGGAACTGTGAAAGACAAACTTCGCTGCGAGCCGCTGCGAGGAATCACAAAGGAAGACCTGAAACACCGGACTTTGTGTGTTTCGGCCATGCTCAAATCAGCCCTGTTCACGGCCTGATTGCTGTGGTCATAGTTGTGTTGCCATTTGTTTATGTGCAAGCCACTCAGTATACGCCCCTTCCGAACTGACCGTCAACTGTGTGAGTAATGACAGCGGGACACTATATTTGTCTGCGTGCCAATACTCCTGTCCCACTAGCACATTCCCCAGGTAGCTGTTGCTGTCTTCATTCCTGCATCCCAATTATTAGGCGGTGCTGCACATCAGCCTTGAATCTCTTGCCTTTTTTATTATCCATCTGCTTGCTTGTGCTCTTCTCGATATGTTCCTGCATCAATCGCTGCAGTCTTACTACAATAAACTCATAGCAGCGGTTTCTGATTTTATCTCTTCCCTAGCACCTCTTAAAATTCTTCCAGGTTTTAAATAATGCAGTTCAATAGAAATACATTTCATAATTTCTAGTGGTCTTAGGTTTAGTTATTCTTGTTCTCTTTGAGCTCCATATTGCTAACTTTAATTTTATTTGAAAACAAGACGCGCGATTTCAAGAGACATGTTAAAGCACTGCGTTACATGCCTTAGTTGATGAGTAGGCTTATATTTTCAAAAACAATTACTTGTTTAGTGCAAATAAATTAAGTTGCTTGTTTCGCAAGGTCTGTCTCTCTGTAGTTTGGCGACATCAATCACCACCGTACTAACTCTATGTTCCATTCTTCCTCTTGTATAGAATATGAAGTGAAGATGCTTTTCCCTGGCCGTCGTCCTTTTCCTGACATACTGGTAATAAAGCTTACCTTATTATGAAGAATCTTCTTGTAATGCATTTGATCATGCATATTAAGGCGTTGTCTGGTTCTGTCATAGGTAGAACGTCAAGGTATACGAACAGAAACTGCGGGACTATGCCTGACTCATGATGCTTATGTGGACAGCAGGGCAGGCAGTCGCTGTGTGCAGATGAAAAATTTCTATTGCATCTCACATTAGTCTGCGTTTGTGTCACTCGTGACGGGTAGCAGTTTGGTTTGGCTAATAATATTCATTTACTCGAATCTGGAAGACAGAGAGCCCGAAGAGATGTGGACTGATGTTCGTGATATAATACAAGAAGTTGCTACTAAGGTAGTTCTAAAGCAAAAGAAATGCAAGAAAGCAAACTGGTTATCTGAAGAGGCTTAGTAAATAGCTGAGGAAAGGAGGATGGCAAAAGTTATGGGGGAAAGAGAAAGATACAAGGTTCTCAATGCGGATTTTCAGAAAATAGCAAGGAGAGATAAGAATGCCTTACTGAACATACAGTGCCAAGCCGTTGAGGACAACAGCCAATTAAGGAACACTGGAGCTCTGTATAAGACAATCAAAGATATCAAAGGAAGCTTCTGTGCTAAGCTGGGCATGATATAGGACAAACAAGGCAAGGACCTCACTGAAGCCTCAGAGATAAAGAAGAGGTGGCAGGAATACACAGAAGAACTGTACAAGAAGGACCCGAATGTGCAAACCCAACACAAGACGGTTGTGATTACTGATCTCGAGCCGGGCATCCTGAAGAGTGAAGTTGACTGGGCCTTAGCCAGCCTTGCTAAGAACAAAGCTAGCGGAATTGATGGCATTCCAGCTGAGTTGCTTTAAAACCTCAACCATGAGGCTGTTAACATTCTGCATACATTATGTCAGAAGATTTGGACACTCCTGCAGTGGCCACAGGATTGGAGGAGGTCAGTTTATATCCCCATTCCAAAGAAAGGCAGTGCCAAAGATTGTTCCAACTACCGCACGATCGCGCTTATTTCGCATGCTAGCAAGGTGATGTTGAAAATCCTCCAAGGTAGGCTGCAGCAGTATGTGGATCGGGAGCTTCCGGACGTGCAAGCTGGGTTTCGCAAGGGCAGAGGAACTAGAGACCAAATTGCTAACCTTCGCTGGATCATGAAAAAAGCAAGAGTTCCAGAAACCCATCTACTTCTGCTTTATTGATTATGCGAAAGCGTTTGACTGCGTAGATCACAGCAGATTGTGGCAAGCTCTCCAAGAGATGGGAGTTCCAATTCACCTCATATGTCTCCTCAGGAACCTGTATGAAGGGCAAGAGGCCACAGTCAGAACTGGGCATGGTCTTACTGATTGGTTTCCGATCGAGAAAGGAGTGAGGCAAGGCTGCATACTGTCGCCCTGCCTATTTAACCTATATGCAGAGTGCATCATGAGGAAGGTCGGTCTGGACGAGTCTTCAGCTGGAGTGAAGATTGCTGGAAAACGTATCAACAACCTTAGATATGCGGATGATACCACTTTAATGGCAGAAAGTGAAGTGGAACTCAAGAGCCTTCTGATCCGCGTACACGAAGAGAGTGAGAAGTTTGGGCTTAAACTGAACATTAAAAAGACAAAGATCATGGCATCTTGCCCTATCAAGTCCTGGAGCATCAATGGACAAGAAGTGGAAGCTGTGACAGATTTTCTGTTATTGGGCTCCAAGATTACCTCGGAAGGAGACTGCAGCCATAAAATTAGGAGACGCCTGCTTCTGGGAAAGAGAGCAATGGTTAGCCTTGACCGCCTAGTAAAGAGCAGAGACATTAGTCTGCCTACCAAGATCCGTATAACTCGTGCTATGGTCTTTCCAGTTGTGATGTATGGATGCGAGAGTTGGACTGTGAAAAAGGCTGACCGCCGAAGAATTGACGCGTTTGAATTGTGGTGCTGGCGAAGACTCTTGAGAGTTCCTTGGACTGCCAGAAGATCAAATCAGTCGATATTGTCGACCATAAACCCTGACTGCTCATTGGAGGGTCAAATTTTAAAGTTAAAGCTCAGCTACTTTGGTCATCTGATGAGAAGAGAGGAGTCGCTGGAGAAAGATTTGATGTTGGGAAAGGTTGAGGGTCGCCGGAGAAGGGGTAGGCAGCGAACGCGATGGTTAGATGGCATCCTCGAGGCACTGCAGATGAAGTTATGTGATGTTAGGAAAATAGTGAGAGACCGGAAAGCGTGGCGTGACATGGTCCATAGGGTCACGAAGAGTCGGAGACGACTGAACGGCTAAACTGAACTTACTGGAATGTTTATTAGATTAAGGGCCTTACTGGGACAAAAAGTAAGAGCATTTGTATTTCTTGATAAAGTAATTTATCTATCATGTACCCACGTAGCATATGTTTGATTGGCACATGTTCGTGTAAAATTCTTCTCAGGTATGCATGCAGGCTACACTACTGCTTATTGTTCACAAAGCACAAAGTATAGTCTTGCTAAGCACGTATTGAGGATACGCTCGGATCAAAGGGTAATTGCCTTTTTGTTGTGCTTCATTTTTTGTACAGCAAGACAGTAATCTTTCTTTATTGCTTTCCATTGCAACGTTCTATTAACAAGGGATACACATTTTAGTTCCTTCAGGCAAATGTTTCTGATAAGTGAATGTGAAAGACGTCGGCGCGTATGAGGAGCAATTCAACTTTACACTCTCATTTTGTGGCAAACCGCTTCGAATTGCCGGTGTCGTTCTTGGTCTTCAACTTGAACGCTTCTCACGTCTCAGAAACCCGCTCAGTCTCTCCGACGATTGCTGCTGGAGAAGGTCCTACCGCATGTTATTCATCATACACTGAAATCGCAACTCCGCGAAAATGTTCACGCGCTCACAATGAAGCTGGAGGCGTTCGTATGGCGCATTGCATCGCAGAGGCTCGGCTCCTGGAACATCGTCGTCTTGATACTTGGCGTGAATATATAGTACCATACGACGGCGCTCTGTGTCTCACATTTTTTGTCATATTGCTAATCGGATTGCATGCTTATGTATTCTCACACCGCCCTGCGGCACATATCATGCTAATGGCATGAGTCATTACGTTTCTGATAAGGCCTAATCAAGTCTTCGAAGCTCATAAAGGCCTTTCAATTGCCATACAGCTATGTTCACTATTCCCATTGTTCCAAACAAGCCATGACTCAGCTTTAAGGGCACTGTGAGTCCTGGCATTGCAGCCATTGAAATGGAGTTCCGTTTTATCGCTACCATCACGTGCGAAGTTGGCGCAGTTATTCAATTTTTGAGCGCAAAAGGCGTTCAGCCAATCGAAATTCATCGTCAGTTGGCGGAAATGTATAGAGAGTCAATGTCAGCGAGTTGTGTATGAAATTCGCAGATGGTCGCACTGAAATACATGACGAATAAAGCAGCGGCAGACCGTCCATTTCTGATGACACAGTCGCGAAAGTGGAAAAAGGTAAGTTCTAAGGATCACAATCGATAAAATCTGCATATTGGTTACTGGCGTTTCTAGAAGCACTATACTCATAGGAGTTTGACAGAAAAGTTAAAATGTAGAAAGGTGTGTGCAAGATCGTTTCTGCGAATTCGCACAGACGGCTATGAATGTCAAGGCGTTTACTCCTCCCGCGAATTTTTTAAAGCTTTATGGAGATAAAAAGGACACCTTTTTTGGATTGCATTGGTACGGGTAACGAAACCTGAGCATTCCACCTCACACTTGTCACCAAGAATAACGTTCACCATCATCGTACGTATCAAAAGGCTTGTATTTGATGATATGTGCGCTATATACTCGTTCTCCACTGACGTATCCATATCTGTTTCCTCTCTAACACAGACATATTATGAAAACAGTGAAGCATACGACGTGGCAATCTTCTTGCCATCATAAAATATTCCATCAAACAGGCACGGAAAGTATTCTGTACGAAGGTTGTTTATTATATAGAGGTAAGTGTCCGGCCATTATTGTAATTCCTATAAAAAAATATATTCATAGGTTGTGTATGTTTCGGAGATTGTAGTTTTTTCCGTATGTGATTCTAGGGTATTACATTTCCTTCTTCTGAAAGCAAAATAAAAAATACTTATTATGTACATTGACAGAAATGTTCAAACAATTACCGCTAAATTTTGTTCATATTGCACTAATAATGAGAGGCCAGAAGTGCTGTCCTTCACACCTGTGAAACAATACTGTCATGCATTGTTATGTTTATGGAGGAAATGAGAGAGTACTTACTAACTGCCTTAATAACAGCTTCATTGATTTGAAAACCTCTGAAACGAAAATATGAAGTGCGTCTCTCATAGCCTGAGTTGCTTTGGGACGTTAAACCCCACAAACCAAACCAAACCAAAATATGAAGTTGTGTTTACAGTTGATATGAACAGATAAAGGCGGTGCACGTTTTCGGTGCGTGATCCTTTCAAATAGGAATATTATTTTAAACCTAACAAAAATGCGTAATATTTGTGAGCTCTAATTTCGACAGTTACTAGATGAGTGTGCGGAAAAGCTTTAGGTGTGAATACTTCGATCATTTTCTCTAGAGGTTACTCACAAGCAACAATAACCGAAGGAACGAGCAGAAGAGGGGATACTTAACCAAACAAATACAACCCCGCCCAGGATTTCCAATAATGGCAGGCGCAAGAAAGTCCTTGAACCCTATTCTCAACTGTTTGAAGCGAGATCTCGCATCCCCTGCAACGTACTGAACGGCCACCAAGACCTCAGTACTGTTACGTGTGGCGTGAACATTTCTATAGGCGACACTGTTAACGCCACCGATTTGGGGCTCCTGTTGAGTTAAACAAGAGGTGTCGGTTTTGTCGGGAAAATAGAAATTTAGAACTGGACTCTGGCAGGTGACAATTTTGATGACGCATTAACGGGGACTGATTAGTCGCCGGACTGGATGGCATCACACGTCATGTAGCCTAGTCAGGAAAACTGGCAAATCGAGTAAATCGTGTAGAGTAGGAGGTTGAGATGGCAATAGGGTGTATGAGCTTTGGAGCCCACTTAGACCCACTAACCATAGTCATTTATTCTACCGCCCAGCAAGGTTTTACAAGTATTGTCTGAGTGGCGGCTGCTTGGCGAATGGCACGCCGAAAGAGGAAGGAGGGGAGAAATCCTAAGATGAAAACGGCGCGTCCACAATTCATTTTTGCTGCAATGAACACCATGTGGTAAGCTGTTACGTTGCCATAAACGGTGCTATCTATCACGACCCAAGAAGCTTGGCAATCTTAAGCTATAGCTTGTATAGCTCATTTCTGCAGAAAAGCCATCACCGTCATAGTAGTTACGATTACGCCAAGGCGACTTGGGAATAATCTGGGGCCGCACAAAAGAATCATATTATGGTAATTTCTGCTACCAGTCATTGATTTTTAAACGTTTGCTAGCTGACGATGAGGTAGTGGCATCAGTGCAGTTATTTGTATATTTGAATAATTATTGAAATGACAAAAAAGGCGTTAGGCTGCTCACAGCGGAAAGCATTTAGTTGCTGGTTCTAAGAATCGGCCTATAAAGATGCATAAAACCTAAAAATTTAAAAATAAAGAATTGAGAAGTGTGAAACTACCGGTCATACCTTCAACGGCAGATCTTAAGTGTGCCCCGAATGGTTTTTGTAGGCTGACTACAGTGGCTTTGGTATCAAGTGCTGTTGACATTTTGGATAAAGCAGCGCGCCGAAGAATCCAGTTTAGATCATAGCTTATGAATAGATAATAGAAAGGACCGACAATATCGGCCCACTGATTTAAATAAAAGCCTCTAGAGTACATACGTGCAAACACAACAGGGGCCTAAAGTCATGCTGGGACCGTAACGCGTTTCCTTGAGATGACGTAAAATAGAACGCAGAATATTAAGAAGAGTTGACATCGCTAAAGCTAATTAGACAAAGGGAAAGTGCGTAACTTTTAGGTAAATAACTGTATATCTCATGGACACCACAGCCGGGCCCAGATGACGAGAATATGTTGAGGGCATTTTAAACAGGGAGGATATGCGTAGGTATAGAGGTTTAGCGACGTCGTTCAAACTGGCACTCCAGGTAGTAATGGGAGATACTTATAGCCATAGACGAGAATATGTTGAGGGCATTTTAAACAGGGAGGATATGCGTAGGTATAGAGGTTTAGCGACGTCGTTCAAACTGGCACTCCAGGTAGTAATGGGAGATACTTATAGCCATAGCTAACGCTGCACAGTGGGAATGTAGCTATCAATAAACTATCCTTACGATTCAAGATGACACGAAGGTGCCATCTAGAATCGCGGAAATCTCAATTTAAACAGATATAAATTGTGCATATTCTGCGGGATCGCATACCTGTCACAAGCTAGACTCTTCTTTTATTATTATACTGTTCTCTTGGCACCATGAGAATACCTATCACCTTTGGGAAGTTTTACTAATTTTTGCGTCACAGTCGTGATACAAATGCTGGATTACTGCTGCCACACAAAGGGCTGGCCGTGGAGAGTGCACGTAGGCGAGCGATATTTATAGATCAGATATTTTAGCCTCTCCAGGATGCGACCATTTTCTACCGACTAGCAAGCCGCCGCGCGGACGTTTCCTTGTGGGCTGCAGGTCGTGGTATTGCCACAGCCGCGCCTGCATGGTAGCCACATTTAGCTACCGTCGGTTGCTAGAGAACATCGGCTGAAATATTTTCACCGCTCGGTTGTGTTGGATCAATTTTAATTCCATTGCCGTTGAGTTAAAATCGACTTGTTATTTATGGGGTTTAGTTTGACGTTCACGTTAACTTTGTAGTTACTCATCACACCGCTGCAAAAGTTTCTGAACAATTGCAAACTTTACTCTTGCGTATGACTCGCATATCTCCGAACTTCCAATGCGCTGTTCTTTCTATCGGCTAGTAATTTCAAACCTCAGCAATTATGCTTTGTTGTCGTTTGCGTGATGTGTGCTAGTCACATCAACAAATTATTGCTTTGTTTTGTCTGAATTGACAAGCTAACGGCCGGCAAATTTTGTTGCACTCTATAAATACCGCCGCATTAGAATAGTTTCTTCTTTTCCCTGGAACTCTAAAGCGCCTATCAAACTGTGGCGTCTGCATGTGAAGCATAATGCATCTTTTTATATCTTTCTTGTACATTCTCGCTCATTCCAAAAAGCAGAAGCAAGTAAATGGTAGCTGGAGCTTAACAACTCAGTCTTCATAAGGTAAAACTAGTCTAGCGTCAAGTGGAATTGGCTATGGGATACGCCTTAAAAGAGCGCTTCGAACATATTGACTGCCTGGGGTTGACGTGCTCTGACATTGCCACTGCACATGTGCTGCAGCTTGATAATCATGGAAGCACGGGCGTCACTACTGGGATCGAGCCTATGTCTTCGGGCTCAGCAGGCAAGACCCTAACCACAGAGCCACCACTGAAGGCTACAACTCCGTTTTGCTATTTATTACCGCAGTAGTCAGGCTTTGCGAGTTTTGTAGCGATAAAACGAGCATATTGCTACATTAGGGGTGCATGCGCTGGTATCTGCATAAGGATGGAAGAAGAAGAAGCTCGTGAGTTTTGGGGAAGACGACGTGCGAGCAGTGTCGGTTGGTGCCCGCGGTTAACGCTGCTGTGTTTCTGTGTGCTGTGTGCGGAGTCATCTTGGACTAATCTCTTGGCCTTACCTTGCCACATATCAATATTTTATTTAGATGCTATCAGTTTGTAAAACTATGAATTAAAACGACGGAAAACAAGCGTACATTTGTCCTTTATATGCACTACCAGCCTTAACATAGTGGAGTGGTTAAGTAAATATTTGCTTTTAAAAATTTTAGAGTGATACAATGGAGCGTAGATTTGGTAACCCAGTAAAATGCACTTGAGAACATTTTGTAATTTCTACAAAACATGTTCACATTTACGCATGTTGATATTAATAATAAGAAAAAATGATCTAAAAGGAGATCAGAGATTGCTGGGCTAGTTGGTGCATTGCTCCTGCAAGCACCAAGTGCAGCAATTATGCCCCGGCATTGCCGCCATGAACTTGCAGTCCTCCCCGCAATCCTGAAAAACATCTAGTATTTATGCAGCGGTTTTCCTATAAGACCCGTTGCTCTGTCTCTTCAAAATGGCTAAAGAGACGTCGACATATCTAAGACCTTGAAAGCTATCGCAGAGTCTAAGGTTACACACAGAGACGCGCCAATACACGCAAGAAAAATGCTGCATAACACGGGAGCAGCACCATGACCCAATACAAATACCGTTCTCCGATTGCTGCGCGAGCTCCTGCCGCCACCGCTTGCCGCTGCGTGTACCCCCCCTCCTCCCCCCCCATCTTCCTACGGGGCGCGACGGTGTTCTCCAACTGCCGAAGCGACGGCTCGGCATCAGCGGATCGCGGTGCGTGCATCCAAAGCCGAAACGAAGAGCCACGTTGACATCACTCGCTGTCGGCGTCAGCGGCGTCGAACTGCCTCCCGCGACATTCCGACAACTTAATTGCTCTCATCTCTCCTCCTCCTCCGTCACCCCTGTGTGGTGGTAATCAGAGCCCCGGATCGGTGGCGGTTGATCTCGATATGTGCACCGCCCGATCCGAAACACATAGCCGCCGCCGTTCGCCACTGCGAACCGCCTGTCTAAAGGTTCTCTGAAATTGTACATACATCTCTTGCTCGATTTCTTTGCTTCAATCTATCGAAAATCTGAAACAGCTGATGAGCTGGGCTCAAAATTTGCATTAGAAGCTAGAGTCATCGTCGACATTTTCCTGACCTTAATCTTAAGTTAACAGAAAAAGCTGGCTGCTGTTGCTATCGCCCAAGTGTTTGTAAGAATTTACTGCCTTATGATTCGGCGCACTCTTAGATTATTAAGCGAGCAATCACGATGCAAGCGTTAAAGTGTGCTTTGCAAGAATCTAGACGTCATATGATCAAAGAGAGCTTCAAGTAACAGATAAAGAGACTTCTATCAGCTGGATATCCTGAATTCCTAGCGGTGAACGTGACGGAGTCCTTTTTGCCGAACATGAAGGGATACAAACGTTTGCATGAAAGGCACCATAACAGGGAGGTCGTGATCCAGACCTATTGTTGCCCCTTATATACATCACATAATATGAAGAGGGTCGCAAACAAACCCGGTGTCAGGAATGGTCTCCTCCGCCCCGAAAAAACTCGCTGGCATGTGAGGACGACTCTCGGGCGATGCTAAAAAGCTCGTCAATCCCTAAGTCAAATGCGCCACAGCTAGGGGCTTTTTATGAAATCCCCATAATCTGGGGAAAGGTATGCATCTAGCGAAGTAGCTGATGTGTGAACGATAGGGCTCCAGAACATAAGCCTTCTCTGAAAAACATTCAGAATTTACATTTACCTGGCAATTGCTAATCTTACGATCTAAAAGCAAATTGTGAAACGAACTTACTGGGGAATACTGCGCTACTTGATAGACAGAGACAAGTGGAAGATGACAAACGAATGAAGCGCAAACTTACAACTATTTATTTTTATCGACAAACACGTACATATATACATATAGCATTCTTGTCAAATCACAAACAGATCATTCATGCATGTGATCACGCACGTTATCACTTCGACCACAACTCTGCATCTGCACAGCTATCATATCTAGCTACTCTTTTGTGAAAGCCACAGATGATGTACTAACGCACGTATCTTTTTCTGCTGACTCAATTAAGAAGGCTTGTACGATTTCTCTTTCAATTCTTTCCTTTTGTTTGCCCATAATTTCAGTCCTGCGGAATAATGGTTTGCATCCAGTTTCGCACCGCGAGCAATGTTGCGCAACATTTCCAGGGTGGCTGATTTTCCCACAGTGATTATGATGTTTCAGGAGCCTCTTATTAACACATCTTCCCGTTTGTCCGATGTATTGTTTTCCGCACGAAATCGGGATCTTGTAAATGGTTTCATCCTGACAAGGTATGAACCTTTTTTGATGTGCAATTTCACATTCCTTCCCCTTGCCACGCTTGTCATTCTCATTTACTGCGTTACAGAGGCTTATCAATTTTATGGCGCCCTAAATATCACCTTCACATTATGTTTGTTTGCTACCATTTTTAATCCATGTGACACTTTGCGTATATACGAAATTACAACACATCGCTCTCTGTTGCCCTCTTCTCTCTGCACCTGCGTTTTCTTCGTTATGTTTTTCAGCAGCTTTTCTGCCACAGATGAAATGACACTATCTGGAAAACCACTGGCGTTCAGCCGGGTTATTTGCATGCCGATGCTTTCTGTCATTTTGTGATCGCAGGACTTCTTAATGCTCTGCAACATGCACGAGTGGGCAACGCTCCTTTTAACAAGCTTGGACTGGCTCGAATCGAATCTCATGAGGCTTTTTTCGTTTTTGGTATGATACCACCAGCATGTGTGCATGGGGGTCTCCTGTATTTGTAGATCGAGGAACCTTATCATCCCTTTATCAGGTACTTCGTAGGTAAAGTCAAGCCCATTGAACTTGCCATTGAAAAGCGCGACCATCATATCCGCGTCGACCGTACCAGATCTTTCCCACGAAACACATAACGTCTAATACACTTCTTAAAACAGCTCTGGAAGGCTACAAACATCTTGTTCTAGAACAAAATGTCTCACAGACGTCGATGGAAAGAAGTTTCCTGGAAAAATTCTTTAGCATGTCTATACTAAGGTGCCTTTTCAAAGACATCTCAGATATGTTTTTTGGAGACGTCAATTAGATATTTTTCCAAAGTCTTCTCAGCGATGCTTATTCACAGACTTTCCACAAATACTATTGTAGAAAGGGTTTACTAACTTCTAAACGTCCGCAAAAAATACTCCATGTTCCATCTGTTCACAATGTTGAATCCCTATTCAAAGAATGTTCACGAATCACAGCAAACATTTTCTACGTATGATTTATTGCAGCCACGCAATTAAACAATAATTATGGCACATAAATTGTTAGACAGCTTTCCATTATTCCAATGTCTCAACTTGATTATTTGATAATCGGGAACAGAAGACAAGAGACCGCTTTAAAATAATCTCGAACTTTGAAACTGCGGTTCGTTCTAGCGAGAACCGAAGCCCCGTCATTTACGGTCCAGCTAGCCTACCGCTCGTAAGGCTGCACTGGATTGCACACCGGTCCTGAAAGACGAGGGGAGGCACGCGAATGGCAACACTTTTTTCATGCTACGAATGCCTCTTCATTCCAGCTTGCCTAGCCAACACCAGAAAACCACCGTGTTGCCGCTCGTAAGGCCGCACGTGGGTAGCATACGGGTCCTGAAAGGCGACGGGAGGCACGCGAATGACATGCTTCTACTCCGGCTTGCCTGTGAGCAGGAGAAAACCACCGCACTGTTGTTTATTGCTGGGGCAAGAGAGCAGTCAGCAAGAGAGCCGATCGTACGCTCAAACATCGTTCCGCACTCTGAAGCGTACTGCTGGATGGATGGATGAATGATAGTGGCTCTGCCCTCTGTATCGGACGGCAGCTTGCGCCGCCTAGCCAAAAAATTAAAAGAAATATATTTATCTCTTCCCTATTTTTAGCTTCTAATTCGCCCGTATCTGCCCCCCTCCCTTTTTTTCTTCTTTATATTCTCTTGACTTTTTCCACCAATCCTCTAACCTCTCTTTTGTTATCAAAACGCGTTCCTCATCCATTCGTCCATCTTCCCCAGCAAATCCCAGCGCTCTCTCCAGCTCTGCCGCTTTTCCCGCAGGAAGGGCAGGACGAAGTTTTTGGCGCCTTAGAACAACATGTTCCGTTGTTTCCGCCTCAGTTCCGCACGCCGCGCATAATATATCTACTTCCTGAAACTTTTTCCTGTCCATTTTTGTTCTGAGGGCCCCTGTCCTAGCCTCAAACAGCAATGAGCTCCCTCGTGAGTTGTCGAATAAACTTTCTTTCTTTATATCCTGTTTTCGAGTTCTATACATACCCAATGCTGATTTTCCGTGCATTCTTTCCTCCCACATTTTCCTTTCTGCCTCCTTTACCTGCTTTTCAATGCTGCTGTTTTGCTGCGGTGCATCTCCAAACTCTAGGTACTTAAAACTGAGCTTTCGGGTTCTGTTAGTCCATTTCGTATTCAGGCTTTTCATGAAGAGGTGCTTGTACATTTTTCGTGCCCACCTTGATTCCTCCATTTCGGTTAGTCCCTGATCATATTTTAGTTTGCTAATTGCCTCTCTAACCTCAAATGATGCCCAGCCCATATCTCCCTGGACTCCTTCATTAGGTGTGTTGCCATGTGCTCCCAATGCCAATCTATCTACCTTTCTCTGTCTGACTTCAAGGCCTGACTGTACTTCTGATTTCATGCACAGGACTGCATTTCCAAAAGTGAGTGCTGGTACCATAACACCCTTCCATATCCTTCTAACAACCTCCTACCTGTTACAATTCAAGAGGGCCCTGTGTTTCATAATCTCCGAACTCCTTTTCCCTTTGTCTATAGTAATTCTTTCATGCTTTTCTAGGTAATTTTTTCCTTCATTGATCCATATGCCCAGGTAGTTACAGCTCTCCACATGTTCAACCTTGGTGCCTAGCAAAGCGTGGTGGCGCTTTGCTCGATACCGATGCAATTTACAATTTGTCAACATTGCTTCATTGATTCAGGCTCTTTTTTCTTGTTTCTTCAAAATTCATAAAGTTTAAATTGAGAAAAAAAATATAAAAATAAACTCATAATTGTTTTTGTAATAGTTGGGTTTTGTAGGCAGTTATTGCTTTGTTAGCATTTTGGCGTTGCAGTCGCTAGCGACTGCTTGCTACCCGCGCGCACCGTTTGTTCAACTCATCCTTTCTCGTCTTTCGACATGCTCAACGGTCACTCGACGTGCTCTCGATGGTGTGTGCTCGGTGTGCTGTCTTTGTTTCCCGTGCTTGGACATTTACGCTGATTTTGCAGCTTTCCCGCACTGTATTTTATAACCACTGCAATGCTGTGATATGGAGCTCATATTTCTCAAGAGTGAGTAACTTTCCACTTCTCTTGTATGGTGAAAGCAGCACGCCTAAGCTGAGCCGCAGATGTGTCTGACTAGCGTGCTAGAAACACGGGTAGATAGAAAGACAAACACACATTGCGTGTTCGTCTTTCTATCTGTCCATGTTTCTAGCGCTGTTTTAACGTACTGTCCAACAAACTCGCCCAACAAGCAACATAGGCGTATTGTATTGGCTTTTGTTAACTTCACTGATGCGTGCTAAGTAGGTGTGGTAGCAAAGTAGAACTGAAGTAATATATCTCGAGGAGTTATTTTGTTGCTAATGATCGTGTTGAAGATGTGTAATTATATTAGTCTATTCGAAACAATTCCGGCACTTCACTGGCATCAGATGTAGAATATTCGTGTTTTCTTCCAATAAATAGTTTGTAGTTGTGCGCATATGGGGTCCTATTCGTTTTTGTTGTCATCTTTGTACCGTACCGTTTCCAAATCAATACCCTCAGCTCACTTTAAGGTTTTCTGTGTATGTACAGGGTGAATGAAGCTTTCTTCTCTTTTAACACACTAGAAAACGCTGTTCTTTAAGTTCACGGTAGGTCAGTGCCCGAAGCATAAGGCCACTGCCTCGACCTCGTTTTGTGGTGCGAGCTATGAGGGATTTTTTTTTCATGCATGGCCTACTTGGTGAATGATTTCAATGGCTTTCATGGTAGGTCCGGGCATTTTGAATAGATGCTAGTGGTATCACCTTATTTTAGTGTTTCCTTTTTCCGTGCATATATTTCTTTTCTTAAAAACCCCACAAAACCCAGGCACGGAGCTGAACTGCCACTGCCTTTGGCTCGTTTGATTATTTTGAGCTTTTTGTGTCTTTGCAGGTTGCTGGAATCTTGTCTGTCTTAAAGACCCCTGGGAAAGGCAGTACTTGGAGCTTACGATAAGCCATTGAATTTAGCTCATCAGGCAATGCCTTCAGTGTGCATTATAATTTTATATATCTATGCAAGTTATAAAAAAATATTTTTATGCAGAACCTTCTGGGTGGATGGTTCCAGTGAGTTTACACCAGTGCATTTGCATGCATGCCTGTAACTTAAGTTTTTTGCCAGTGCAGGTTGTTTGGAATTTACTTTTGCAGAAGAACCTTCAAAAAAGGCTTCTTAAATCCATATTGTCAACAAGTTTATTTGCTGATTGCTTTCACTTTTGTAGATGGAGTGCAATAAAAATTCGGACTGGAGAAGCATGTGTTCTTCATACATTCAGCATGTACATTCACTATTGAGTGTAGCGATTTGTAGTTTGTGCTCATTGTCCTCAATTCTGCATGTGAGATCACACAATACTCTGCTTTGAGAACATTTTTTCGAAATTTTAAATTTTGCAGTTAACTGGGGAGAGGGTGAATTGTTGAAGGCTTGCATTTTCTACAGCACTATAAGACACAGCTAGAGATGGCACATAATCGGTGGGATGGTAAAGAATAAAATTTAAAATTCTATAAAAAAAATTAAAATTTTAATTCTCTTCGGCCCAACTGATTTTGTGCCATCTCTAGCTGTGTCTTATTGTGTTGTACAAAGTGCAAGCCTTCTTCAATTCGCCTTCTCCCTAGTTAAATGTGTAATTTCATTAAATTTAGAAAAAAATGCTCTCAAAGCAGAGCACTGTGTGACCTCACATGCAGAATTGAGGACGATGAGCAGAAACTCCCACGAAACACATAACGTCTAATAAACTTCTTTAAACAGCTCTGGAAGGCTACAAATATCTTGTTCTAGAGCAGAACGTCTCACAGACGTCGACGGAAAGAAGTTTCCTGGAAAACTACTTTAGCACGTCTATACTAAGACGGCTTTTCAAAGACATCTCAGATATGTTTTTTGGAGACGTCAATTAGATGTTTTTCCAAAGTCCTCTCAGCGATGTTTATTCAGAAGCTTTTCACAAATACTATTGTAGAAAGGGTTTACTAACTTCTTAACGTCGCAAAAAAATATTCTATGTTCCACCTGTTCACAATGTTGAATCCCTATTAAAAGAATGTTCACGAATCACAGCAAACATTTTCTACGCATGATTTATTGCAGCCGCGGAATTAAACAATAATTACGGCACATAAATTGTTAGACAGCTCTGCAATATTCCAATGTCTCAACTTGATTTTTGATAATCAGGAACAGAAGGTAAGAGACCGCTTTAAAATAATCTCGAACTTTCAAACTGCGGTTCATTCTAGCGGGAACCGAAGCCCCGTCATTTACGGTCCAGCTAACCTATCGCTCGTAAGGCTGCATGGATTGCACACCGGTCCTGAAAGACGAGGGGAGGCACGCGAATGACAACACTTTTTTCATGCTACGAATGCCTCTTCATTCCAGCTTGCCTGGCCAAAGTCAGAAAAACACCGTATTGCCGCTGTAAGGCCACACATGGGTAGGATACGGGTCCTGAAAGACGACGGAAGGCACGCGAATGACATGCTTCTACTCCGGCTTGCCTGTGAGCACGAGAAAACCGCCGCACTGTTGTTTGTTGCTTGGGAAAGAGAACAGTCAGCAGGAGAGCCGATCGTACGCTCAAACATTGTTTCGCACGCTGAAGCCTGCTGCGTGGTAGCGCTCTACTCGATGCCGATGCAATTTACAATTTGTAAACATTGCTTCATTAATTCAGGCTTTTTCTTCCTTGCTTCTTTGCAAAGCATACAATTGAAATTAAAAAGTAAAATTAAACTCATAATTGTTTTTGTAATAGTTGGGTTTTGTAGGTCGGGTTGGCTTTATTACCATTTTGGCGCTGAAGTCGCTAGCGACTACTTGCTACCCGCGCGCACCGATCGTTCAACTCATCTTTTCTAGTCTTTCGACATGCCCAATGGTCACTCAACGTGCTCTCGATGGTGTGTGTTTGGTGTGCTGTCTTTGTTTCCCGCGCTTGGACATTTACGCTGAGTTTGCAGCTTTCCCGCACTGTATTTTACAACCACTGCTGCGCTGTGATATGGAGCTTATATTTCTCAACAGTAAGTAACTTTCCACTTCTCTTGTATGGTGAAAGCAGCACGCCGAAGTTGAGCCGCAGATGCGTCTACCTAGCGCGCTAGAAACACGGGTAGATAGAAAGACAAACACACATTGCGTGTTTGTCTTTCTAACTGGCCATGTTTCTAGCGCTGCTTTAACGTACTGTCCAACCAACTCGCCCATCAAGCAACTTAGCTGTATTGTATTGGCTTTGTTAACTTCACTGATGCGTGCTAAGTATGTGCGGTAGCAAATGTAGAACTGAAGTAATATATCTTGAGGAGTTACTTTGTTGCTAATGATCGTGTTGAAGATATGGAATTATATGAGTCTATTCAAAAACATTCCGGCACTTCACGGGCATCAGATGTAGAATATTCGTGTTTTCTTCCAATAAATAGTTGGTAGTTGTGCGCATATGGTGTCCTATTCGTTTTTGTTGTCATCTTTGCACCGTAGCGTTTTCAAATCAGTAACCTCAGCTCACTTTAAGGTTTTCTGGGTATGCACAGGGTGAATAAAGCTTTCTTCTCTTAAAACATACTAGAAAAGACTGTTCTTTAAGTTCACGGTAGGTCAGTGCCAGAAGCATAAGGCCACTGCCTCGACCTCGTTTTGTTTCGCGAGCTATGAGGGATTTTTTTTTTTTTCATGCATGGCCTACTAGGGAATGATTTCAATGGCGTTCATGGTAGGTCCGGACATTTTGAATAGATGCTAGTGGTATCACCGTATTTTGGTGTTCCTTTCTCCGTGCATATTTTTCTTTTCTTAAAAACCCCACTAAACTCAGGCACGCGTAGCTCAACTGCCACTGCCTTTGGCTCGTTTGATTATTTCGAGCTTTTTTTGTGTCTTTGCAGGTTGTTGGAATCTTGTCTGTCTTAAAGACTCCTGGAAAAGGCAGAACCTGGAGTTTACGATAAGCCATTGAATTTAGCTCATCAGCCAGTCTTCAGTGTGCATTATGATTTTATATATCTGTGCTAGTTATAAAAAAAATATTTTTATGCAGGACCTTATGGGCGGATGGTTCCAGTGAGTTTACACCAGTGCATTTGCATGCATGCCTGTAACTTAACTGTTTTTTGCCAGTGCAGGTTGTTTGAAATTTACCTTTGCAGAAGAATCTTCAAAAAAGGCTTCTCAAATCCATATTGTCAACAAGTTTATTTGCTGATTGCTTTTACTTTTGTAAATGAAGTGCAATAAACATTCGGACTGGAGAAGCATGGATTCTTCACACATTCAGCATGTGCATTCACTATTGAGTATAGCGATTTGTAATTTGTGCTCATTGTCCTCAATTCTGCATGTAAGATCACACAATAGTCTGCTTTGAGAGCATTTTTTTCTAAATTTTAAATTTTACAGGTAACTGGGGAGAGGGTAAATTGTTGAAGGCTTGCATTTTCTACAGCACTATAAGAAACAGCTAGAGATGGCACATAATCGGTGGAGTGGTAAAGGAGTAAAATTTAAAATTCTATAAAAAAATTTAAAATGGTAATTCTCTTCAGCCCAACTGATTTTGTGCCATCTCTAGCTGTGTCTTATTGTGTTGTACAAAGTGCAAGCCTTCATCAATTCGCCTTCTCCCCAGTTAACTGTGTAATTTCATTAAATTTAGAAAAAAAGCTCTCAAAGCAGAGCACTGTGTGACCTCACATGCAGAATTGAGGACAATGAGTAGAAACTGCAAATCGTTACACATCTAAAACAAGAATAGAAACGTTCTAGCCAAGAGGGTTTAAAGATGTCTACTAGCACAGCTATAGCAGAGCTACAGCTAGAAGCAATGTCTAGAACAAGTATAAAAATTTTCTAGGCGAGAAGTTTTCAAGACTTCTACTGGCGTAGCGTTAGCAGAGCTAAATCGGAGCTACAGGAATGCTTGTAGCTCTTGGGTCTACAGAACATCGCAAATGAGACTTCTTTTAGAAGTGCCCATTTCTTGACCGAGACATTTTCTAGATGTCAATTAGCTCTTTTTGTGTTTCGTGGGCTGTAAATCGTTACACATCTAAAACAAGAATAGAATTGTTCTAGCCAAGAGGGCTTGAAGAAGTCTACTAGCATAGCTATAGCAGAGCTACAGCTAGAAGCAATGTCTAGAACAAGTTTAAAAATTTTCTAGGCGAGAAGATTTTTGAAGACTTCTACTAGCGTAGCGTTAGCAGTGCTAAACCGGGGCTACAGGAAGGCTTGTAGCTCTTGGGTCTACAGAACTTCTCAAATGAGACTTCTTTTAGAAGTGCCCATTTCTTGGCCTAGACATATTCTAGATGCCAATTAGCTCTTTTTGTGTTTCGTGGGTTCTGTACTAAAACAAAGCAAAAAATTATCTACGTATCGAAAGCATGCTACAACATCCCTGCTATCCAGTTCAGGTTTTAGGCTGCAGGCTCCCTTTGCCATGTATAGGTTCGAAAGGACAGGAGCCAGGCACTACCCGATACAAATGCCTCCTCGCTGTGCGTATATTTTCCCTTCGTACAGCACATACAGGGATCTCAGATACACCCACAGTAGTTCAAGGAAGCCGCTGACGCTCGTCCCACACTCGTTCTGAAACTTCGTAGGTCCGTAGTTGTCAATACATTCTTGAACTGCTTATATCGCGCCGTCTTGAGGAATTGAATAGAACATGTCTTTCATGTCTGCTGACATGCACGTCACAGGTTGGTCTTTCCTCAGAAAGCTGATGACTTCTTCGGAGCCTTGCACCATATATGGGTCATCACAAGTCAACTTAGACAGTTGCCCTGCAGGTATCAAGCCACATGACTTTGCCACGTATTCCTGTCTTCCACAATCATCCTGAAAGGGTTTCCTTCTTTGTGCGTCTTAACGGAAAAGAATGGCCGCAGTGTGAGCTCCTTACTTCCTTTCACATTTCCCGAAAGCTTTTCCAACCCTATTCGGGCACAGGTTTTCGGTGCTAGCAGTCTCATTTTCTTCAAGCCTTTTTCATTCACTCTCGGTTCATCGAAATTCTTTCCAATAGCTTCAATGGCTTTTCTTTCGTGGTCTTCCCGTTTCATTACTACAAAACGCCCAGTCTTGTCCGAAATGTGTAGTGTAAGTGCGCGGTCTATCATGAAGGTTGTCTAGATTGCGTAGTCGTTCTTTTTGATTTTGGGTAGATTTCTCACGCAGTTACGCCTTCCGAAGCACAGGCAGATTTCTGTGGCACTGGAACACAACTAGCAATAGTGTGGACCATCCCTAAAAGTTCAACAGTTGTGGCACGAACCGGAACTGCAAACTTAGGACCTTTGTCTAAATTGGACTGTACCTTGCTTGTAGAGAGCTCCCAGAGAGGTTGATGTGTCCCTTGTTTTCACTTGGTCGTTGCTGCTTTCGTGGTAATGAAGCAAACGTCCTGTGCCACTTCACTTCCCATAGGCATTCCGCGAGGTCGAAGAAGTATCGCACCATCACTCTTTTTCCTTCTTTATCGAGGGTCTTCGCAAATGATTTCATACCTTGTCAGGATGAAATCATTTACAAGATCCCGATGTCGTGCGGAAAACAATACATCGGACAAACGGGAAGATGTGTTAGTAAGAGGCTCCTGGAACATCATAATGACTGTGCGAAAATCAGCCACCCTGGAAAATTTGCGCAACATTGCTTGCGATGCGAAACTGGCTGCAAATCATTATTCCACAGGACTGAAATTATAGGCAAACAAAAGGAAAGAATTGAAACAGAAATCGTACAAGCCTTCTTAATTGAGTCAGCAGAAAAAGATACGTGCGTTAGTACATCATCTGTGGCTCTCACAAAAGAGGAGCTAGATATGATAGCTGTGCAGATGCGGAGTTGTGGTCGAAGTGATAACGTGCGTCATCACACGCATGAATGATGTGTTTGTGATTTGACAAGAATGCTATATGTATATATGTACGTTTTGTGTCGATAAAAATAAATAGTTGTAAGTTTGCGCTTCATTCGTGTGTCGTCTTCCACTTGTCTCTGTCTAACAAGTAGCGCAGTATTTCTCAGTATGATCAACGAACTGGCCCCCGTGTTTGCTTTGTTTTGAAACGAAGTTCACAAAAATTAAGGTTCTAGTCAGGAGCAGCGACACTCTTGCCTGTTAGCTGCTACAAGCTTTTTATATACAAAGACTTGGTTCGATATGTATTGGTGAATCATTTGTATCGATATTTAGCAGTGAAAGTTGACTTTTGAACTTTGGGAAGGTAGGGTAGGCGCACACTGCTGTGCATATGTTGGGACGCTGTAGGAGCATTTTGAAGCTGAAGAAGTAGTTTGTATTCGGTGTTTATTCTAAAACAAAGAAGTTTGAGAGTCAGCGCCTGTCTAGCGTCCCTTCTTTGCTACCCAATTCTTGGCCGATCCCTCTCTGTGGGTATGTGCCATAAGTTATTTGGACAACAACAACAATAGCGTCCCTTTTTGTGAGTGTCTATTTGTTAGCGCTGTTCATTTTTCCTTTTAAGGTGTAGCTTTAAGCTACCGCAGTAACAAAAAGAGCTCCTTACGTAATTATAAAGCACCGGTTTCAAGAACAATTCGAATGTGCCTGCTTGCAAGACAGCCTTAAAAGGTTTCTTTCAACAAAAAGCTTCGTGAGCGTCGCAACTGGCGCCATTGAGTAATGAGCACAAAATTACTGCATAGCGCTTGCAGGCAGCTAACTGGCTGCACAGTGACTCGATATAGGGTTTTCTGATGTTTCATTGGCCAGGAGCTGTGAAATCGGGTCTCTCCGTTAATATCGAAGGTTGATATCAGAATCAGCGCTTGTCAGGGTCCTTGATTTTATGTTCCTTTTAATCCACGCCGGCAAGAACATACAGCATGGTTTAAGCGGGGATTATATTTTGACTGCTACACTCTTGCGTCATGCATTTAAAGCCGGATCTTAAGTGTCCCCTACAGCGTTTTACAGCTTATCGAAATCACCGAGTAATAACTCTTGAAAGTAATCTGCTAGCTTTTTATATCAAGACGAAATGGTACTCCATCAGAAACACTACAATGCAACGCGATCATCGACAGTCATTGGCTGCTTGCCACGTTCAGCAATCATTTGTCGTTAGGACATCAATACCAAACTTCAATGCAGCGTAAACGTTCGAGAATATTTCCGCGCTCAAAATTCGTGTGTCGGTGTCATCGCATGCATGTCGAAAGTTCAACGCCGTGCCGCCTCAATCTCACTCTTCTCGTGCATGCATAATCATTCTCATTTTGCAATATTCCATATGAATTACTTGTTGAATGTTATTGGCAGGGGGTTGCGAGTGAGAATAACCACTGCTTGCAGGAATTGAACAACAGGCGGTGGAACGGGAACAAAACCAACTACTTAAATGTACTTATGGCGCGCAAATGGTAACGTTGATGTGAGGTGCCATTAACCTGTGAGGTGCATATTATCACATTAACGGAAGTTTGCAACAGCTGGACACCATATTATAATTTGCCTATTTCGTATCATCTTTACAGGCGCACGGCCTGACGCTCGGCTTTTCTAGGGGTGTGTCCTTGGACTGCCAGAAGGTCAAATCAGTCGATATTGTCGACCATAAACCCTGACTGCTCATTGGAGGGTCAAATTCTAAAGTTAAAGCTCAGCTACTTTGGTCATCTGATGAGAAGAGAGGAGTCGCTGGAAAAACATTGGATGCTGGGAAAGGTTGAGGGTCACCGGAGAAGGGGTAGGCAGCGAACGCGATGGTTAGATGGCATCCTCGAGGCGCTGCAGATGATGTTGTGTGATGTTAGGAAGATAGTGAGAGACCGGAAAGCGTGGCGTGAAATGGTCCATAGGGTCACGAAGAGTCGGACACGACTGAAAAACTGAACTGTGCTTGGGAGACGCTCCGTAAAGCCCGCTGCGCCCCTGGTGGGCCAAACTCAACTTCGAACAACCTCGCAGCCTGCAAAGGTGGTTCATGTTCATCTTGGTTCTCCCTTTGAGCCTCGGGGACCGCAGTAGTCAGCAGCAGTTTGTAAAAACTGCCACATAATGTGCTTTTGCCGCGCGAAGCGGGCTTGCTGTGCGTTTTTGGGCCTATGACCCCTTTGCCAAGCATTTCGCACCAAAGAGCCGAGGGAAAAGCTTGTACCCATTGAAAACCGGTGGGTACCTGTCGACGCCGGGAATCGAACCTGGTGCCTCCCAAATACGAGGCGGATGCTCTGCCACAAGGCCACCGCTTCGGTGCCTTGTAGTCGCACACTCACATTTATAGCCATTCTGCTTACAATCATATACTTTACGATGTGTACAAATAAGTGCAGTACGAATAGAATCCCTAGTATTCACTGACCTGGAATGTAAGCGGATCTGTGTTCAATTTTTTTCATTTCAGCTTCCTAGTGACGCATATGAGAAGACCGCCTGACACAAGAGGGATAAATTTATGAAAGTATTAGTGTCAACTTAGTACACGTCAACGCACTCACTCATGGGTGCACTCATATCACTTGACTCACAGTCACACTCACGTTGTGAGTTTGAGTGAGTGGACGCGCATGGGATTGGTCGTGAGTGTGAATGCGATTTAGTGGCCATGAATGGCAGTGGCCATGAGTGTGAGTGTGAGGCCGCTATTGGGAGCGGCCATGAATGTGAGTGTCAGCGAGTGGCCACAAATGGGAGGGGCCATGAGTGTGAGTGTGAGGCCGCGATTGGGAGCGGCCATGAATGTGAGTGTCAGCGAGTGGCCACAAATGGGAGGGGCCATGAGTTTGTATATGAGTGATGCGAGGGGGAGTAGGCGTGAGTGTGGGTGAGTTGATGCGGGCGGTAGTGGACGTGAGTGTGAGTGCGAGTGAATGGTCGCAAGCTAGATTGGATGTAAGTGTGAGTGCAAGTGAGTGGACATTAGTGGATGAGTGCCAGAATAGAAATAACACAAGATACGGTATGTAATATCAAAGAACTCGTGTAAGAATGCTTCTCTCCCGAGACATCCAGGTAGAGATACTCATCAACCCAGATGCCTTTATTTTTTCTCGGCAGGAAATCATTTCCTACACATTTTCAGATATTTTTATCAAATTTTCATGTAGGTAGTAAATTCTTAATATTGCACCGCTACAAGAATCAGCAAAATAATATTAGCGAACAACCAACCTGATAGGACTGAAAGGAAAGTCTTAATCCATAAAAATAACAGTTCAACAAGAAGACTTGCATTTGTCAGCCCTAATACGTCCATGATTTGTTGATGCCATGTGCTCTTCTCACTTCAGGAGCAGGATCAGGTTAGAATGGGTAGCGTGAAACGAAATATCAGCCGAATGCACAGGTTGTGGCCGCTGATCCAGGAAGCAGCGTTACTGGCAATGATAACCTGCAAAGTGCCTTTTAGACATAATACAGAAGGAAAGTAAGCACGTAGGTGAATGGCACCAAGAAAAAAATATCGCATATAAAAATAGAAAAGTAAGAGATATTCATTTACGCTAGCACTGGCGACATTCCAGACGTGGGCAGGGAATGCGTAATAGTTTTATTGGTAGTGTTCGCCCCGCGTGTTAAGCATGCGTTTGATGTGGATAATTTTGAGCCGTTTAGAAAAGCTAGATAGCTATTATTTTATATATTCGAACTTTTTCGAAGTACAACAACGCCCGCTATGAACCGCCAGCTAGTAAGCAGTTGAATTATGATTTTTTTTACTGCAAAAGTTTTACTGTAAAAGGATCTTGTTCAGAATTTCAGATTTTGACTGTTTTCTTTAAATATGGCTAAGTTTTCTTCTTTTGGAGAGTAAAATAAATCGTAGGACTAGCTCAAATTGGACTATGTTTCCGTGTTACGTTTTGAGCTTCAAATTCCCCATAACTTTAGGAGGTCGTTAACGAAGTGGACAAAGGCAGACCACTGATCATATTGATGGCCTGATCGTTTTGTAAGGGTCAGAATGGGGCACAAGTCTGCTACCAAACCGCCCTCTCTTCGCGCTACACAACAGATCATTCCTATCTAACGTTGCGCGTATGTTTTAGTTTCATGATTCTATCGAAATTACATGCCTGCGCTGATGTCTCAACCAATAGTGTGACCTGTTTCTTCTGTGTGCAATATTATCTCAGTGAACGCTTTCGAGGTTAAGTTAACAATGTGACTCAGGTGCGCTCAGCCACAGTTAACGCGGCGACTCAGGAGAGCTCAGAAACTTGCAAATTGAAAACCTTTAGGGCTGTCCTAATCGTTAAGAAGAAACACACGAAAGTTAAAGTGCATTTATCGCTAACTATTCAGTGAAGTGACCGTAAGAACAAAACCGACTTCCCGGCTAGTGAAGGCGGCTGCTTACAACCGAGAACTTGTTGAAGCATGAAAGAACCAAGCAACTTACTCCCTATGTATTGCAGCGCCATAGAGGCCCGCCTAAATTAGATACTTAACGTTGTGCCTATAAAATCAAACGAAATGTGATTGTCATTGCGCCTGATTGTGAGATATTTGCCGTTGAGTTAATTCTCCCGCAGTGTGTCCCGGTCATAATTGCAAATATCTACTTTCCCTCAGGCGTCCGTGGGACAGATTGTTTAGAAGCTTTCCTGAAAATTAATTCAAATGTAGTTTTGGCTGGGGACTTCAATTTCCATCATGTCATATAGGGTTTCAGAACAGACTATAGTGGGCAGTTACTTTGGTTTTGGTTGTCTAGAAATGACGTTCAATGTTATAATAGTCGCGCCTGTACTTATATGAGAGCAAATTCTCATTCAGCTATAGGTTTAACATTAGCTACAAATGGTATTGGAGTATCATTGTGGTCTACAATAGACTTCGGTACGTTAAGTGACCACTACCTTATCACTTTCAACATTGCATGTAATCCGATTAGGTCAACTTGTACATCATGTAAATTTGTCAACATTACACTGTTCAAGAAATGTCTAGGAGAGGGCTTCAGGTCCTCTGCCCCTTCTGGTAAATCGAATCGCGGTCCTGAAGTATTGTCTTCAATTTTAGACGCAACTCGCCGATCAGAGTTTATTGTTCAGTCAGCCATTAAAAACAATACTCCTTCGAGCTGTTGGAATGAAGAATGCGAAAAAGATTATTGTCTGATGGAAGCCTCATGGAAGCGCCCAGCCCATTATCTGTGCCCAAAAAACTTGAATAATTACAAATTTTTTGCAGCTTCGTTTAAAAGAACAATGTCCAAAGCTAGGGAGGAATATAATGCGAATCTGAACACCTACTATAATGCTAACACTATAATGCGATTCCGAACACCGGAAATCTCTGTATAGATACATGGAACGTACAAAACGTTTGCCCTCCTCTCATACCACTCAGTCAACTGTTTTGTCTAATAAAGTTGAATTAGACCAATTAGAATGAATTTCCAAGGCCTTGCGGCGCGCTTTCAAGCTTGCAGTACCTTTTCTTCAGCCCGATTGTAGTTTGGTACAAACTTGACTGAGGTAACTATATCTGAATTAATGTCTGTAGTTAACTGCCTGAAATCGGCTGCCCCTGGAGTTGAGAGAGTATCAGTTGCCAAGCTGAAAATACTATTCAAAGACTTTTCCTCGAACCTATTGCAGATTGTGAATTGGTGTTTGGAAAAAGCTTGGATTCTGCAAGCTTGGAAAACATTGAAAATAATTTTACTACTGAATGACCAGGGGAAAAGGTTTGATCTCGACAACATTCGACCGATTGCTATCACTTCAAATTTAGTTCAGCTTATAGAACGGTTAGTCTACTCGCGTCTCACGGATCATGTTCTATCCTTCCAAGGCTTTAGCGAGGCTCAGATTGGATTCAGACAGGGATGCTCAATTTGGAACGCACACGTAGGTTTGGAGAGTCGTATTAGGGCTGCATGAGGTAAAAAGAGGTTTCAGCTCTAGTTACTTTAGATATTGCCAAGACGTACGACATAGTAGAATGCAGCATTTTGCTTCATAAACTAGCTGGTCTACATCCTCCGTTATACATCTTTGCGTGGATGAGGAAATTTTCAAATGATAGATCATTCTTCTGCACTAAGGGTGCAATAAGTTCCGACACTTACACCCAGTCAAGAGGTGTACCCTAAAAAGCAGTACTCTCGCCGTTATTGTTCAATATACTAATGCGTGACATTCCTTATTCACTCGGCCGTCAAAGTTGTATGCAGACGATAATGCTTTTTTTGCTTCTGCCACACATATGCACAACCTATATGATTTGGTGCAAGGTTATGTAAATGCTCTGGAAGTCTGGCTGGACAACCTAATTCTAACTTTAAATGTCAACAAATTTGCCGTCCTACTGTTGCCACAGACAACCCCCGTTAACAGATTCAAAAGCAGCTATGCAAGCCTTAAAAGCGGCTCTTCGCCGTGGAGCCCATGAGCAACTCGCCGCAGAAATACAACTTCATGGCTATGCCATAAATGGAGGAGATGGCATCATCTACCAATGGCTTCCAGGACACAGCGGCATAGCAGGCAGTCTCCGGGCGGACGAGGTCGCACGAACAGCCCACCAAGACAGCGATTGTGTGTTGATTCTATTTTCCAGGGCAGACGCAGCGGGCAGACTTGGCGCACTTGCGCGGGAACACACGCTCTCATTGTGGAATTCTGACCAGTTTGCAAACTACCGCCTAAAATCCCTGGACCCTGACCTGAAGCTCCGGCTTCCACCTGGCCTACACCGATGTGAAGAAACTTTGCTGCTTCGCCTGTGGGTTGATGTAGCATTTCCAAACACTTATTCTTTTGTGACAGGTATGGCAATAGCCCTGCATGTACAAACTGCGGGTGCGACGAGACTATAGGCCACATTCTTTGTGAGTGCCCCATACACAGCAAGGAAAGACAGTGTCTATGCCGTGCGCTGGAGCGTCTAGATGAGCGCCCGCTAACGGAAATTAAGATCCTAGGTCCCTGGCCACGGCGATCTTCTGCGGTGAAGGCCTCCCAGGCACTGCTCCGCTTTATGAAAAGCACAGGACTGATCGAAAGGCTATGATTTTTTATGTTACGTGATATGACAGTGACGTGATGTGATGTGACATGTCTGTGATGTGGCTGTACTGTCATCACCCATCCCTCTCTCACCCACAACTTTTATACCCACCTACCCCTATCCCCCAGTGCAGGGTAACAAGCCAGTTCCTTTACCGGTTAACCTCCCTGCCTTTCCTCCTCCTCCCCCTCCTCTGCCCGTTAAAATTTCCTTGTCTTATCATACTGTCCTAATCCCGCAAGTTGATTCTATTAATTGTTTAGGTATATAATACGACCCACAGTTAGACTGGTGGCCTCAAATTAGAAGCCTTGTGCTTAAAGGTGAACGTGCCCTTGGCCGGTTGATAAGGATCTGCAGCATGGAGGAAGGAAACAACTAAGGAGAGGCCCTTGCCATTCCCAATGCATTTAAGAAAGTGTGGCAGAAGTGACGGCAAAATGTAGCGTTAGCCAAGTGGGGCCATTAGCAATGGCATCGCTGTTGCTATGAAACCTCGGCCACTAGCAACAGCGTTGCCAAGGGCCCGAGGTTGGTTGGTTCACAGGAAGGGAAAGGCGCAGTATCTGTCCCACTTGCTCTGTGGACACCTGAACCGCGCCGTAAGCGAAGGGAGGAAGATGAGAGTGAAAGTGGAAGAGAGAAAGGGGAGCCGTAGTGGAGGGCACGAAGTAATTTCGACCACCTGGGGATCTTTAACGTGCGCTGACACCGCACAGCACACGGACGCGTATTTGGGTTTGCTCGGTACGGTGGCTGCGCAAGGGACAAAACGACAGAAGAGACGAAGAAAGCACGCTGTTCCGACTAGCATCTACCGCCCCCATGGAGCCGAGCAGCCTAGCGATTAGCGGCGCATGCTTTTTCAATGGGCGTCATGTTAGACGCGGCACTATCTTGAGAGAGCCTATAATACTACTACTACTACTACTACTACTACTACTACTACTACTACTACTACTACTACTACTACTACTACTACTACTACTACTACTACCACTACTACTACTACTAAATAATAATAATAATACACAAAGTAATATTTCTCTGCTAATGATATTATTATTACTATTAGTAGTAGTAGTAGACGGCCGAATTAACTGGCTAAATATTATATTCACAGTTTTAATTAATAATAATAATAATAATAATAATTGATTCACAGGAAGGGAAAGGCGCAGTATCTGTCACACTTGTGTCTGTGGACACCTGAACTACTTCGAAGCCCTCCACTACGGCTCCTCTTTCTCTCTTTCCACGTTAACTCCCACCTTCATCCCTTCCCTTACGGCGCCGTTCAGGTTTCCACAATCACGTGTGACAGATACTGCGTCTTTCCCTTCCTGTGAACCAATTACTATAATTATTAATTAAAACTGTGAAGATAATATTTAGCCAGTTAATTCGCCCGTTACATACAGACAATTCAGTGCCAACTTCGTGAAACGAGTCTTCCTCTATACTACTACTACTACTACTACTACTACTACTACTACTACTACTAATAATAATAATAATAATAATAACAGTAGTAGTAGCAATAGTAGTAGTAGTAGTATAGGCTTTCTCAATCTAGTGCCGCGTCCAGCATGACGCCCATTGAAAAAGCATACTACGGCTCCTCTTTCTCTCTTTCCGCGTTAACTCCCACCTTCATCCCTTCTCTTACGGCGCGGTTCGGGTGTCCACAGACACAAGTGTGACAGATACTGCGCCTTTCCCTTCCTGTGAATCAATTGCTATTATTATTAATAATTAAATTGTGAAGATATTTAGCCAGTTAATTCGCCCGTTACATACAGACAATTCAGTGCCAACTTCGTGAAACGATTCTTCCTCTACACTACTACTACTACTACTACTACTATTACTACTACTACTACTAATAAAATAATAATAATAATAATAATAATAATAATAATAGTAGTAGCAATAGTAGTAGTACTTGTATACACTTTCTCAAGCTAGTGCCGCGTGCAGCATGACACCCATTGAAAAAGCATGCGCCACTAATCGCTAGGCTGCTCGGCTCCTGGGGGCGGTAGCTGCTAGTCGGAACAGCCCGCTTTCTTCGTCTCTTCTGTCGTTTTCTCCCTTGCGGAGCCACCGTACCGAGCAAACCCAAATACGCCACACGGACGCCACTTCGTTTCGCCTCCATCGAAACGCAGCCGCCGAGGTCGGGTTCGAATCCGGGAACTCCGGCACAGTGGTCGGGCGTCTTACCACTGCGCCACCCCGGCGGGGCAAGGGCCCGAGGTTCGTGAGCCTCGCCTAGACAGAAAAGGCGGAAGGTAAAGGAGGAAGAGAGACGTTGCAGCGTCCGGTCATGGTGCGGCCGCGCCGGCTTTAAATAAGTGACGTCAGGGCCTGTCCTAAGTTCTTTCCTTCCTCCATGATCAGCAATAAGAAATATGGTATGCTCCGGGACACTGTGCTCTTGCTTTATAAGACCTACGTACGACCAGTACTTGAATTCGGCTCCATTCTCTTTTCTGTTTCCCCAAGGTACAAGCTTGAGCCCCTGTTTTTTTCGAAACCCTTTGCCGCTGGTGTAACGCGCGGCTCATCGCCCGCACGCTGTCTCCGCTGCTAAGGTGTCACCGAAATTTAACCCTTTCTTTTGCTGATTCTATTGGACTGGCAGTAAGGGAGTTCCATCAGAGACCATTTACTCTAGCGCTGAGCAATTGCAAAGCGCCTTCGGATGTGCCTTCGATGCAGAAAAGATGTAGGCCTAGCGACGACTAGGGAGTAGCACTCCCCGATAGTGCCGTCTTCCGCCGCGCCAGCTGGCAGCACCGCTTTCGCTGGTATATGTGCTGCGAATTTGGCGTCTTCGCTCATGGTGCAGTTGAGAGCACACGTTTTTCGACCTCTTGCTCAACAACATACGTCGTGCAAACGATGCTGCTACGACGTACGGGACGGGGATACGATGTTGTTGCGCCGCAGGACGAACATCAAGGCTGCATAAAAACATCGACGGATGGTACATACTTTACACATTTTATGTGCTGCTCTTGAACCGTGGTTTAACTTGAGAGTATACATTGCTGAAGTAGGACAGTTCGATCGTATATCAAAATGGGTCGCACTTCACGTTAAATCAATGCGGCGATGACTGGAAAGCATCTTTCGTAGTATCTGTATTCCGCGTTCGGTAGCTGCCCGTACGTTCATCCGCTCTGTGTTTGTGTGTACAGTTAGCATTATGATTATAAAATATTATTGAAAAAACATGTATCGTGAAAAATACAATAGATACATCCTCACAGTAAACTCTGAGGCCGGCCTGCGGAAGCGGACCGCAGTCCTTCACAGTCACCCCTGCCACTACGGATGTTTCCA
This sequence comes from Amblyomma maculatum, assembly GCF_055883805.1. Classification (NCBI taxonomy): domain Eukaryota; kingdom Metazoa; phylum Arthropoda; class Arachnida; order Ixodida; family Ixodidae; genus Amblyomma; species Amblyomma maculatum. The sequence continues at coordinate 84,945,321 of NC_139353.1, forward strand.
ACAGCTACCGCCATGCCAAACGGATGGTATAAGGTTTGCTGGGGCACTCAAACAAAGCCCAAAAATTTGGAGGATGCTTAAGCTTCGCCTTCAAGAGTGGAACGTGATAGCATTATTGCACCTCGTTCGCACCGCCCAGCGCTACAGGCCCTGGTAGACGGCGCCGCTTCCATCACACGCGTCTCAAGAGCGAGCGCGCAAGGCCCTGCAATACAACACCCGTCGACCTGCCAAGGAGTGTAAGACAATGCGCTACGGCGCAGGAATCACTGATGAGGCGCCCCGCGTCGGACTTTGCAGTCACGAATCACGCGGTGAGCGCCGAGCAACGCAGCGTTCGGCGCGGCAACGAAACGTGCGCCTGAGCAAGCGGAACGAACCAAAGAAGTCGGTGTCTCGGAGGGAGAAAGCCGGGCAGCGACGCGCAATGAAGGCGGACGCGATCATGGGGCTGACGCCTTGATGGGATCGTCCTCTATCTCGCTTGGGAGCACCACGCAGAAGCATGATTCCTCGGAAGCAGCTCGGCACACATCGCAGGGGACGCTTTCCCAGCAGAAGCGCTACGGCGCAGCGATCACGTCAGAGGCGTCCGGCATCAGGCGCTGCACCTAGCATTCGCGCTGTGAGCGGAAAGAGGAGCCGCGTCGCCTAAACACCACTGTTCGAGTAACGCACGCTGGATGTTGGAAGGGGAGAGAGCGAGAAAACTTATTAAACGCAAGGGTATTGGGGCATCCTCGTACCGGTACCGGCGCGGCCCGAAGGGGAGAAGCGGGTGAGCGAAGATAGTGGTCTAAAGAAAGGAAAGACGCTTGATTCTACAACCCGTGAGGGTGCACGGCGAAACGTCAGGGGCGAGTGGCGCGCCACGTGTCGGGGCAGGGCCGCACATTGCGAGGAGGGGTTCTTCTGTGTTTGCCGCAAGATGGCTCTGCATATGCACAGAGCGCAGAAGAAATGTAGCGGAAGCGTACTTCGCTACTCGTGTAACTGCGACTTCTGTAAGTAACATGCTCATAATTACCGATATACACCGCTGTGTAACGTTCTACGGCACGTTTGTAAGGCAACACCGCATTCACTAGAAGCGCTTTTGTACCGCTTTCAAGCATCGAACTCGTGGCTGAGTGGTGTTCTTTGTAGCACGTCCCAATGAAATACTGCATCCCAGCAGTCTAAGAATAAGTGTTCGATTGTCTCTGGCTTCATGCAAAGCTGGCAGTTTGTCGTCCAAGGGACATAGATTCCTTTTTCGTGAAGCCAGGTTTTGACGGGTAGAGTGTTCGAGTGCAACTTAAAAAAGAACGTTTTGGCAGCCGGCCGAACTGGCATCCTCTTCACTCGTTTTAAAATATCCTGCCCTGGGCCTCCACGGTAAGGCTCCCGATACAAAGGTGCCGGCAGCATGATTTCCACTAGGTCCTTATACAGCTTTTTCTTGCCAACACTGTACAAATATTCAAGGGCAAAATGCACTTCTAACAACTTGTAAGAGAGAACTACCTCGAGCAAATATCCTGTGACAGCACCATGCATATTTTCACTTGAGGGAACAACAAATCCGGGTAACAGCCTTTGCAGCCGCATTTGCATGACTGTTCTTAAAATGGTGTCATTTTGTCGCGAAGAAAAAAAAAAGCGCGATACCACTTGGCGCAGAAACAAAGGAATCAAACCGACTCCTCCGCTTTTTAAAAAAAGAAATAAACTCATTCGCCTCAGAGCTGTCACTAAACACTTATAGCATCTGGTTTTTACCGGTGGAGAACGAAGACATACCCTATGATTTAATAATGCTTCTGGGCCTCCACAGCTTGCGGAAAACACGAATGCAAGTAAGGCATGAAGATATTAACATTCGCAGAGTACGTGAAAATTTTGTTGAAAGTGCTGTTTATCTACGGGAATGTATCTGCGCGCTCCCTGACCCACCACAGTGGGCAGTTCTGGATGACCTGGTAAAACTGAAGAAATTTTAACCTCACACGCGTCAGCTCAAGGGCAGCTGAAGTGTTTTAATTAGTGTGACCATTTGTTGTTCATGTATATTTCGGAAATAAAAAAAAAACTCGTGGCTGAGTGGTAGCGTCTCCGTCTCACACTCCGGATACCCTGGTTCGATTCCCACCCAGCCCATCTTGGAAGTTGCTTTTTGTTTATGAAGTGCATGCCGGGATTTATCGCTCACGGCCAACGCTGCCGACGCCGACGACACCGGCTTTTCTGCTACACGAGCTCCTTAACGCTATCGCGTTAAAATAGCACTAGGTGTCGGATAGCTTTGACAAGCACAGCGAAACAGCATTTTTACACTGCCGCATCACAGCGTCAACACGCACAGCCCAGCCAAAGATGGCGTCAAGAGGAGCCGGAGCTGACCTTCCCAGTATGGCTCATACGGGGCGCCACCGTCAAAACTAATATAGCTGCTCCCAGACATTGAAACTAAAATCGTCTATAAAAGGCGGATAGGCGTGCAGATGATTTTTGTGATTGCCACGTGTATACAAGCCTCCCAGTCGAAAAAACTACAGAACTGTGTCAAAATATCCTGTAGTTCTGTCGAAACCATCACATTTTCCTGTAGTTCTGTAGTACTTTTCTGTTGTAACTACAGAAATTTCTGATGTTACGACAGAATGGTCTGTTGTCACAACAGGTTTCCGTCAAAAACCGCCCAGAAATTCTGTCGGATCATAAGAAAATTTTCTTCAGTTCTTTCCGACTGGGCTAGGGCAATGGTTTTTTTGTGTGACAGTGTGATTTCAAAAGGAAGCAGGAATTTTTTATTCACTGTACGAAAAAAAAGTTTAACTTTACCTTCGGACACTCACGTCCAGACTACAGAATTCGGCACTGCTATAGACCTCGTATACTGAAGAGGCTCTACCAAATTGAAATAATGTACAGGCCAAATTCAGACAGCTGCATGCTACTTCACAGATTATAGGGTAGTCTTCGTTCCTGTCAAGCGAAATGAATAAAAGATTTGTATACCCAATTTCTCTCATTGCTAAGCACACAGTGAACACAGCAAGCTCAGCTAGGGAAATGTACATCTCGCCACGTATATCCTGGCATAACAGAGCAAAGCCATTGTCACATATTTATTCATGTGTGCACTGCAGAGCAGACGACATAAGGCGATGAGCGACTATATTGATCGTGAAATGCGTTTCCCACGGGGGCGGAGCCAGAGTACAGGAAGTGAGTCCCGAGGAAAGTCCGCTATATAATCGTACTGTCGTATATAACTGCTGAAATATGCAAATGCTTTATCAGCACTGTGAAAAGAAAGGGCTCACTCGTTTGCGATCATTTTAGGATGTAGCATATATTCTGTATATCGCTTTGTTTTTATATTAGGAGGTCAATAAAGCAAATCTTGCAGTCGAACAATAAGTATACAGCCTGAAAGAGGTGTTCCTTCAGGGAATCAAAAGCTAGTAGACTGACAAGCATGATCGCGTGTAGGATATGCGTGGTCTGTGAGCTGCAGTGGGCATAACCGGCTCGCTGACTTGAAAGTGAGATGACATCCAAGCTCAGTAAAAGCATGGTGTACTGTTCGTCTCATTTATTTAGATCTAAAATAAATGCTTTTGCTTCTTTAAGATCATATTTGGTCGCACTCATAAAGCCTGTGACACAATTCGGATGCTTCATGTGAAATCTATGGATTGAGCTTTAGGTGCGCTTTTTTACTGCGTTTCCAACAATGTTTTGCTATTGACCAATTCGGAGAAATCTATAAAAGCTTGTTTGAAAAGCTTAAATCCTCGATATTTTCTCAGTTGTTTTCGAAGTGCACATGTAGGCGTTATTTATGGGCTATACACACATACTGAATTAATCGTGAACTTTGTACGAGGAATAAAGGTTGATTTGGTTGGTTTAGGAGCACTTACAAAGCAGGGACAGAGCGCAGAAACTTCGCAAATCAATTCACACGCGGGCGACTAGACGTACGAGAATCCTTTGTCGCTTTATTTTCTAGGCCTGGTATTACACCGTTTTACTCTTACATACCTCACCAAGTCATTTTTTGTCAACTGTCAACATTTGTACGTTTACGCAGAAGCGGGAACGCGGCTCTTTTTGTTTCAACAAAGAATGCGAGAAGTCTCAGAACGAGACCATTCAGTTGGAAAACAAGTTTTTCGGACAAAGGCAGCTGCACATTTTCACACATGTCTCGTCCTTTGGTGATTTGCCTGCTGTTGTGGCTGCGCACGATACAACACTATTAATGCATCCGTTCTGCCTCGGCGGTAGTGTTTCAGTATCGCCAATCTACCTACTGGCGCAAATCGATCACCACGTGCAGGACTGTCTAATTTCTTGCCGAAATGTATGCAGATCTTTAACAGCATCATCGTTGCGGTATTTCAGCAACTCAGCTGCATTCTATCAATTTCACTAGCCGTATTTTAGCAAAGTTAGTTAAAGCCCATTCAACTTCATGAACTCAGGATACACGGCTCGAGATCCGCGATCACAATTTTCGTGTTGGGTTTGCACATATGGCTTCCTATAGTACAGCTAGGTGTATGCTTGCCATCTCTTCATTATCTCTGATGCATCAGCGAAGTTTCTGCCTTTTTTGTCCTTTTTCACGCCCAGCTTAGCGTGGAAGTTTTCTTTGATATTTATTTGCCTTAAACAGAGTTATTGTGTTCCTTAATTGCTTATTTTACTCAATTGCTTTGCACTTTATGGTCAGGATGGCATTCTATTTCTTCCTTGTACTCTCTCAAAATCAGCATTTAAACTCTGCAACCTTTCTCTTTCACCCATAACCTTTGCCATCCTCTATTCGCCGGCTACTTGCATAGCCTCTTCAGACAACCACTTTGATTTCTTGCTTTTCTTTGCCCTTGGTATTATCTCAGTGGCAACCGCTTGTATAACATCCTGAACATCAGTTCACATCTCTTCAGACACACTCGCATCTAGATCAAATTCTGAAAGCGATTCTTCGCTTCCACAACATATTTTGATGAATTTAGGGTCATATCCTACCTTAATGGCCTAACTTTCGGCACTTTTTCAAATAAAAGCTTAAACTTTGCATCAAGAAGCTGATGTTCGGTGCCACAAAAAGCTCCAGGCCTTGTTGTACTGCTTGTATAGCGCTGTTCAACCTCTGTCGGCAAAGAATATAATCAATCTGATTCCTGAAACAGGCATCCGGTGAAGTCCACGGGTAAAGGCGCCTATTGTGCTGTTAAAAAAGAGCATTGGCTGTGCCCAGGCCTTTTCTTGGCATAACTGCACAGCGTCAGCTCTGCTTTATTTGCCTCGCCAAGCCTAAACCTTACTGGAATTCTGAATATGTATTTCTTCACTGCCTACTGCATCATTCCAGTCCTCAATGAGAAAAAGCATGCCACATGACGAAGTATGGTCCAGAAAGTATTGCCGGTCAGCATATAATCTCTCAAAATCAGCCTCTTTACCTGCAGCGGTTGGGGCGCAGACTTGGATAGCTGTTGTGTTGAAAAGGTGACTTTGGAATCGATGTGAAAGCATGCGGTCATTTATGGGGTTTTACTCTAGCGCTTTCCCACTTAATGTTGACTATGAGAGTGGCCACATTTCTTCTCCGGGGTTCGTGCATAGTATACATCAGGCAGAGTGCATAGTATACATCAGACGCGAGCAGCATCTTCTCGCATTTTTCAGCTGTTTCTAGGAGAACCAAACAGAGCCGCGATACTCGTAAGTAGGAAGAACTCAGCTATTTTTGGAAGAATAGCGAAGCATGGGAGGGAAAGAATCATGTACTTTTACCTGCACACCTGTTTTAAAATTGCAAAACCAAAACACTGAGAAAGCATAACAAAACAATATACTGAAATTCTTGAAACTCACCTTGTTCTCCAGAAACCAGAAACAGACTGACGGCCTCGCTCGCTTCGGCTTGTTTCCGCCATGGGCACTGCCACACTGCAAGAAAATTTTCTCTGCTGAAGAGAAGCTTAGTCTTGTAAGCGTTATGGAACACTTGCCACTGTGTTCGAGCTGGCACCAAAGGAGAAAGTCAGATAGACCTCGTTGCTCTTTCGGGATGAAGACCATTACTGCAGCACTTTCGTTCCTCATAGCTAGTTAATGCTGGTCCAGAAGAGCAGAAAATGACGGAAGCTCGTGAATCTAACGACAATGCTTTGAACAGCCTGTAGTGGCCATCACTCGACACCAGCCAGTCAAATGCGTTAAGCGGTGGCGTGGCAGTTTATCCGCAAAGACCATCCCCAAACCAGTTTTCTCTGGGAGCCGAGCTTTACCGCGCAGAGTATGTATCTTGACCGCTATAAAATGCTTCCTCGTCACTTTTATTTGTTTTTTTTATGGCCTCGGCAGATTTCCGGACTGCCGCAGCGGGCAGCGTCTGGGCCCTGCGCAGCATAGTAATAGAGAAGTGGCGTGAAGTTCTCGTTTCTATTTGCAGCTCGCGGAAGGTATGCTGCAGTTAGCAGCAAGCTCGGACACACCGGCGTTCAACTGAGATTGAATATTTTTTTTCTCGCTTTAGGCAAAAACTACTCCGAATAAATTTTCAAGAATAAAGGTCGTTGTCTGATATCTTGAAACTAACTATATATCATATTTACTACGAACACCTCACTACGTAACAGAAGGCTGAATATGACTCAGAACGCGCATTTTCTGACAATCAAAGTTGTTCAGCTGACGCACCTTGCGTTTCTTGTCCCCTGCAATAATTTTATCACTTTCCTTGCCGTATGAGCAATATGGAAAGTAGTTAAAATGACTACTGTCTGAGAGTATAATTAGATAAACATTTCCAAAAATTAGTTGTTTGCATCTTCGTTTCATATATTTTGATTATTCAAAAACTGAAAAAAAAAATTGGTTCACTTCGTTTCGTAAAAAAGCACAGTGGTAGTTGTGCGTAAAACGTTTCATAGGGATCCGTGTAAATAATTATTTTAGGATATGTTTTCGGCGACTATGTTATGCTGATGCTTGAAAACTTAAGATTGCTGCCACGACAACATTTATTTCGCTAAAAAATAGGCCAGGGAAATGTTTTGTTTTATATTTGATTACGCTCAGTTTTTTCCAAAGCAATAAAAAATGGGTGAGCGCACAGCCTGGCTCACTTGACGTGGAACGACGACATTACAACTCTGCATTTACTGGCAGAGTCCTACAGAGCAGCATTAGTAGTGCTCCTGTGGGAGACAGAACTTTTCCGGGGTGCCTAAATCACGGACATATTTGCTCTTGAAATTGTAGGCTCCAGCACAGAAACGCCGTGTGCAATTGTAAATGTTTTCATTTGCTTTCTCATTGAGGCACTCGGTGTATAATGTTTCGGCTGTCATCGATAAGCGGTACGTTGACATGGAGGATGCACAATGCTGTAAATTTCCGCTTGCCGCCATAAGCGGTGCCCCCAAATCGATAGTAGAAAATGCAGCAAATTTCCGTTGACATCCCATAAGAATGGCAGTTCCAGATCTTTATAACTTATCTCCGCAATCTGTTATACTCGACAGGCGTGCCAATATGTCTATTGCACATTTTACATAAACACGAATTTGCACAACACTAGGCGCTAGATGCAGGCACTGAATGTTTGGCGCTGAAATAATGAAATGATGCACCGAAAAGCGTGAAGAGAGTGGATGATGAGAGCCGAACAAGAGGCCACGGTAAAAAGGAAATTGTGGTGAGCAGCAAAAAACAAAAAAACACCAACTCTTGAAAGCGGACGTTTGATCGCTCGTCATTTGGGTCCCGTGAAAGGAAAGCTAGGCTTTTCTCGTTTAAAATGCCGAAACAAAGGAAAAAGAACTAAAGTCGCAAAATTTGAAATTTTCTTTAGAATATCGTTAAGGAGCATTCTTTCACGTGCTTTATATAGGAAGTATTAGCTGGCTCCTTAGAGCCCTTTGCAAAGGCAGTATTTTGACCTCTGCCACAGGAACCACGCCAGTGTAGTTTGTTTGACGCGTTCTGAACGTGCAAATGCTGTAGGCGATCGGGTAAACTCAGGATTATGCGCACTATATGGCTGTTCCTAAACAACAGCCTGCAGCAGTTTACAAATGGTGCCTTAGAAGCAGAGTCGTTTAGCCATGCCTTGTGATTTGCTCAAATCACTAAGTTTTCGTAGCGCTTACAAACTATTCATAAAACGAGTATGAAGCCAAGAACCTTTTTAAAACCTTTACATGTTGCATGATTATTATTGGTTTACTCGTTTCAGGGCAACACATTATTTTCATTGTAGTTTAAGTCATTTCTAATTGAAACCCTTAAAGGTCCACGGAAACGGCCCCCAAGAAACCACTGATAAAGGTGTTCAGTGTGTAGAACTCATCCTTGTGAGCATTAACGCAAAGTATAACTCCTTGGAACAAAGCCAGCGATTTATTATTAATTTTTAAAAACAGCGTTTTTTGAAATTCGCGGGCAGAGTGAATGTCGCTTGGGTGTGTCGCATGGAACTATTTCCTAGTTCCGTGACGTCACGGGTCGGTTGACTGGCAAGGCTTGCTAGAAGCTTCCATTCGCTGCGGTCACTGCAACCATGACGTCACGGACACACTTCCGTTAGCTGCGAAAGTCGTCTGCTCGTGCGCTGCTCGAACAGCTCGCCGCCCTTATCGGTTAGGTGGCAATTGCCCATTAAGTGCAACAACCGAAGCGATGCAGGGATCGGCAGAACGAAGCTGAATTTACAAATATCTTATTTATATAACGTGGTTTCAGGAGTATCGGAGTGTCGTCCGACGAGGCGTCAACAGCACGGTCAAGCACCGCACGATGGCAGCACCTCCTCGACCGCCGTAAACACCGCCGCTGTGGCCCCTCCTCCCGCATACCGTTCGCGAACGACACGGCGGATCGTTAGCACCGATGTCCGAAATAAAGCGTGCTAAAATTTGTTGGCGTCTGTAATACTGAGCCGAATATCAAGTATGAAGCCCTCGTGAGGATCGCTGGCCAGCTGCAAATTGCTGCTAAGAGCGATAGCCGTGATACAAGCTAGTTTCTGCTCAAGCCAGCTGCCGCTGGTGCATTTCGGCTGATCCGATCTGCTCGTACTAGCTCTGCGATTAATGCGTCGGCAGAGTTAATCCTATAATTATTTTACTATGGCAGGATAGGAATCACTATAAGGCAGTTTCATAAGTAGACGATTTACGACAGCGTTGACCATGTTCCAAAGCGTCGACCGCCGCGGCTTCGAAGCGAACTAATGTAAGCCTAGTGACGACTAGGGACGGTCACGCACGGCGCCGGCGTTCGCCGCGCTCGCACGTTCCATCCCCGCGGTAATTGTGCAACGTACCTCAGCCTGCTCGCGGCATCCCGTGCTGCAAGCGTTGCAAACTCGTGTACTTTCATAGCTAAGGCCGCGTATATTTTGACGTTTTGCTCAGCAACAAGCCGTTCAAACGATACTATAGGCAAGGAAAGACTTCAGTACGCAGTCGCTGCGCTGTCGGCCGTAATCGAAGACGTCGGGCGGCACCATAATCTATACATCGATCTTTAAACGTGATACAGTGGGCAAATGAATAACTTTGTGAAGCAGACCCGCTCGTACGTTTCGAACACTCGGGCGCCGACGGGTAGCTGCCGTCAACAGACGCCGTCATAACCTCGGTTAACGCCGCAAACCGAGAGCTTGCGGTAACCGCGGTTAGTGGTGCAACCATGGTTTGGTCCGCCGTGTAACATAGGATGACCACGGGTTCGCGTTTACACTAACCGTCGCTGCGCGAACTGGCGAACTCACGCGTGTGAGAGCGAGGACGGGTTGGCGCGAGTACGCTAGCGAGCGAGCGCGCGGCATCCGGAAGTTCGTCGAAGTGACGTATGTCTGGGCGGAGCTTTGAACTTGCTTGTATTCTTTGTTTTTTTATGGCTCCCTTCGGCGTACGAGTTGAGAGGGAAAATTGGAAGGGTCATTTTTAATCGCCGATATCTGTGGTGTTGCAGAAGCTAGATCGAAAATTTTTGCGGGAGAATGACGGGTGGTTCAATAACTATCAGTGTTATGGCGTTGTTTACCCTTCTTTGTGACCCCTTCCGGGGACCTTTAAGAGACAAAGCTGTAAACTATACGTGAAAATACTGCACTCGTTTAAATCGCATTTCAGGCTCTGGTTGTCGGGCACGTCATCTCAGAGGGCCCAGAAACTGCAACACTCTGTACCTAAATTTATAATCACTTTATTTTCTCAATAAAATATGAAAATTTTGGTTCGGTATTTGTTTGGCATTTAGAATCGTAAATATCTTTGGAAATATTTTTGGTAAAGTATATGTAAGACTTTAGGCACTTTTCCTGAGGGCCTCTTGAGAGTGAGGAATTTCTCAGCCGAAGGTCGTAATAAAGTGGGTAAACTGAAAAAGAAAACGCAGTTGCGCATCTGTAGTACCAACTTTCTTTTCAGTGAACATGAATAACACATATACAATCAGGACGTGGTGTGAGGTCGTCAACAAACGCATTTATAACGTTTCCGAATGCTGAAAACGGTATTGAAAAACACAAAAATAAAAATAAAAAGAAAGGCAGTTGTGTTGGCGCATATAATACTTGCTGCAATCTCTTTTTTCTGAGGCAATAATTGGAATGGTGGCAATGACAGAAGGAAAACAATATGCTTGTTTTCTAAGAAAGCAGGCGTTTCATTGAATGTCGCTGCCATACTATTAGCTGTAGGGAAGGTTACTGCACTTTGGTACGAATTGCAAGCTTGGGTAAGTTCTTGATCAAGACCTGGAAGATACTTTCAAATATGGCTCTGAATTGACATCTCTAAAATAATTATGATGAAGATAGAGGAGAAATTCGGATTAAATAAAAGAATTTAGCCGAAACTAGAATTCTCAGGAATGCTGCTAGGAGTAGGAAAGCGAAATAGGAAGTGAGTGACAAAATATAGGTGTGTCTGAAATTAAAAATAAAGTAGGGAGAGAAAACATTTTGCGTTCTTTGTTTGATCATGGTCGTTGTCGCGAGACGCAGGCTTATCTATTTCATTGTCGCGCAAGATGTTCCGAGATGTTTCTGGAATATTCCGGACACTCGAGTATATATCTGCAATGTTCTAGGTTGTTCTAGTCACCGTTTGTAGTCTTGTCTGAATCATTCTTTGTAGCCTTTAATTAAAGCAGGGGCACTTAAAACCGGCATTCCTGGATTTTACGACCGAAGAGCACGTTTGTTTCTATCGCCGCCGCCAAGTTGCTTAGTTATTTTGAGGGCGCAAGTCAGCCTAATAAAGAGTTAATTTTAGTACTACCATGCCTGTCTCCTGTTTTGGTGCCTACGGCCTTGTCACCCCGACGTGACAATATGAAAAGCAGGTAACAGGAGACCAAGCATAAGGTGAACAATTAGAACAATTAGACAAAGCGAATGCATTTTTGCGCAGGCTTACTAGCAGGCTAGGAGTTCCCGTCTCGTGTCCACAATACGTACTGAGGCACCTCTGCACCAGAAGTTTCGCTCTTTTACTTCAGTTCTCTTCGAACCCTATGGACCATGTCACGCCACGCTTTCCGGTCTCTCACTATCTTCCTAACATCACATAACTTCATCTGCAGTGTCTCGAGGATGCCATCTAACCATCGCGTTCGCTGTCTATCCCTTCGCCGGTGACCCTCAACCTTTCCCAACATAAAATCTTTCTCCGGCGACTCCTCTCTTCTCATCAGATGACCAAAAAATCTGAGCTTTAACTTTAGAATTTGACCCTCCAATGAGCAGTCAGAGTTTATGGTCGACAATATCGACTGATTTGATCTTCTGGCAGTCCAAGGAACTCTCAAGAGTATCCGCCAGCATTCAAACGCGTCAATTCTTCGGCAGTCAGCATTCTTCACAGTCCAACTCTCGCATCCATACATCACAACTGGAAAGACCATAGCACGAATTATACGGATCTCGGTTGGCAGACTAATGGATCTGCTCTTTACTAGGCGGTCAAGGCCAACCATGGCTCTCTTTCCCAGAAACAGGCGTCTCCTAATTTCATGGCTGCAGTCTCCTTCCAGGGCAATCTTGGAGCCCAATTAGAGAAAATCTGTCACAGCTTCCACGTCTTGTCCTTGATGTTCCAGGACTTGATAGGGCAAGACGCTATGATCTTTGTCTTTTTAATGTTCACTTTAAGCCTAAACTTCTCACTCTCTTCTTGTACGCGCATCAGAAGTCTCTTGAGCACCACTTCACTTTCTGCCATTAAAGTGGTATCACCCGCGTATCTACGGTTGTTGATACGTTTTCCAGCAATCTTCACTCCATATGAAGACTCGTCCAGACCGGCCTTCCTCATGATGCACTCTGCATATAGGTTAAATAGGCAGGGCGACAGTATGCAGCCTTGCCTCAATCCTTTCTAAAATAAGAGAAACAAATGACCTACACCCACCCAGAGGTTACCTAAGAGCTAAGACAAAAACTATAAGTGAATTGTGCAAGATTGGCCAAAATTATGTGGGAAATAAAACTAACAAAAGAACATTATGAGAATACAAAAGCAAGTACTATAATTGTCTTCAGAGTAAGCCCGAGGAAGTCAGACATCCCTCAATGTGATCGTTGCCATAGCGCAACTAAATAAGGCCAGATGTTGTTAGGTACGCAAAAGGATATCATGACCAGTTCCGGGTTGTGAGCCGGAGGTAATGTAAAAGAGCAGACAAAATTGAAAATGCAACTGACAGAAAAGAATAGGTGAGTTTGATATGAGCGAGGAATAACAAGAAAAAAAAAAAAGTACTCTGGAGAGAAAAATGAATGAAAAATTTTACGGGGCGAAATAACGTTATTAGATAACCTAAATTCCGTAGTTAGGAGCAAAATGCAATAGCATAAGCCGCGCTCGGGCATTTAAAGCCCCACTTTAGCCGACATAAAAAGCCACACTATAGGGCATATGCATGGCCTAAGAGAAGCTCAACTTACTAAGCATCCGAGAGCACTGCAAGGTTAATTTTATTTCCCTTTCTGTAGTGGAATGAGGAACCAGAATGTTTAATTCCTGGCAACTTTCTATCTTGTGGTCTCGCTAAGGCGTCAAAATAGTCCAATAACCAGCACTCGGCCTTGTCAGCTGGAAACTAATAAAAGCCAGTGCCATGCTCTTCATTCTACACTCACAACGCCAACGCCGACAACGAAGTCGACGGCTGAGTTTCGGCGTAACGTTCCTTTTATCGCAGTCGCCAAGAAAAAGAAAGAGAAGGGAGGAATCCTGTAGACAAAAACGGACCATTCACCACTTTCTGGTGGGACGAACACTGCCACAGCAATTAAAATTTGGTATTATGGTGCCGTCAGCCACCAAAGGCATGAATGAGACGTAGGGCGGAAAAACCAGGGCATTAATGCTCACGTGGAAAAGACCAAAACCAGGGAGACATCGTATCCAATCGGCAATGTGGATGGTGAAGTAGGTGAGAATAGCACTGAGTGAGCAGCAGTCACAAATGAGGTAAAACAGATTGCCTGGATGAAGTTAGAAAACCAGGTCCCCTATACGACCGAGGTGAACAGTGAGCGTAAAATAACGAGGAAGGCGTTCAATGATGAACAATGTCATGAACACCAGCACTTTACGTGGAGTAGTTGCTTCTGTTTCGCGCCCATTTATGTAACCCCCCTCACATAATACTCGAATCGGAGCCCGTGATGTACTTGAATAAAAAAAAAAGTAGAAGGTACAAAGAAACTTCGGTGCAAATACAAAGAACTACGACTACACAGAAGGAGAAGAAATTGGACAGAGCGAATGAAGAAATGTTATGAAACTTGAGAGAAGCTTCCGATTGATGTATACTAAGCAGCAGACGAGACATGCTAATATAGAATTCATCCGAATGAAACCCATGATGGGGTCACAAGATTTGTGGGCAAGCGACGACTGGAAGCAAGAGAGGCAGCATGTCAGTTAACTCATTATTTCAAAAGACCGAGTGAAAACGTATTTGATTAGGATAAATAGTGGGAAGTAATGAAATTTCCCCGAATAAATGATTTGTATCTCTAAGGAATAGATATGTGGACACACGGAGAAGGGCTTAGAAAGAAACGCCTGTCGACATAGATGTGGAAAGGCAATCATCATCATCTGCCGGAACAAGGCCAAGGCTCCAGGGACAAGGCCTTTCCTGTACTCTTGTAGTTAACCTGGCCCTGTGCTGCTGCACCCACTTGACCCCTGCGAACTTCTTAACCTCCTCGGTCCTTCTAAGTTTCTGCCGACCTCTGCTACGATCTCCTTTCCGGTGGAATCCAAATTGTTACCCTAAGCGATCTTAGGTTGCCCTCTCTACGCACTACATGACCATGCCCATTACTTCTTGATTTAAACTAGAATGTCATTAACTCGAGTTATTGTTTTGACCCACTATGCGCTCTTCCTATCTCGTAACGTTACACCTACAATATTTTATTCCATATTGCTCTGTGTTGTCCTCAACCTATATATAACCCGTTTCGCGAGCCTCCATGTTTCAGCCCCATAGGTGAGTACAGGTAAGATGCAACTGTAATATACTTTATTCTTCAGCGAGACTAATTAGCAGCTAGTCATATTCTGCGAATACATGCCAAATGCACCCCTTCCCTTTCATAGTCTGGATCTGAGGTTACTACATGTCCTAAGTAGACATATTTGCCTACCGTTTCCAGTGCTTCGCTAGCTATTGTGAACTGCTGCTTCTTCCCGAGGCTGTTGAACATTACTTTAGTCTTCTGCATATTGATTTTCAAGCCTACCTTTCTGCAATTCCTCTCTAGGTAATCAAACATTTTTTTCTAGTTCTTCCCCTTATGTTACTGTGTTCCGCCATGTTACTTAGAAAGAAAATGTCATGAGCGAATCGCAAATTACTGAGGTGTTCTCCATCGACCCGTTTCCTAAACCGCCCCCATTCCAGGTCACTGAATTAAGGAAGCTGTGAACAGTACAGCGGAGATCATGCCTACTTACCTAACATCTTTCTTTATTGAAATTTCGATACTTTCTTTATGCAGAACTAAGTTTACTGTGCAGCCACTATAGATATCTCCTAGCGCTTTCACACACGGCTCGTCTACATACTGATTTCGCATGCTCTCTATGACTTCTGAGGTTTCTACTGAGTCCAATGCTTTTTTGTAATCAATGGAGGATATGTGTAAGGGCTACTTATATTCCGAGCATATTTACTATCACCTCGTTGATGGTATGAACACTGTAGAGTACCCTCTCGGAAAGCCTGCTTGACATTTTGCTTGATTGAGGTCTGAGAATGCCCTATTCTATTTGCGATTACCTTAGTAAACACCTTTTATCTTCCAGATAGCAAGCTGATTGGCTTGTAATATTTAAGTCCTCAGCGTGACCTTACTTAAGAATTAGAACGTTAGCGTTAGCGCTAACATTAAATAATGTTATAGCGTTCTTCCATGACTCCGGTACCGTTCATGACACCCAGCATCACGAATACAGGGTGACCCGCTTTTACGATACCTTCACCGTGTAGTTTCAACAAATGTGTAGTGACCTGAACATCACCATTTGCCTTACCCCTTTTCATAGCCTCTCAAGCTTTCTTAACCTTGTCCTTCGTTACTAGCGCAACGTCAGACTGCACTTCACTACTGACAATCTTATTTATTGTCCCGACTACTTTAGCTACTATATAGATCAGTAAAAAACTCTTTGGCTACAATGACTATCCTGTCCATAATCGGGATGACATTGCCCGCCTTGTCCGTCAGCGCATACACCTGTTTTTGCCTATGCCCTGGTTTCTCTTCACCGCTTTAAGGCTGCCCCGTTCTTTAGAGCAAGTTCCATTTTCCGCATGTTATACCTCCTTACGCCGGCCACTTTACGCTTATTGATGAAGTTTGATATCTTTCTCAGTTCTATCCTGTCTGTTGGGTTGAAAGCTTTTAAATTGGCATTTTTAATGAAAGCTTTCGTCTCTATAGATAGTTTACCGACATCCTCTGGAACTATCCTACCGCCTCCGTTTGTCGCGCTCAGTAAACATATCTGCTATTAAAAGGCGGAAGGCATGGAGCTGTGAAAACAATTATCCGTGGTTTATCTTGCGGATACACCTGATGTTAGGCGACAGCAATCTGCGTGGCTACGCTTAGCTTCGGTTAGAAAGTAAAGGTGGCTTTTGCACATAGTAGCTTACTCTATAGTTTCAGCTTTGTTTATGCCACAGGGGAATCACTTTACCTATGAGCACCCCTTGCCTCTAGTCGTTAAACATTCTCATTCGGGTGGAGAAGACTTGTTGTGGTTTGACATCGTCTCTAAGTCGAAATCCGAGGCACACCGCCGTCGAAAAGTTCGAACTAACCAACTGCCTTAGCTACTCGCTCTTGTCGCCCGCCTCTACCAACTACCGAGTTATCTCTCTCTTCCTTCTTCCCCTTTTCCTTTCCTTCTTCTTCTCTTTCTTTTCCTTCTTTTTTTCCTTCTTTTTCTTCTTCTAACGCACACGCACGGCGAAACGGCGATACTGTGGCAGACGTAGCTTTCGCTACAAAAGGGGATAGTAAAAACACTTGTAGATAGTAGCCCCGCATTTCAGAAAATATAATAACAATGCAGAATAAAGAAGACTGCCTAAAAATAACTGCAAATTTGGGATTTCTGGTTTGACAACCAGTCTTTATTGTACGTATGTGGTCGTACCTCTCTGTTTCGCCACATTTATTGCAGTTGGGGTTTCATTGGGCAGGA
Organism: Amblyomma maculatum; assembly: GCF_055883805.1. Lineage (NCBI taxonomy): Eukaryota > Metazoa > Arthropoda > Arachnida > Ixodida > Ixodidae > Amblyomma > Amblyomma maculatum. The sequence continues at coordinate 84,962,075 of NC_139353.1, forward strand.
CACATGATGAAGCAAAGGGTGAGTCAGCTGATACGGATCTAGCCCAGAACAAGACAGCCGAGACTTCACGCGCCACCGCCAGGTGTCATTTTTATTTTCTTTTTCTAGGTGCCGCGAGTAGCCGCACTGTTGACGCCACCAGACGACGGTGTTTAGGCCCCTTGTCTAAATTGAAAGCCAGAAGCGAAATGGAGGTTTGCGGCGCAATAGGGTCAACGGAGTGTCGGAGAACGCGGAGGGGGGTTCGCCGATGAAACGCAGCGTTGCTGGCATTCGCCTGTATTTTCCAGGTAAGCCGGCTTAAGATGGCCCGAACTAAGGTTCAAGATAATTAACCCGTAGTCCAAACTGTGTACTTCTTGGCCATTCTGCAACATGATGGGTAGCTTTCGAAGTGCGCCGAATAAAGCAGAACGGTCTGTCGTAGATTGAAGATAGCAGTGGGCGGAGAGCATCTAAAAAAAGAACGTGTGGATGTGCCAAGAATGGAGATGCCACTGGTAAACAAACGGGCAAAATGTTGGGGCTTCGAGCTTGACGAGGGCGTGATGGAAAGCGCTGGCTTGAACGAGGTGGCAAACATGAGCAGTATTCTTTTGGTATATTTTGTTTATCGGTATTAGGTATAGGATGCTGAAAATGAGAGTATCAGTGTATCAGTACAAAGGTACATTTTCGTATATCGTGTAAATTACCGATACTGAATTCTTAATGTTCAAACTTCGAGGCCGCTGTGAACGGGACTTTGGGCCCGAGGCGCTGACTCAGGCGCTAGTACAAACGATGTAGCAGCTCATCTTGTACCACCGCTTCCATGCACTCCTGCTCTGAGTTCCCTCCAAATAACTCATCTCCTCAGTCTTACGGATCCTTTTAAAGGTGATGGAGCTAATGGCACAGTGGTGGTCATGACTCACGAGGTTAACTTCCACCAGTGAGTGCGTACGGCACACAGATGCTCAGAAGCAGACACACAAAAACGAAAGGGGAAGGGGGGCGAAGACGCACTCGGGAGCTAGCGCACCTGCAGGCCTAGCCACTCGCCTCACTTTCGGTCCCAAGCACCCTTTTCTCCCTCTCCGAGGCAGCCGGTTCTCCTCACATTGTATGCTGTCAAACGTTATAACTACGCACGGTCCTTCTCCCAGCTCCATCGTTCCGCGAATAGGGTCTGCTTGGCAGAAAGAACGCAAGCGTCTAAAGCCTCAGGCGGTCAAGATTACCGGAGCTAACAGCCCTTTTTGCACTGTACAGCGTTTGCTTCAAAACAAATGCATTGAAACGGTGCCACAAACAGGCTGCTTCTGAGAACTATAAAATCTAAAATAAAAAACAAGGAGGAACAACTTCACAGCTTCTAGGGGGGCAGTGATTTAGCTGATGACTAAGAAAATCCTAACGGTCATCTGGATCGCACTTGTTTTTTCGGTCTATAGCGTGCAATACATATAAAAGCGGAAATAATATTTTAAATGAACACTCTCTTTTTTTGGCAGATGAAGTCATAGTCTACCCGTCGTTAGAGCTTGCAGCAAAAATGCTTGTTCTCGAAGATGCAGATATATCATTACATCGTTATTTAAGGTGTTCTTGCTGCACAATACATCTTGTTGCAGAATATGATGTGAGATAGCCTTTTTGAGAGCGTCGTTGTAACCGTTCACACATCAGTGGTGAAGAATGTTTAGTCCTCTCGAACTTCATTTTATTGCTGACTCGTCCGAAACAATTCAGAACATCATGGGATATCATCTGAACAAACCGTGCGTTATGTGCTGCGATTCGTTGTATGATAGCATACAAGACCTTCCCTCTAAAGACAAACTGCGTAACCTATGCATTGCGCGCAAACTTTAAGTGCTCCAACAAAGCTACTTCGCCTTCTCAAGTACTGCAAAGTATGCCGCCCATCACCTGAGCTTTGCGTCTACTTCAAGCTAAAGATGACTGTTTCTTTGGAGAACTGCTCCCAACTCTGATTACAGTGTATTGAATGTTTTAAGAGAAAGCTGATGGAGATTTGGTGTACTGCAAGCCGCTATACCACGTACTTACACATGAATACACCAGCAGGACAAGTTCAGGAAAACGCGGAGAGCTACGGAAGAAAAAAATGCTGGATGTAACGTTAAGCGATAGAGCCTGCTGAGGGAGTCAAATAAATAACTTGAGTTAATGACACTCAAGTGGAAATCAAGAAGAAATAGACATGGACCGCTCATGTAGTGAAAGAGAGTATAGCCGATGGTGTTTAGGGTGGAAAGTCGTATTCAAAAAAAAAGAAAGAAAAGGGCAACAGCGGGCGGCACAATGTTTGGTGAGCGGTGAGGTTAAGAAACTCGTGTAAGTTGTGGTGTTGTTACACCACGACTTACACGAGTTTCGTAACCATGCATGCTTTTACAAGACTGCCACTGAAAGACAAGGCCTACCATGACGGAAATGGCACGATGCTTAGACAAGTCGCCGAACCAATTTATGTTATTCAAGATCAAGATTTGGCCTAATTTCGCATTTTAAATTTCTAGTCGGCTTAAAATGCGTCAAGCGTTACGCGGTCAATTTAGTCCGACTTGACCGAGCATCGTTCGGTTCTTCGTCGTCGTTGGAGTTGTCGTTCATAGTATACAAGATAAAAGATTCGAAATCAGCGCCGAGTATACATCACTATGACGTCGAGCTTTTTTTATTAGGACTAGTACTTAGAACAGTTCTCAGGGAAGCATGGCGGGCAAGAGAAATTCGAACCTCCCTAAGGCATTCCCATGGTGCTGTATGCAAGTTTCGCTACCATGGCGCATATCCTGAATCACATGGTAGTGAAACTTGCACAACGCCCCATGGTGATGACTGAGCGAGGCAGGAGTTCCTTGGCACCACCACTCCACCCTGAAAACTGTTCTACGTTTCAGGGCAAATAACAAACACACATTACAACATCATGATAACATGCTTACGTAGATTTTGAGTCATTTTAATGTAGACAACGAAAACCAGCCCAACGACGATGAGAACGCAACAGCGACCGGCCAGGTCAGCAACAATAACCCCTAACTGTTAGGGCAACCTAATTGGGTGCCAAAATACCATATACCAGTACCTTACTTACATTACAGTTAATTACATATACCCGTACCTTATCGAAAAGGTTCGCAACCTTCCTGCAATAGTATTACATAAGGCCTTTAAATCTATCGAAAGATTCGTTAGAGAGCAACTCGCTGTAGAGATACGTCTCATGAAACATTGTGGTGCATAATCGCTCGGGTGTTGAAAAGAAAGGTCCTTGCTCTTTAGTGGTTGAAACATTTAAGGCAAGCCTATTTTCAAGGGAACACCGATTTAAGCAGAGCTGTAGTTACCTTACTCATGTTACATTAGAAACTATCTGCAGTAGCTGTTTGTCTTTTGGCGATGGAAGTGAAGCCTCAGATCAAATGCTTTTTTTGTAGGCTGTAAAGGCAACCACAGCTTTTAACATTGCGCTGCCAGAGACGACCTACAACAAGGGCAGCAACTGAAGAGGAGTAGAAGTACGAAAACCAGCCTAACGACGATGAGAACGCAACAGAGATCGGCCAGGTCATAACAATAACCCCTAACTGTTAAGGCAATTTAATTGGGTACCTGAATACCATATACCAGTACCTTACTTACATTACAGTTACTTACATATAGCCGTACTTTATCGAAAAGGTTCGCAACCTTCCTGCAATAGTATTCCGTAAGGTCTTAAAACTATCGAAAATTTCCCTGTAGAGCAACTCTCGGTGATGTACATCTCATGAAACAATATAGGGCATAATCGCTCGGGTGTTGAAAAGAAAGCTCCTTGCTTTTTAGGGGTTTAAACATTAAAGGCAAACCTATTTTCAATGGAACACAGATTCAAGCAGAGCTGAAGTTACCTGACGAATGTTACATTAGAAACTGTCTGCAGTAGCTGTTACCCTTTTGACGTTAGAAGTGAAGCTTAAGATGAAATGCTTTTTTTTTTAATCGCTGCAAAGGCAACCACAGCGTTTAACATTTCGCAGCCAGAGACGACCTACAACAAGGGCAGCAACTGAAGAGGAGTAGAAGTACGAAAACCAGCCCAACCACGATGAGAACGCAACAGAGATCGGCCAGGTCATAACAATAACCCCTAACTGTTCAGGCAATTTAATTGGGTACCTGAATACCATATACCAGTACCTTACTTACATTACAGTTACTTACATATAGCCGTACTTTATCGAAAAGGTTCGCAGCCTTCCTGGAATAGTATTCCGTAAGGTCTTTAAACTATCGAAAATTTCCCTGTAGAGCAACTCTCGGTGATGTACATCTCATGAAACAATATAGGGCATAATCGCTCGGGTGTTGAAAAGAAAGCTCCTTGCTTTTTAGTGGTTTAAACATTAAAGGCAAACCTATTTTCAGAACACAGATTCAAGCAGAGCTGAAGTTACCTGACTCATGTTACATTAGAAACTATCTGCAGTAGCTGTTTGTCTTTTGGCGATAGAAGTGAAGCCTCAGATCAAATGCTTTTTTTTATTGGCTGTAAAGGCAACCACAGCTTTTAACATTGCGCAGCCAGAGACGACCTACAACAAGGGCAGCAACTGAAGAGGAGTAGAAGTACGAAAACCAACCCAACCACGATGAGAACACAACAGAGATCGGCCAGGTCATAACAATAACCCCTAACTGTTAAGGCAATTTAATTGGGTACCTGAATACCATATACCAGTACCTTACTTACATTACAGTTACTTACATATAGCCGTACTTTATCGAAAAGGTTCGCAACCTTCCTGCAATAGTATTCCGTAAGGTCTTAAAACTATCGAAAATTTCCCTGTAGAGCAACGCTCGGTGATGTACATCTCATGAAACAATATAGGGCATAATCGCTCGGGTGTTGAAAAGAAAGCTCCTTGCTTTTTAGTGGTTTAAACATTAAAGGCAAACCTATTTTCAATGGAACAGAGATACAAGCAGAGCTGAAGTTACCTGACGAATGTTACATTAGAAACTGTCTGCAGTAGCTGTTACCATTTTGGCGTTAGAAGTGAAGCTTAAGATGAAATGCTTTATTTTATTGGCTGCAAAGGCAACCACAACGTTTAACATTTCGCAGCCTGAGATGACCTACAACAGGTGCAGCAACTGAAGACGATACAAGGGTTCTTATATCATTTATTATTTCCGGCCATGGTACTCTGGTGACTTCGGTGTGCTGATAGTTGAAATTTCTAGTTGTGCGCTCAAAGGGGCCGGTACTTACCTTAGGGGATTAGAATGTTTGTAGCGGCCGACCAGCGGCCCGTAGATCAAACTATCATGAAATGGAGATGAAGTAGAAACATTTGAAAAATTGCACTGCACGCTGCTGAACATCTGAAGTGAAAACCAGACATATATTACCAGGGCCTCCGCTGCTACTAATATATCGGGGGCAGTATAAATCTGGCAGGCCGCTAATAGTCGCCACTATAAGCTGGAATATACAAAATAGAAGAAAAGTTAATGATTTGAGAAATATTAATGAGCAGTTTCTACGGTTCGATGTGGACAATACACTTAATCTCAAAAGCTGTTCTTGAAGTTCTATTCGGGCACTGTTTTGAGTGACATAATATGCTGGACAGGCCGCCATTGGAAACTGACCCTGGCAACGTTTAATGCTAGAACCCTAGCTAGTGAAGCTAGTTTAGCAGTGCTGTTAGAGGAACTAGAGGGTATGAAATGGGATGTCATAGGGCTTAGTGAGGTTAGGAGGCCGAATGAGGCATATACTGTACTGAAGGATGGGCATGTACTGTGTTATCGAGGTTTACCAGAGAGGCGACAACTAGGAGTAGGTTTCCTTGTCAATAAGTATATAGCGGGTAATATAGATGAATTCTATAGTATTAATGAGAGGGTTGCTGGCATCGTATTTAGGCTTAATAAGCGGTATAAAGTGAAGGTTGTACAGGCCTATGCACCTACATGTAGTTATGATGACCAGGCAGTTGAAAGCTTCTATGAAGATGTAGAATCGGCAATCCGAAAAGTAAAGACGCAGTATACTGTACTAATGGGCGACTTCAATGCCAAGGTAGGGAAAAAACAGGCAGGAGACAAGGCAGTAGGTGACTATGGCATTGGTTCTAGGAATAGCAGGGGGGAGTTACTAGTTGAGTTTGCAGAGCGCAATAACTTACGAATCATGAATACCTTCTTCAGCAAACGGAAGAACCGGAAATGGACATGGAAAAGTCCTAACGGAGAGACTAAAAATGAAATCGACTTCATAATGTGTTCAACCCCCGCCATTGTGCAGGATGTAGAGGTAATCGGGAAAGTGCGATGCAGTGACCACAGGATGGTGAGGTCCCGAATTAGCCTAAATCTGAAGAAGGAACGCAACAGATTAGTAAGAAAGAAACCCATCAACGAATTAGCGGTGAAGGGGAGGGCAGAAGAGTTCAGGATCTCGCTACAGAATAGGTATTCAGCTCTAACTGAGGATGGCGACATTACCCTAGAGACAAGGAACAATAATTTCAGAGATATCATTACTGAGTGCGCTGTAGAAGTAGGCGGTAGGATAGTTAGAGAGGATACCGGTAAGCTGTCTAAGGAGACGAAAGATTTGATTAATAAACGCCAGAGTATGAAAGCTTCCAATCCAACAGACCAGATCGAATTGGCCGAGATATCAAAGCTAATCAATAAGCGCAAAGTGGCCGATATAAGGAAGTATAACATGGAGAAAATTGAGCATGCTGTAAAGAACGGGGGAAGCCTTAAAGCGGTAAAGAAGAAATTGGGCATAGGCAAAAACCAGATGTGTGCGATAAGGGACAAGGCGGGCAACGTCATCACTAATATGGACAAGATAGTCAAAGTAGCCGAGGAGTTCTATACAGATCTCTACAGTAGCCAAAGTAGTCAGGACCGTAATGAGATTGGCGGTAGGGAAAAACAGTCAGACGTTCCACCAGTGACGAAGGACGAGGTCAAGAATGCACTAGAAACTATGAAAAGGGGGAAATCAGCTGGAGAGGATCAGATAACTAAAGACTTGCTGAAGGACGGGGGGGATATCGTGCTAGAAAAACTGGCCACCCTGTATACGCAGTGCCTGGTGTCATCGACGGTACCGGAACCATGGAAGAATGCAAACATTATCCTCATTCACAAGAAAGGGGACTCTAAGGACCTTAAAAACTACAGACCAATCAGCTTACTGTCTGTTACGTATAAGGTATTTACTAAGGTAATCGCTAATAGAATCAGGACAACCTTAGACTGCAATCAAGTAAAGGATCAAGCAGGGTTTCGGAAACGGTACTCTACTATCGATCATATCCATACCATCAATCAGGTGATAGAAAAATGCTCGGAATATAACCAGCCCTTATACATAGCATTCATTGATTACGAAAAAGCATTTGACTCAGTTGAAACCTCGGCGGTGATGCAGGCATTGCGAAATCAGGGGGTAGACGAGCCGTACGTGAAAGTGCTGGAAGATATATATAGTGGCTGCACAGCAACCATAGTTCTGCATAAAGAAAGTAACAAAATTCCCATAAAGAAAGGTGTTAGGCAAGGAGACACAATCTCCGCAGTACTATTCACAGCTTGTTTAGAGGAAGTATTCAGAGACTTGGAATGGGAGCAGTTAGGGATAAGGGTAGATGGAGAATACCTCAGTAATCTGCGATTTGCTGATGACATTGCCTTGCTAAGCAACTCGGGGGATGAACTGCAAATAATGATTGATGACCTAGACGAAAAAAGTAGAAAGATAGGCTTGAAAATCAATATGCAGACGACTAAGGTAATGTTCAACAGCCTCGGGAAGGAACAGCAGTTTACATTAGGTAGCGAAATACTGGAAGTAGTAGGCGAATATGTCTACTTAGGACAGGTAGTAACCGCAGATCCGGACCATGAAAAGGAAATAACAAGAAGAATAAGATTGGGATGGAGCGCATTTGGCAAGCACTCGCAGATTATGACTAGCAGCTTACCGGTATCGCTCAAGAGGAAAGTATACAACAGTTGCGTCTTGCCTGTACTCACCTATGGGGCTGAAACGTGGAGGCTAACCAAGAGAGTTCTACTTAAGTTGAGGACAACCCAGAGGGCTATGGAACGAAAAATGGTAGGGGTAACATTAAGAGATAGGAAGCGTGCAGAGTGGGTCAGAGAAAAAACTCAAGTTACCGACATTCTAGTGGAAATTAAGAAGAAGAAATGGACATGGGCAGGACATGTAGTGCGAAGAGAGGATAACCGATGGTCGCTGAGGGTAACAAACTGGATTCCAAGGGAAGGAAAGCGTAGCAGGGGGCGGCAGAAAATTAGGTGGGCGGATGAGGTTAAGCAGTTCGCAGGGGTCAAGTGGATGCAGCTAGCACAGAACCGGGTTAAGTGGAGAAATATGGGAGAGGCCTTCGCCCTGCAGTGGGTATAATCAGGCTGATGATTGATGATGATGATGATGATGATGATGATATGCTATACAAACCAGTGTAGGCTCGCATTGTATTAGAAAATGTCCAGAAATAAAGAGTATTGAGGAACGCCAAGAAGGGATTCGCCGCATGTTGCAGTAGATCGCCGAGGTGCGATATATCCCGCCGGCTCAGGCAGTGTCATATTTAACACCAACACTTCTTTTGACAAGGTTCGTTTATTACAACCGTGTAAATCACGCAAAGCTACTGTTCGCGTGCGAACTCGCCAGGTAACACTGCTCGGGCGAAGTCATGCAGCTAATGCAGGTTAATGTGGCACAGTGCTCAAGACGAGCAGCAAATGTAACAGGAAGAACGTTGTGCAGAATTCCTCGAGCCCCCTCAGAGCACTAAAAGCTCGCTTTCATACCTTCCAAGTTGAAATATCCAGCTTTACTCATTCAGACATCGTTCTTACAGTGCCTGGCGCCACTTTCCTGATCGGAGCGCAGCGCTGCCCAAAAAAACTACATGATAGAAACTTTACCACGTTTGACATATTGCAAAATATGTTCATGCGTGTGCGGGCGCTTGAAAATGCAAGACCAAGAAATGACGGTACAACGAAGTCATCGCTGAACCGTCATCCTTCTTCACGCAAGCAAGAGTGTTCTGGAAATTTTCAACGGAATTACAAGATGTTTCCACCCAGAATTAACGGCTGGTAAAAGATTCTGCTAAAAATACGGTGCACTATAATTACTGCATAATAAGTATACCGCGTTCTTTTTAATGAATAAAAAGCTTGATCTCCTAAACGTAACCTTTGGAATTGTTATTTAGTTTTAGTTTTTTCCTGTAGCTCTAATATTTAGAAATCAGAGCGAAGTCCTCAGAAGCGAATTTTGTCATTGGCAATAGGTCTCTCAATATGTTTGATTCCAAGAAACGCAACCGTACGATGATCCTTCGTCAATTCGTGGACGTCAATTCACTCAAACTACGAGTAGAAGCACCACAATAGGTACAAGCAAATGCGCTAATCAAATGATAGCATTTTCCTTGATGAATACGCTTGTCTGCTTAATGAAACGCTACCATCACTGCACAAAATATAGGCTGATGTGTGGTGTCTCTCTCCACGGTTCTTAATGTTTGTAATACAGCGGTTTATATATGTAAGTGAGACATGTAATAAGCTTCATACCCACACATTGCCGTGGTCTTGCTAGCAATAATGTAGTAACGTTTTGTCCACTGACGTAATAAATTGCCGACATAAAATATTTGCTTCAATCAGAGAAATAAATAAATATTAGCGTCCATTGTAGCGGAAAAACAAATCGCAAGCAGCTAACTCTGCACTGCTTGCGATCTGTCTCGCTTGTTTTGGGAAAACGCATCCTGTAGGGCAGCAGTGTCGCTAAACTATTTTTATTGTACATTCGTTTAGAGCATATGGCCGACATAATAAAAAAAGGTATATTGGTTGTTTGGCTTCTTTTGCAGCAGATTACGCAGACCTTAATTGCTATTAACCAGGCACAAAGAACGATGTGTGGAAAGATTGTTACTATTGAAGTACATTGCACAATAAAAAGCAATCACAAAAACTATTGGCAGCCATTACAGCAAAGACCGCTAATTTAAATATTACCGCAAAACATTGAAATCTTGATTTGTTTGCTTCAATAGCCAGCGCGTTCCGTCTTGTCACTGCGAATGTACCGCACGGAGCGGTTCTATACTCGTTGTAGCGAGACGCCGCTGTATTATTTTCTCTGTCACGCAAGATGCTCTGAGACCTATGGTTCAAGGTTCACGCAACCTGATGTGATGGGCAATAGGTATCCTCATACGCTTGGTTCCAAGAAACGCAACGGTGCAATAAAAGTTTTTCGACTCATGGAATCAGTTCATTAAGTTTACGGAAACTGCGAATGGGAGCACCACAACTGTGACGCGTAAATGCACTGGTGATGTGCTAGTGTTTGTGTCTCGGGCTTTCTTTCATCATCATCATCATCATCATCATCATCATCATCAGCCTGATTATACCCACTGCAGGGCGAAGGCCTCTCCCATATCTCTCCACTTAACCCGGTTCTGTGCTAGCTGCATCCACTTGACCCCTGCGAACTTCTTAATCTCATCCGCCCACCTAACTTTCTGCCGCCCCCTGCTACGCTTTCCTTCCCTTGGAATCCAGTTTGTTACCCTCAGCGACCATCGGTTATCCTCTCTTCGCACTACATGTCCTGCCCATGTCCATTTCTTCTTCTTAATTTCCACTAGAATGTCGTTAACTTGCGTTATTTCTCTGACCCACTCTGCACGCTTTCTTTGCTTTCTTTGGCGATCGATAAATAGATAATCCTCAAGCTTTCCTTATCGCGTATTAATGCAACGGTGTTTCAGAAGGTAGTCTACAAATACTCAAATCACATTCATTGCTTAACAATAATATTTATTATATGTATATAAATATAAATATTTGGGCAACAAATATTGTTTCTATTGCACAATACAGCAGGAACGTTTCTGTAAGTGGTTTCTCTTATTGTATTATAGCTGCGTTTCGGCGAGTTGGTTCGCCATGTTGATCGTGAAACCGCAAAAAGAACGCAGAGACAACAATACATGTACACACACGGGCGCCTATTTCGAACTCATTCTCTAGTACGAGCTGGAAGTAAGCGCTTGTGTTTCTAATTTCTTTGTGTCCTTGTGTTTTTTGCGCTTTCATGATCAACATGGCTTCCTTGGACTCCCTCGAATGCTTTATTTTTATCGCTTGGCTACATTTAGCTGGGAAATGCTTACTAACTTACCTGCCGGATTTGCCCACACCTGGAAAACGCCGCAGCTGCTGTTGGATCCTTCGTAGACAAGTCTTTCAAAGTGGGTCACATCTCCACCTTCACAAAGGGAAGAGGAAAAGAATGGTTGTATCTCAATATGTGCGGGTTCCATTTTCGTGTGTGCGTTTCGTGAAAGCTTTATTAGCAGTTTTCTGATTGAATTCCAAACTTTTCACTGGAGCATGCTTTTCATTGGCAGCAAGAAGGGTACATCAAGCACCTAGCTCCAACATAAAATTTACACTACGCTCCTGATGATGATAGTTTATGCGACAATGGTAAAAGTATAAATCATAAGCCTGGTACGCATGAAGACAATGATTCACTTTCCGGCGCCGAGTAACTTTACACCGGCATATGAGGTAAACTGCGCATTTAAATGGCATTGCGAAACCGAGGCGCAAATGTAGTGTTTTTCTCGATACCCCCTGGTGACACCCTCTCCTAATGAAGAGAAAGGAGTGGGCTTTCGTGCTTACTATTATTTCACAGGCTGCTGTATGAATGCATAAAATATTAATCGGCCTGAGTCCAGTGCAGGAGCAAAGAACAGACCAAGATGGTTGTCGCATATGTGACGCTGCGGTGGCCACTCTCACTCTCTTGCTCCATGTAGTCTAGCATTGAAAATTGAACTGTGAAGTCTGCAGTTGTTAATACTATACCATTATAAACAGGCGCTAGTTTACAGGCGCTGCTCGAGGAGCTAACATACAAGAATTGTGCACCTGTAAGGCTTAATGAGAAGAGGAATACTGACGACACGTAGAGAGGCTATTCACTATAAATTTCGTGGTTATCAGATGTGGCAACCCTTATTGCTTCATCCGCCATTACGTTGAGTGAATCGAAACTACGTGTATTCATGCATGGTCATTGACTCTAAAATCACAAGAAAAATGTCCAGGATGGCTTGCTATCTCTCTGATTTCGCTACTAGTCTTTAAGACTATATATCACGCTACCTATAAAGGCATTAACCTTAATTACGTTAAGTCATGTCAGATCGGCCATGATTGGCCGCGTCCGGTCGGTTTTTTCTGTGCGTATGACGTTCACGTTAATCGCATCCCAGCCATCACAGAAATTTGATGACTTGAATTTCACACATTTTTATTAGCGGGCCGGCTGCGCGGGCAATCGTGTGTCATAGTGTGTTTCCGGCGCATCAGAGTGCACGAGAACAACTCTCGCATGATTATACACAGCGCAAAGGGAAAAGGTAGGGTGCATCGATAGTTCCGCGCTTCAAATGGCAGTGCAGTGGGGCATGGAGTACTGACGGCTCTGAAAGCCTATGCTATATCTAGAGTTATATATCAGGTAAGCGATATATGACGGGTGACGGAGTACGACTGATTCTAGAAGAAAATCCTGAGGGCTGTGCGGTTACACACGATACCAACCTCACAGACAATCGATATTTCTCGCATGCACTCAAGGCGCAAATCACCAGATGCATTCATGCGTTTTCACCTCGCTTTTTTGTGTAACTGTAGAACGTGCCAGTGGCGCCCAGGTCTCCTCAACTGGACCACGCATTCCACCGACACAGACAGGATACGGCAGGTTTTTCTCGATATTTGTCGCGCAATCAGTCACATAGCGGACATGTGTAGTTTAGGTGACGCAGAAAGCAGCCTTTCTCTTTGTACACAATGTTGCACCGCACTGAGTCGTAAATCCTACCCTAACAACACTTTTTTGCTGAGTCTAGCTTGTAGCGACAATATTAAGGCAGCAAATTCGTTCCAACCTTCAGCATACAGTGGGAGCTCGTGTTCATTTTCGCGTTTACATGATGTACCTACTTCAGACTAATACTTCGCTTTACACGTTGAATGGCTTGAATTAAACAGGCACTGTTGAAATTGATCTGCAATAAATGCTGATTATTGATTATTCACTCATACTATTACTCTGTTTTTTTTAATATTGCACATTTGTACACCACAAAACTAAACATATATAACTACCTTAGAAACCAACTGCCAATTGGCACAGTGTTTTTAAATGGCTGCTGTTTATTGAGATCTGCACGCGTTGCAGTGCAAAGAAAATTTTATATTCAGAGCAAATTCTTGTTATACACCCAGGAAGCACAGTGTGGCTTCAGCACAAATAACCACAAGTTTACATTAATACTGATCAGTTGTTTTGCTAGCTTCAAATATGCTGCATGATGTGAATGAACTTGTTTTTTGATGCTCGTCGACGCTAACATTACAATTTCGCCGTTCCTATCTTGATAGCTCAAAAAGCCTATTTTTAAAAATTGTGAATCACTTTTTTGTAACGCCGATATCTTAATAAAGGCCTCCGCAAGTAGAGTCCAAAACCAAAATTGAAATCACGCGAAATCATGTCAAACTGATAAAACCGCGTACTAACCTAGCTAACGATTATATACGTTGGTTAAAAAAAGACGAACGGAAGCAAAACAGCAGAGCTTAATAATGGTCATTATCGTCACGTAAGGGGACTTAAGTGCCATGGTAGTTATTTCTCGCTGGGATAATGATATGAGGTCAGCGGAAAGCCAGTACCAGACGCAGAGTACTCGAGAGATAATAATTTAATCGCAGAAGTTGGAAAAAGACCCAAAAATGAGCTGTTTGCTTATCTTGTAATTTGACAACGAGCACTCCGCGCTCTTCTAGCAGTTACAGCACAGTGCTTATGTCAACTAGTAGTTCTCACGCGGGAATATATTTGCACCTGGGGCTTCGGCTTCATTGGCTAGTTTGTCATCTTTAACTCTGATTTTGATTTTATGCATGTCTTACCTATATTTCTTTCTGCAAATTGCCACAGGAGAAGGCATCCGGCGCAACCCTGCAGCTAAGCCGGAGCACTAAGTAGGCCGCGTGAATCTGTCATTCACCGCTCGTGGTCGGCTGTTTTGTCTTCACGTATTTTACGAAGAACGAACCTCAGAGAATGTACAGCAGTTTTCTTTAGGTAGCGATGCACTGGAAGTAGTAGAGTAATATGTCCACTTAAGACAGTTATTGACCGCAGATCTGGACCACGAAAGACAATTGATTAGGAGAAAAAGATTGGGACGGAGCGCATTCGGAAGGTACTCAAACATTATGACCAGCAGCTTTCCGGCATCATTAAGGACGCAAATGTATAACAGTTGCATCCAAGCGGTACTGACATATGGGGCTGAAACCTGGAGGTTAGGGAAAAGGGTTCTACTTAAGTTGAAGACAGCGCAGGGGGATAGAACGAAAATTTTTGGTGCAAAGTTAGGAGTTAGGAAGCGTGCAGAGTGTGTCAGAGAAATACCACAAGTTACTGACATTCTAGAAACGTGGAGGCTAACCAAGAGAGTTCTACTTCAGTTGTGGACAACCCAGAGGGCTATGGAAAGAAACATGGTAGGGGTAACATTAAGAGATAGGAAGCGTGCAGAGTGGGTCAGAGAAATAACTCAGGTTACCGACATTCTAGTGGAAATTAAGAAGAAGAAATGGGCATGGGCAGGACATGTAGTGCGAAGAGAGGATAACCGATGGTCGCTTAGGTTAACAAACTGGATTCCAAGGAAAGGAAAGCGTAGCAGGGGGCGGCAGAAAGTTAGGTGGGCGGATGAGGTTAAGAAGTTCGCAGGGGTCAAGTGGATGCAGCTAGCACAGAACCGGGTTAAGTGGAGAAATATGGGAGAGGTCTTCGCCCTGCAGTGGGTATAGTCAGGCTGATGGTGATAACTGACATTCTAGTCGAAACTAATAACAATCGTGCATAGGCTGGATATGTAGTTCGAGAAAAGACAACCGATGGTCTCTACGAGTGACCAGTTGTATTCCAAGGGAAATTAAGCGTAGCAGGGGGGGGGGGGGGGGGCAGAAAGTGTATGCAGCCAGCCCAAGACCGTGTTAGTTGGAATGAAATGGGAAAGGCCTTCATCCTGAAGTGGGTGTAGTCCGGCTGATGATGATTATGAGCATTTATGTGACCACGTGGCGAGTTTTGACGCTAATCAGGTTGTGAATGGGTAAGGTTCGCCAGCGTGAGAACCACGCAGGTGTCCGAGCAAAGCTGCTCCCAATACAGGTCTATGTTTCTAGGTTTTGTAAATCGTCCGCTTATTAACTGTATGCTGTATGTGTTTTGGTATGTTCGGAAGACTCAATTATTTCTTTGTCTTCTTTACAAGGTAAATGCTTTGTGGTGTGGCCATTGCAAGCCTCAGATAACTGCCAAATCAATATGGATGGATGGAGTACACCCAAAATCTCGTCTCATTTGACATGCACCAACACTTCATTCCGCCATAAAACACAACACAACAACAACAACAACAACTTCATTCCGCCCAAACTCGAGAATGGCAAATTCAGTGAAGATCACTAACATAAGATGGGCCACCCCAATTATTTGGTCGCCTCGATCCCCAAAACTTAGAACTTGTCAAACATCCACCAAACTCGATGTCGAACATGAGCCAAGTATGTCCCATTCAGTGGTGAACACTAAATGTGTGTCAGTTACCTCCAAACCTTGGCTCTCTCGACACCATAGATTTAACGTCTCCTGATTTGAACCAAAATCAATCTTAAACAGAAATTATTTTGTGATTTGTAATTCAAATTTTATAATTTAAAATATAATTTAAACAGAAATTGATTACTTTAGTCTGGATTACGTTAATCAAATTTGGTATTACTTCGTAAATTTGATGGCATCATTTTCGACATTTCACCTCATCCGGATGTCATCAATAGAAATAGCAACTAAGCGACGGTACAAAGCGAAACGCAGAAATCATAAATTAGGCACAAAAGTCGCAATGTTTTCGAATTTCTTCACGTAAGCAAAAGCCCCTGTAATATCGTTTTCTTTTTCCTCGCTTGAGTACACAGGCATTACCGGCTACAAAAAAATTGAACCCGTATAAATTATCACATGCAAGTATAAAATTGTGTCGCGGTTAATCAACTTTGCAACCACGACGACGTGATCACCAAACTTATTAAGTTTTGCTTCCTGCACAAATCCACTGGTGAGGTAATTGAGCGCCTTAACGGCTGTAAGTTGATACCACGTGTAATAGCCTGTTATGTGCGCGAAGTAGTTTTTAACGTCAGAACTCTCAACATTTGGCACAGCACTCTTGGAGAGTGAAATTACTGAGATCACGGAGTTCGTTAACAGCAAAGGGTCGGTACCGTTGCACTCGGTAAACGTTTTCTCGTACCGCCGACCGGCCTCTTGATCAAGGGTCCGTGCATACTATTCGAGCGCACCGGTGCCATGTCGCCCGTTCTGAACAGCGGCGCTGTGCGTACAGCCTTCCTTATTTTTATCAGTATTACGCGGGAGTCTATAAACCAGCTAGTAAGCGTGCACCACAGCGAAATTTCACACTCGTGAGGCATAGCATCGTCTTCTACACTGTTGCGATCACGAGGACGCATCTCCTACCACAATATCTGTTCAAAAAAAAACGTTCGGCACTAGACCACAAGTGCGTTGCTTTTGCCTCTTTAATGTGTTCCCCCTTCACTGAGGGCTGCTGAAATAAGAATGGCAGCATTTTTGGGCAATACCTTTCACGTGCAGCTGTATCTGTTTTCTTTTTTTTAACTCTCCTTCGGCTGCGCGACCTCCCGTAAAGGGAAAAGAAGAAGAGAAATCACGTCTTAGTGTCACATGTTGTTCATTCGGATGTCCTTCGGGCTTTCGGGAACAGATATTGTGCTAGGGCATGCGTCCGTATGACCGGAACAGCGTAGCAGACAACATGAGTTCTCGTGAGCGGATAAACGTAGCAGACGGTGCTTCATGCACGTGTGCGAACTCTCGCCCCTTTTTCACGCTTATCGCTCTGACCTGCAGTTACATCAACAGTCGCCCTATACTGTTAATTATCAGGACGGCTGTACAAACTGGTGTTCCTAGGTACATGTTTTTGCGCGCTGCAGCGCATTCGGAAAGCGAACGTTCGCATGAAAGCAGCTGGCCTCGTTTTTAGACTACATTATGGCTGTCGCTATTTGCGTGAGCAGTGCTCCGACAGCGTCAATGTAGCCTGGCAACAATATCCTTAACTATTTGCACGAGTGTTCGGCTGCAGCACGCTGGGAAACAAATCGCTCTGTGTTCTGCTGAGCTGTGGCATCATGATTAGATGTACAGTTCCTGGATATATTTTTGCATCACGTAGCCGGGCAAGGAAAAAGACGGAGGAACTTGTCCGGCTACGCGCTGCAAAAACTATGGAAAACCAACTAGCCCGAGAGCTTGTCCTCTTGGATATAAGAACATGTCACGGTGAGAACCGGAGAAGAGTGAGCACAAAGAAAAGTTATTTTTTTTTCACCGTGCCTATCGGTGTCACCAACCTGTGCCACAAGATTCGCAAGATATCCGCGAAGCTCCCTGACGAATGATTCCGCCTACTTCACCGCGCAGACCTAAAAAGGAACTGCACTGATTGGAAAGCGTACAGCGACGATTTCATCCCAGGCAAGAAAAGGATGAATCAAGCAGTGAGAGGGGTCTATCAACCGAGCATTTGTATCTTAATGACGAAGCACAGCTTGGGAGCAGGAAAAGCAAAGAGAAATGCATGAGCAGTACCAACCAGCGAAATAACGAATCGAAGGACTGGAAGACAAGACGAAAATTTAGGGGGAGAATTTAGCTTCGCGCTTAGTAGTATTAAAAGCAAGTGTTTCACACACATGGACAATATTTTTTGAAGTTCTAAATTTCTGTTTCATTTTCAAAATTTCTATACATCTATCTCAGTACCATAATATTGAATTTTCATTCTGAGCAGTTTGACAGCACTGCAAGAATTTTTCCTTTTTTTAATTATTGCACACGATAGATTTATCAATAACACACTAAAATTTATTAGTTAGCATCACAAAATGTCACTTTATGCTGACATCTTGACACCTTTGAACTCCCTTTATTTATATTTTCATTTCTATAAAAAATAACTAATTACAATGATTTCATCAACTCCTCGTTGCTTATCACAGAGCAATCGGTCATCAATCACTAGAACCACAAATGATCTTGTTATGAGTATTTTACACAACCCCCGATTATTTCCTTCAGGCAGTGCTCACTGCTGCTATGTCGAATGCTTCTTGTCACCAAATGTGTTTTGTCTGCTTTCGCTAAATAATTCTTATCTGCCCGGGGCTTCATTTTCGTTACATATTCCTCCTTATGTAGCTCTTTTTGCTGATGGTATAAACGACCAGCTGACAGCTAGTTCCTCTTCTAACACTCTTCCATGTCTTCGTCCTGTGCTTCATTACCTAGACCACACCTATGCCATTTAGTAAATCTTGATATTTCAAACGTTCGTCATATTTTGCACATCTTAATTGCACTGCATTTTTGGTTAAACGTGTTCCTGCTACTGTGAAGTTTAAAACTGAGTGTCCCACAAACTTCAGGAATGCCATCCTATTTAATGGACGAAGCAAGCCGATACTGGGCTCCAAGTCTCAAGATGGGCAATTACGCTGACGCCGCAGCGGCTTTTGTCACAAGGGGGGTAAGAATGCATAAAGGTCAATGATGACGAAATTGTAGAAACAATGAGAATGGTTCAACGATGCTGAACCGAATATGGAGCGAAAGCATTAGCTGTGGAAGGCCGATCGTTCTTAAAAATTTCTTGGCAACAACACATGCTCCAGATATATAGTAACAAGAATTCTGGTTTAACAAGCACACAAAAGTTAAGTAACAGTTTTTATTTTATGAGAACACAAAAGCGAAGCCCACACATGCCTGCGAATTATCGTAGCTATCCTAAGATACCCAAGCCTTGCGGGTGACGGTTCCTACATGGTGCGTTAACCTAAATTACTAAGAAAGGGTGCAGATAAAACACTGCAAAACACTTGCAGGAGGCTGCTAGTGCAGTACGTTTTTGACTTATGAAACAAACATGAAGTGTGGCATGTAATTTTTACTGGCTAATCGCCTTCGCAGGCAAAGCCTTGGCGCTGTAGCGGCGCATGAAAACTGAGCAAGCGCAGATATCTGATAAGCTGTGGCTGCAATCATTTGTGCACAATTTACCGACGTTAGATATTATAGGATGCCATGATGGCTTGCATGCATCCAGTTACTTGTTTCGAGGGCACTCAGATCTATCGGTAAGCGTTAAAAAAGTGTACACATCAATTTTTGAAAGCGATGCACTGGGAAAATACCGGGTCATTCGCCACTACCCTATCTCTGTGTTGAAACCAGCAACGACTCGCTACTGTGATTATATACGCGGACTCTGATCACTGCACAGATTGCAGCAAAGCGCGATCGTGGCATAGACCGACTAAAACACTGGACGGCACTTTACACACTCTATGAAAAAGCTTTCCTTTATGTTCGCAGCAGTGCAACCTATGACAAAATGGCAGTTATTCACAAAAGACAGCACCAGTTCTTCATTCATTTTACAGTTAAACGATTGCACAAAAATACATTTGGCTGCAGTCAGCTATAAGTACAATGTTGCATGTTCACAAATACAAAATAAACTCAGCAGCAAATGTTACAGACGGACTTGACAGTACCGGCATGACATCACCCCAGTCCCTGTTCATATACCCGCGAGCGGAAATCCTCCCACGAAAGTTCATCTGACAGCGCTTAACACTAATGATGCATTGAGAGATTCCCCATAATTGACTGCAGCTGTTAAAGCCTCGCAAAAACATAATGGCTCGACCGGCGCGTCTTTCGCGGCAATGACATTGGGCGCCACTGGCGACATAGCTCCTAGCAGAGCCACAATGACGTCATGTGAGTAAAATGTATTGGACCTCGAGATCTAGCAGAGTCGCCACCTTGCGGGGCAGCGGCAACCATACTCAGTGTGAATGCCTTTTCGCGTCCTGTGGCAGCCAGCAGTTGATTACGTGCGTGCGTGCGGCGTGTAAAAGTGGTTTTGTGTTTGTTTCGCGGTTTTGGTGCGCGTTTGCTTACCATTCTGTCTCTTTGCAAGAATTGAAACAGGCTATCATCTCACGCTCCATTAAATAATATAAACTTGTCCATATCGAGTATGTCGGGCTGGGTACCGGTATCATTGGCCTTCCGCGCTTGATATTCTTTTACTAGCGTCATCTCAAACGAAGTGATGTCATTAAGAGCCCTGTCAAAGCAAAACATTTCACTGCTGTCAATACAATTTAATGCAAGCGCTCAGAATTCGTATATTCCGGTGTCTGTTTGGAATACCATAGCTAGTGAAACATGTGACAGCAGACTGCTAAGTGGCAGAATATAGTTCAGTTCAGTTCAGGCGTTCAGTCGTGTCCGACTCTTCGTGACCCTATGGACCATGTCACGCCACGCTTTCCGGTCTCTCACTATCTTCTTAACATCACATAGCTTCATCTGCAATGCCTCGAGAATGCCATCTAACCATCGCGTTCGCTGCCTACCCCTTCTCCGGCGACCCTCAACCTTTCCCAACATCAAATCTTTCTCCAGCGACTCCTCTCTTCTCATCAGATGACCAAAGTAGCTGAGCTTTAACTTTAGAATTTGACCCTCCAATGAGCAGTCAGGGTTTATGGTCGACAATATCGACTGATTTGATCTTCTGGCAGTCCAAGGAACTCTTAAGAGTCTTCGCCAGCACCACAATTCAAACGCGTCAATTCTTCGGCGGTCAGCCTTTTTCACAGTCTAACTCTCGCATCCATACATCACAACTGGAAAGACCATAGCACGGGTTATACGGATCTTGGTTGGCAGACTAATGTCTCTGCTCTTTACTAGGCGGTCAAGGCTAACCATTGCTCTCTTTCCCAGAAGCAGGCGTCTCCTAATTTCATGGCTGCAGTCTCCTTCCGAGGTAATCTTGGCGCCCAAGAACAGAAAATCTGTCACAGCTTCCACTTCTTGTCCATTGATGCTCCAGGACTTGATAGGGCAAGACGCCATGATCTTCGTCTTTTTAATGTTCAGTTTAAGCCCAAACTTCTCACTCTCTTCTTGTACGCGCATCAGAAGTCTCTTGAGAATATAGTTAGAACAGGCCAATCAGTAGCTTCTCTATAGACCATATAGTTGTTTGAGTACCACCTCTCTTTTTTGCTGATACACGACTTTCTCGTTCTTTTAGTGATAGGGTACTCGACAGTTTAGTTAGAGAACGGGGGTTCAACTGGGCCGTTTCGAAAAGCGCTTTTCTGCTGTTAGATTTGACTACACGTTAAACAACCCTCCCCTTCATGGATCAATTCCTTGTTTTGGCGGAGGGGCTTGCGAAACTCGATGAAGTCGTGAGCTCTGCTGTGTAGGGCCACTCAAGATAGACAGGTCACGGCAGAGAGTTCTGACAAAATGTGATTCACTGGAGAAGGTAATGGCAACCCACTCCAGTATTTCCTGCCAAGAAAACCCTATGGCCAGTCACAATACCATTAATGATATGGCGCCGGCAGATGAGCCCCCCAGGTTGGAAGGCGTCCCACATGTTACTGGGGATGAACAAAGGGCGATTCCTAGTAGCTCCAGGATGAATGAAGCGGCTGGGCTAAAGCCAACAGGACGCTCAGTTGTGGATGTGTCGGGAAGCGACCGGGAAGTCCGATGTTGCAAGGAGATATATCACATAGTAACATGGAATGTACGATCTATGACGCAAGGTAAACTTGATGTCGTCAAGCGAGAAATGGACAGATTGAACATTGATATCTTGGGTATCAGCGAGCTCAAGTGGACCGGAATGGGAGAATTTAACTCAGGCGACCATTATGTCTTTTATTGTGGGCACGAATCAAAGAGAAGGAATGGGGTCGCTCTCATAGTAAACAGAAAAATGGGCGAAGCAGTGCTAGAGCGCAACTCCAAAAACGACCGAATGATTTCACTTCGGATCCAAGGTCACCCTTTCAACATAACAGTTACCCAAGTCTATGCACCGACCACTACTGCTGAAGAAGCTGACGTTGAGAGCTTTTATGCGGACCTACAATGCCTTTTAGACCACACCCCATCATCAGACGTCGTTTTTCTCATAGTAGACTGGAATGCTAAGGTCGGGAGTGTAGAAATATCCGGAATTATAGGCAAGTTCGGTCTTGGCGAGCCAAATGAAGCTGGGCAGAGGCTAGTAGAGTTTTGTCAAGAAAACAACCTGGCCATAGCGAATACTCATTTTCAACAGCACAAGACGCGCCTGTACACATGGACTTCATCGAACGGTCTGTACAGGAATCAGATCGATTATAATCTTTGCCGGCAGAGATGGAGAAGCGCTATAAAAGCATTAAAAACAAGGCCTGGGGCCGATTGTGGCACCGATCATCAGTTTCTTGTTGCCAAAATTAAGCTTCGATTGAGGAAAACGCAGAAAAGTAGAAGGCCTTCCAGGTATGATCTGGATCAAATTCCATTAGAATATGCTGCGGAAGTGAGGAATCGATTTCAAGAATTAGATCTAGAAGACAGAGCCCGAAGAGATGTGGACTGATGTTCGTGATATAATACAAGAAGTTGCTACTAAGGTAGTTCCAAAGCAAAAGAAATACAAGAAAGCAAACTGATTATCTGAAGAGGCTTTGCAAATAGCTGAGGTAAGGAGGATGGCAAAGTTTTGGGGGAAAGAGAAAGATACAAGGTTCTCAATGCGGATTTTCAGAAAATAGCAAGGAGAGATAAGAGTGCCTTCCTGAACATTCAAGCCGTTCAGGACAACAGCCAATTAAGGAACACAAGAGCTCTGTATAAGACAATCAAAGATATCAAAGGAAGCTTCTGTGCTAAGCCGGGCGTGATAAAGGACAAACGAGGCAAGGACCTCACTGAAGCCTCAGAGATAAAGAAGAGGTGGCAGGAATACACAGAAGTACTGTACAAGAATGACCCCAATGTGCAAACCCAACATAAGACGGTTGTAACTACTGATCTCGCGCCGGGCATCCTTAAGAGTGAAATAAATGGGCCTTAGCCAGCCTTGCTAAGAACAAAGCTAGCGGAATTGATGGCATTCCAGCTGAGTTGCTTCAAAACCTCAACCATGACGCTATTAACATTCTGCACACATTATGTCAGAAGATTTTGACAACCCTGCAGTGGCCACAGGACTGGAGGAGGTCCGTTTACATCGCCATTCCAAAGAAAGGCAGTGACAAAGATTGTTTCAACTGCCGCACGATCGCGCTTATTTCGCCTGCTAGCAAGGTGATGTTGAAAATCCTCCAGGGTAGGCTGCAGCAGTATGTGGATCGAGAGCTTCCGGACGTGCAAGCTGGGTTTTGCAAGGGCAGATTCACTAGAGACCAAAATGCCAACCTTCGCTGGATCATGGAAAAAGCCAGAGAGTTCCAGAAACTCATCTACTTCTGCTTTATTGATTATGCGAAAGCGTTTGACTGCGTAGATCACAGCAGATTGTGGCAAGCTCTCCAAGAGATGGGAGTTTCAATTCACCTTATCTGTCTTCTCAGGAACCTGTATGAAGGGCAACAGGCCAAAGTCAGAACTGGGCATGGTCTTAGTGATTGGTTTCCGATTGAGAAAGGAGTGAGGCAAGGCTGCATACTGTCGCCCTGCCTATTTAACCTATATGCAGAGTGCATCATGAGGAAGGCCGGTCTGGAAGAGTCTTCAGCTGGAGTGAAGATTGCTGGAAAACGTATCAACAACCTTAGATATGCGGATGATACCACTGTAATGGCAGAAAGTGAAGTGGAACTCAAGTGACTTCTGATGCGCGTACAAGAAGAGAGTGAGAAGTTTGGGCTTAAACTGAACATTAAAAAGACAAAGATCATTTCGTCTTGCCCTATTAAGTCCTGGAGCATCAATGAACAAGAAGTGGAAACTGTGACAGATTTTCTCTTCTTGGGCTCCAAGATTACCTCGGAAGGAGACTGCAGCCATGAAATTAGGGACGCCTGCATCTGGGAAAGAGAGCCATGGTTAGCCTTGACCGCCTAGTAGAGAGCAGAGACATTAGTCTACCAACCAAGATCCGTATAACTCGGGCTATGGTCTTTTCAGTTGTGATGTATGGATGCGAGAGTTGGACTGTGAAGGCTGACCGCCGAAGAATTGACGCGTTTGAATTGTGGTGCTAGCGGAGACTCTTGAGAGTTCCTTGGACTGCCAGAAGATCAAATCAGTCAATATTGTCGACCATAAACCCTGACTGCTCATTGGAGGGTCAAATTCTAAAGTTAAAGCTTAGCTACTTTGGTCATCTGATGAGACGAGAGGAGTCGCTGGAGAAAGATTTGATGTTAGTAAAGGTTGAGGGTCGCCGGAGAAGGGGTAGGCAGCGAACTCGATGGTTAGATGGCATCTTCGAGGCACTGCAGATCAAGTTATGTGATGTTAAGAAGATAGAGACTTGAAATCATGGCGTGACATGGTCCATAGGGTCACAAAGAGTCGGACACGACTGAACGACTGAACTAAGCAACCCTATGTGATCAACGACACCAAAGCCCATCGCTATCTTATCTGCCGCAGCCGATGTCGCTTTGACACGTTAAACCCATACGCTTTCTTTGTAATCTTCTGAAGGCATGTGCAGTAAGCAAATGTTTCTTCAATGAAATGCTCGACCGTTTGAAAAACCTATTTTGCCGGCACGTAATTGTTAAACTGAATATTGCAACACGAAGGAGGGGGCAATATTACATAATACCCTTAAATAAATGTACTTCAATGGCAGCCCGTTAAAATCTTTTTTCTTCTACGCGCTACTGCTGTCTCCCGACTGAAACCGCTGTTTCTTACAAGGGAGTAAAATAGGTTCATAAGGGGGTTAACGGTCGGTGTTTAGTTCGAAAAATAAGATGCCCTTATGGTCGTATGATAAGACGAACTCTATATGTTTGAGCACAGGTTTATATCCGGCACTTGTTTTGGAAGCGACCCTAACATTTTGCTTGTCATAAGGTTGAGTCACTGCTCATTAATTCTGCACTGATAAAGAAATATTCAGCCTCCTTAAATTGCTCGCCAGAACATGACAGCGCCCGAGCGCAGTGCTTTATGATGTCATTGCAGCGAATGATTCGTACCTTGAACTTTTAGGTTCATGGCAAATGATTCTTGAATAGTCCTAAAGTTTTTCTTATGTGTAAAACTTGTATCAAAGAGTGAAATTATTTGACATTGTGAAAATCATTACAATACAAAGCTACAATTTATCAATATCAAACACATAAGAAATACTTTAAACTTATCTTAATTTCATGAAATTTTTTAGTCATTGGCGCAGGGCCATATTATGAGATTCTCTCACATTCACCTTCAAGCTGCATCCGCCTCGTTGCGAGCTCGGCAAACTCAACCTACTCAGCGCTCTACTCATGAACAGTCAGCTTTACTGTGCGGTGAGATTATCTGTGCATTATCCGCTTAATCTTATTTTTTTGGGATACTTGTTCCGAGTTGTCTAGCTAGAGACTACGCAACCCGCCGGGCAGTACGCTGCAAGTGCTGAATTTAGCCAGCTTAATGTTCGAGTCAAGGACGATATAATGAACCAGGCTGTGTCTCGACTCATTTCAAAGTACTGCACGTCATAGCCTGTACCTTGCATCTGCGGGGCTAGACAATAAATTTAGCTTACTCACACTCATGCAAGACACCCGCACATGAATGGAAATGAGATAAGAAAAATAACGGTCGTTAGGCAAGTGGCACACAACAAAAATAACAGGCCCATGAGCGCTGCACAACGCAAAAAATTCGAACAAACCGACGCATGTAAATCTAAATGACCGATGGGTACCTGCCTTGCTTTCCTAAAACGGCGCTTCTTTTCCGCTGCACTCGCCAAATCCACGATTTTTTTGCTGCAATATTGGAACACCCTAAACAGTAAATTGCTAATCCATTGAAGAAGGAACGTTTTCTTCGCAACAAACCCGCCGTAGACATGGAAGCAGGCCTACGCCGCCTGCAATTCTGCGAGCGCCGCCGGCTGCCGAAACACGCTATCGCGGTGACGGTGGCGCCACCTCCAGGTATATCTGGTGGCGAATACGTCTCTAAACGGCAGCATATGTACTTTCGTGGCTTAGTGGGAAGACGAATATTAGATATAGAAATCTTACCTATTAAGCACAATAAATTCAATATGAATATAACAAGCAATTATAATTGGTGATATCGAGTGCTGGCAGGGGTTAACTTACGATTCTATGTCGAAACAGTTGAAGAACATAATAAAGGTTGCGTGTCTATATTAATCCACACAATCGAGACAGTCCCAAGTTGCTTTAGAAGCGGAGACTCCGAAATAACTGCAGTAAAACGCATTACACTGCACTTAAAGCGTGGCCTAATTATGAGCAACGGAATTAGCAGGCTACATTAAATTAAATTTGAGTATATGATATATGCGCTACCGATAGAAGGTGGGAGGTGTTGCAGTTCGCAGCAAGACGTAAATGAGGGGTTGTGAACATCTGCTCAAGCGAGGTCCATACCCAGGCAGCACAAACCTTGGGCGCAGTATTGGTACTGCTTTGGCTATGTCCGGTCCTATGTTGACCCCGACAATATCAACACATCATCAAGCCTAAAAGCAAGATTTGCGCTGCCTGAGTGAGTGGCTTTGTAAGCTTCTCAATAGGTGTGAAAATAGGGAGAAGCAAAACGAAATATGTTGAGGTTAATGTGGCGACGCGCTTTTGTGTATCTTCTACAAGGAAAATGAAATATCGGTGCTAAAATAAGGCAGGTAACTAACAGATGTGATGGTAAGCCAGATTTCCATATGTCTGGGCTAATACGCTATGCGTATACAGGTAGCATTAATGTTCGCAGCCTCAATATGAACGTTGCTTCCTCTAGGATTATCAATACCGCCTTGGTAAGCCTGCCGCAAACGAAGATGCTACCAAAGCCTCCCATATTTTGAGTTTACGAGGTAACGAGGAGATGAATTGGCCAGTTCACAATGAGACTGTGATTTTATAAGACTGGAAGTGTCGTTTATTGTGACAAAGTACAACAACTGATGTTAACAGTTATTTCTGTCATGTCACTCTTAACGATGAGCAATTCTGTCGTCACAATTTTATTTGACACTTTTGCTTCTCGTCTTGGGCTAGTCTTCAATTTTGGAGACCAGCTGCCTTTTCCGACCCATTTATTTGATTTCATATAACGAAGACGGATTCGCATTGCGATAGTGTACTCGGATCCCTGATAATACTTTGATTTGCTTTCGAAACTTCGCATTAAAATTACGCTGCAATGTAGCGTCGGGAAGGACAATAGGTTCGGGTTAGCACCTGCATGTTCATTCCTATGTTCTAATTTTTCTATAATGGCTAAGGTGACAACAAGGGCGGCATTTCTTAGCAACAAGAAAACTAAGTACTGATAGAAAGGCACGGAATCATTTCAATTTAAACATGCTTGCTGGGAAAAGTTTGTGAAACTATCAGAAACATGGAATAGTTTGATTGTAATTTCACAACAGCAAGTAAGTTTTAATATTGATGCACTGAGAATCACGGAGGAAACTTCTTTGTGTGAAAATTATTTTTAAGCTTTTTACGTAGTATGAATAACCTAATATATAGAATAAACATCAATTAACTATACCACTTCTTCTGCTGCCCGAAATCCAGCAGAAACATAGAAGACGTCAGCTTGGAAACTCTGCATGACTGCTCTGGTTCGTGGGAATTGGCTTCGTACGATGACGTTCCAGCAAGCACTGGCAGGGTGCGATATCTGTTCAGTGATCGCGCTGGCACTATAATAGCAGACTAACGCTTAACGTACCCCATCAATGCTCATGCGCAAGAAATTCTTGCTAGATTTATTGCGGTCATTGCGATACTGAAACTTAATTCCTGATCATTATTTCAAGTCCAATTATAAGAAATAACATCACGGCAGCAGCAATCACTGCAAATCATGTAATTACTTTCACTATCTTGTTTTCGATTCACGCAGCATTGCTTCTATATTTGAAAGTAGATGCTTTCAAAGTTGCCAATATGTCAACGTCAGAGGATTTTATAGGCATAATAATCAGTTAGATAACATATATGTGAATTTTTTCCCCCATTCCTGCTGAAGTCACAGTCACTGCGTAGTCGGTTGCCAGAAATTTGTCTCCGCCCTGGATGCTCCCAGATAGGAACTTATGTGCTGGTTAAGTGAGCTGCAGAACTAGAAAAGCGTGCAGGCAAATAAAAAACATTCTTTGCTACTGCTGTTCGAAGTGAGGCAGTGTTCATTGCTGAAAAATATCAAAATCTATAACATCTATTTGTGAGCCGGAAGCATTATTGCCAGTTAGATTGATGACAAAATAATGCGAAGCTGAAATCTCCAATTAATAAACACTGTACCTTTTTTGCCTATATCCATTGTGTCAATGCTAATGCTCGTAGATGTCGAATCCCTAATGCTGCTCCGGACAGGACGACCGTCCGACCACCAATCGAATTCACCAAACATTTGCATCTGTATCCTAATAAAAAGGAAAGTGTGTCAGGAAATGAAAAAAAAAATTGTGCGAGGAAACTTACCTTTTGTGATATATATTAAAAGATCTGTTAAAATAAATCATCTCGGTATTAATTGCAGTCATATTATCATGCAGACAAGTCACGTTAGAGTGAACGTTGGAGGTCATGACAGTCCAAATCTGTTCGCTGGTATTAACAAACTGGAATAAATAATATTAGAATTCAGCTGCACTTGCTCATAATGAAAAATAAAACACAAAATGGCGTTTCTTAAAAGATTATCTGCGCCTTACAAACACCACTCGCATTGGCTGTTATCTACTACATATTGCATCAATAATGACCTCGGGTAATTACAAAAAATGCAATGCTTATCGCCTTCAGATCTGTGCTCAACATACGGTCAAGTCTCTGTGCCAGTTGCTGTCCACGCCAAGTCAGATATTTGCGGCACCTGACGACCCGTACATATTCAGTGTCATGCCTTTTGTTATTCTTAATGCACCGGCAAATTTTCAGCACATGACTGATAACATTTTGTCATAGCCTGAAGGGAAGCTTGTCTGTTCTAATCAGATTATATTTTCTTCACATTTTGTTTTATTCCGGAACCCACCTTCGCCGTTTGCAGGACATATTAAATATAAAAAAAAACCGGGATTCAAATGAATGCGATGAGCTGCCGCTTTGGCGTTCCGCAAAGCTGACGATTTTATGCTGTATTTCAATTGCGTATGCTACATACGGACAGAGGGAAAAAAAGCTTGCTCCCGAGCGCTGACACAGGTCAGTGCTCGTGTGCCTATTTTCTTGTCTTCTGTCCCTGAGTGGCATACGCTGTTGAAATACACTATAGAAACCCAGCTATCCCGTCAGTTTACCCTATTGAAGATTTCTGTCCGTGATTTTTATAAAGGATTACATTCTTCCTTATCCAGAGAAATTTCGTACCGTCACTGAATTCAGTCTTCAAGTAGAAAGGAACTTCGCAGCTTTCTCTGTCTATATTTATATTTCCTGCGTTCTGCATTAAATTTGTTCAGTTTGGAAAATGGTTAAGACACTTTCCTCATTTTGCGCGGAGTCCCCATATCACTACCAATTTACGTCAGCTCAGTCTGATTGCTCCCAGTAATATCCTACTGAGGCCGATTGCATTGTCCTCGCGTCTTTATGTACGCAAAGCAGACCTCACTTTGACAGATTCGTTCTCACACAATCTGTCCCTCACCCAGAGCAGACCCTAACTACTCCATCTTAGAAAAGGAATTTGTAGTCATTTATTGGTCGTCTACAAGTTCCTCTCACGTCTACGGCCAAGTATTCGACATCCGCATGGACCACCACACACTGTCACGTGAGAGCTGACGATCTGGTAAGCTCGGAGCCGGTCGCATTCGGGAGTATATACGTGTCTCCTTTCCCTCTGGCTGGAAGCATGACTGCGCCGCCATATCACACTCACGCTGCCACATCATAGCGCCAGATTATCACGTACGACTGCTCTTCCTAATATTTTCTGTGAGCTCTTGGCCAGCGAGCAATACCAGCATGCCTGGAAAGAGGGCTCTAAGTTTCAATCTGACACCACAATTGCATTGTTGTCCATGCTATTCGAAGTCTGGCTCCTAAATCCAAAATTCGAGCAACGTCCTATACCATCAAAACAACTCCTAGACTGGGCGCGGTTGCGTCTCCTGCAACATATTTCTGGTAGAAAATTCAAATTATTTCACGATAGCACGCGGTACTTCGATGCTGATATCGTTCTCTCTCTCTCTCTTTATATATATATATATATATATATATATATATATACTGCAGCGTGTGCAACTGCAGCCGCTAGGCGGCTGCTCATCGAGAGTCTCGTGCGCGGACTCGAAGATGTGGCCCCGTGGCGTTCGATGAGAAGAAGCTGAAGTCAGCTGCTGTGAAAAAAAGCTTCAAGAAAAACCTCCTTCCCCGCGCGAGAGAGTGCGTAGCCTTGTACGCGTCGCCGTCGCCCTCTTTCTCATCACCCGGCGATGACGCGGACTCATCAGTCTGGAATACGCCAGAAACATTGAGAATTTTCTATGGGACCTGGCCAATGACGACTCGCAGCTCGACGGGAGGAGGAGAGAGCGCTATAGATCTTTTCACGGGGGCGCTTCTGACGTTCTGGCGTCGAGAGTACGCATCAATGTTGCCTGTTTGGGCTGGACTGTGACTTGCCTCGCGCTTGCAATGTGAAGCGGTGGGTATCCGTCGACGTTTGCATTTATTTTCTTCGCGAATGACTTACCCTCGCAAATTATGGCATACGCCAATCGCAAGTCTACAGGGCAGCACTGTGCTGTGTATGGGTGTACCAAAAACCAGCGGAAGAGAACGATTTTGGGGACTGAAGTGTGCCCACAACACAGCACTCCGCGGGAGCACTGCCGATGTGACATGTTTACGTTGCACCGGTTTCCTGCATCACCCGATCTGCGAAAGCAGTGGATAGCTGCAATCAACCGGAAAGATTTTGCAGTGAGTTCGTGGTCGCGGGTCTGCTCGCGACACTTCGTCGGAGGAATAAAGACCGACGTGAACGCTGTGCCCGCGCTGCACTTGGGCTACCAGAGAAAGGTGAGTTCCTCGTTTTTGCTTTGAAACGCGAACGTTCTGATTTTAATTAGCGTTCTGATTCTCTGTAGGTGATTACGGGACGGCGTCGCCTGGTGAGGCAAGAACACATACCGCCAGCTAAAAAGGTACTCAAGTGAGCCATTCCAATGGTCCTTATAATGACTTCTGCGGCTTGTTTTGCAGACAAAACGTGAACTCCACGAAGAGACTGCAAGAACATCTAACGGTGGGCTCTTAGATTCTGGACACGAAGCTCCAGACCACGAGATCAGTTTGGGGCCGATGTTAACAACGCTTGAACAAAAAAAAAATGTCGGACGTGGAAAAGTTGCTGCGTTAGCGACAGACTGCGATATAGTTAATTAACTACGTGATGAAATTGAGCCGAATAACGAAAAACACAGGGAGCAGTGAAGACACTCTGGCAAGTGCTACTCAGTGGCTTTTGATTTAGTATTTCAGCAACTGATTTTTGTGCAGTGGGAGCACCTCAGGCAATAAATACATGACAGTGTTAGAAGCCTGCAGTGCACAGGGAGATTAGCAAATAAGTATCTAGTCTTAGAGGAAACGGCAAGTAAAATATTTATTTTATACTCCAGGAAGGCCATATCCTGAATGGACAATTTCATACGGGAATTTCAAAATACTTCCAGCCACTTTGTGGGACATGCACGCACCCCTCCAGAACCTCATCAAAGTGTGCACTGAGAGATAATCTGACTCCTGGAGCAAGTTCGATTCACTGAGACTATGATGAAGCTCTTAAATGTATTGCGCTTGAAAGATTTGTCATTACTATTATTTATATACCAGCATTAATCTAGAGAAATATTGCTGTGCATGAGTTTACTTTTTCAAAATAAGTTCCGATATGGTAACAGAGAGCTTAGTTTTGATTTTCAATTAAGGGCGAGGATATAAGTTTTGACCATTAGCTGCGTATGCATGGGAACAATCGGTGTAAGAACACAAGGATACTAAGAAAATAACAAACATACAGTGCAGTTTTCTGGATCCGAATTTGTCATGTGGTACAGGTGGGCTTGTTGGTTTTGCGTGATGAAATAAAGCGGTCGCGAAAATGCATAAAGTCTGTCACTGCAGAGTGCGGAGGGGCAATATTTATTTTGTGTGTGTGTGTAGGGGGGGGGTCACTGTTATGTGCTGCTGCACTGCATGCTTGGTGCAAAAACCTTCGGGTTGTTTATAATACAGAAGGCGCTCATATCTGACTCCGACGATGTTACCATTCAAAGTACATTTGAGACCGTAGATCCCCATGATCGACTGTTTACATCACTGATCTGTGCTTCCCATTGATTTCCACAGATTGTCGTGGATGTAGGTGGCAGTGATACTCCTGAAGTCACTGCCAAAAAAAGGGTATTTCCTTATCAGGCACTGTTTTCTTTGGCAGGAAGTACCGAACACAGCTGAAGCAGATGGTACAATGCAGCATCCAAAACCTGATGCCGTGAGTAATACCACAGAATTTTCTGATAGCAATATGCTCTTGGTAGTACGCCTTTTTTTAAGGGGGATCATTTCTAAAAAGATATTCCAGTGTCATACGAGAAAAGTAAATAGAATCCAACATATGAAGTCCCATGAAGGCATAACATCTCCTTTTAGCACGCTTGGCTTTTATCATTATTGCAAGTAATACACACTATAAAATAAACACTCATATTGTTTTGCCAAGTGCACCACACAGCAGCCTACTGGATGGTGTTTATATTGCAGTGCGTAGCTAGGAAGCAGAAATTCTTCAAGACGTGAGTGCTTCTACGATAACTACCAGCAAATCATTTGTCTATTCCCTTTCAAGACAGCAGCGATCAGTTCCATATTTAGAGTTCTGAAATCCTCATTAACAGCTAGTGTAACCAAAACAAGATCATGATATTGCTTCCATATCTACAATGATGCCAGCTTCACCAGTGGTTAAGGTAGTGTTTATGGTAAACAGTAAACTGTGTTCAGAACAATGACTTAAATGAAGCTTTTGCAAAATATACAAGCCAGGTTATGAAAGTATTCCAGAAATTCCCATACACCCTTCTGTTAAGGAGCACAAGCGGATGGTAAGCAAGTTCACGAAACAGACACACTGTAAGTTACTAAAGGGCTTTTTATAGTCTTTCTTCCCACCGCCCAGTAAGAGCACAAATTCACCGAATATTTTCTTTCCGTTCAAGTTATATGAAGATGACTTTATATTATAGTAATAAATTTACATTAAAATAATGCTTTCAGATTGCTTACTACACAATTGACAAGAATTTACGTGCCCTTTCAGGCCACAAATAAAAGAAAACCTCAGCTGGCCAGTCTTGATATTAGCCTATCAAAGCCTAGGAGAAAATGGACTTGTAAATCGATTCCTTTCGTGCCACAGGGCATAACTGCATATTTTTTTTTTCAATTCTCGCAGAGATGACACCAGACAGTGACATGCTCCTGTTGCTGGAAAAGTGTTTATCACCCCCTTGCTACCAACAAGCAGCATAGCTCCCACTGCCCATGAAAGAGTTCAAGAAGCTTTTGTACACAGAGTTGATTGACTATGGAATATTTTTGTGCAGGAAACGCCTGAGGCAGGAGAAGCAGGCTGTCAACATGTTGATGGTGCAGATACTTACACTGTAAGTGACCAAATAGCTCTGTATTGTCTTTGAAGGTTACAGGAGCCTGTACAATTGATAGACAGCATAATATCTGGCAGCTGACGCGTGCATGCTATTGCTTTTATATTCTCAGTGACAGCAGTTTTTGCTCTAATAAAAGAGACGCCTACACAAGATTATATAGCGTTTTGAAAATACAACAAGAAGCATTTGTACAACAAGCTGATTGACTATGGAATATTTTTGTGCATAAAATGCCTGAGGCAGGAAAAGTAGGCTGTCAACATTTTGATGATGCAGACACTTGCACTGTAAGTGACCAAAGAGCTTTTTATTGTCTTTCAAGGATACAGTGGTCTGTGCCATTAATAGACGCCATAATATCTGTTACCTGACAAGTGCATGCATTGCGTTTAAATTGTCATTGACAGCAGTTTTGCCGCTGATAAGGGACGCCTACAATAGAGTATAAAACATTTTGAAAACACAACATATTTTTAAAGAACCTTGACTATGGGTTATATTTGTGCAGGGAATGCCTGAGGCAGGAGACGCAAGCTGTCAATATTTTGAAAATGCAGGCACTTCCACGGTGAGTAACCATGACGATTTTTATCATCCGCCAAGGCTAGATGTGTTCGTATCATTGGTAGACACCATAATATCTGTTAGCTGACAATGCAAGAAAGGCAAAAGCTTGGTATGGCGTTTTTAATTCACAGTGAAAGTAGTACTGTCTCTGAAATAAAAGGGAATGCCTGGCATAGAGTTAAGAACATTTTGAAAACACCTTACAATTAATGAAGGTGCAGTACAACATGCTGATTGGTGATGACATTTTTCATGCAGGAGACACCTGAAGCAGGACAAACAGGCAGTCAACATTTGGAAGATACAAACGCTGCTGTGGTGAGTAACCACAAAGCATTGTCTTGTCTTTTAATGCTCCTACCAATGGTGGACACCGCAATATTTACTAGCTGCTACTGTACAAAAGACAAAAAGCACGCTCTGGCTTTTTATTCAGTGACTGAAGCTTTTTTCTGACAACAATGTTGCCCACCATGGAATGTAAAGCATTTTGTGAACACATCTTGTTCTGATAAATGAAGGCTTGCTTAATGAGGCGATTGACGGTGCAGTGTTTATTATGCAGGTACTGCCTGAGGGAACACATGAAGACTGTCAGCAGTTTCGAGCCGCACACGCCTTCACAGTAAGTATCCATGAAGTATTTGCCTTGCATTTTTGTGGGAGTTAGTTTACCACTGGTAGACACCTACACTGACGGGTAGCAGTTGCAATAGCCTACATGAGGGCATACTGTGGCTTTATCCTCATAACAACGCTTTTACCACTCACAATATTGGTGTGTACTGTACAGCATAAAGCGTCCTTGGATAACACTTTACTCAACCATGATGCCCTGGTACCCCGAGTTAGTTGACAATGTGGTGTTTTTCATGTATGTATTGAATAAAGGAATGTGAGCAGACAGTAAACCATTTCGAGACTGGATACTTTAACAGTAACTGCCTACAAAACATTTTAGTCATTCCATCTCAAACGCTCCACATGTGGCTCTCGACTATCAACAATTTCTCTAAAAAAATCATGGTAGCTGTGGGTACATATAAAGAATAGTAATTTGCCAGGTAAGTTCTTGAAAAAATATTTTTTCATTGTCTACGCACATCTTGAAATAGATGCAAATACAGTCATTGGAAAAAATATATATATATTTATATAGCACAAAACTTGATTCACATTTTTTCCTACATCTTCATATGTTCCTTTGCACTCCAGTGTAATCCACAGATGAAAAATATGTATTCAACAAATTTTGTATATATTTTAAATTTACAAAATTCTGCTATTTGTGAATTTATTTCAAAATCAGTATTGCTTTTAAAGCTCAATATTTAATTGGTAAGGTATAGCAGACGGAAAAAAATAAATTTGAATCATGAGCTGTACTTCTGTTTTTAGAAAAAGTAGCAAATATGTAAAAAAAAGCCGCCGTGTGTGTGTGTTTTTTTTTTTCATACCTCTTCTCACCACATTGTCCTTCCCCAATGCAGAGTAGCATGCCAGATATTCATATTCTGGTCGACCTCTCTCCTTTCCACTCAGTAAACAGATCTATCTATCTAAAGTAGAAAATACGCAAAAAATACAATCTTCCTCAACTTTGGGAACAGATTGCATGCCTGGCGGCCCACATAAAAAATAAAAAATGACTATATGTAGTAAAGTATATTGTCTTCTAGCTCGTGCTATTTTCTGAAAACAAATCTTGCTTAAAGGAAGAAAATAATTTTTGAAGTTGAACGGCCACTGCAGAGTGCACGATGCTGCACCGGCTTACTGCTATGATGCTGCAGCTTAACTGGTCATGCTGTAATCTGGACAAAGTGCCACCTCGCCTTACATGGCAATAAAAAGGTCTCTCCCATGTTCATTTGACTAAGATCAGGTAAGCGGCTTGTGCAAGAGGTCTCGTGTTACATTTTTAAGTGGGCTAGGTGCCCAGTGTTTATCTCAAGAAAGTACTCATGACTAGAATTTTTAACAGAGTAGCTGTCTCTTCATTTTTTCCGAATAGCCTGCCCTCAGCTGGAAGAAGCATAAATATGAGTGATGCGTACAGCTAGGCTGCTCTGACCTGCTCAGGGGACTCTTGGATAGGAAAAATCCGACAATTTTATGCAGTGCTATAGGTGTGGGAAGTGCTGGCCTCCTATTGCCATAATTTCTAATAAACCTGATTAGTGGCTACATAACTACAGCTACTGCAAGACGACCTTTCCCACTGACCTCCAATTGTCCTATCGTGTGCTATCTGCAGCACCCTTATTCCCACAAATTTCCTCGCCTCATTCACCTACCACTCTGCTACCCCGTATTATATTTGCCTTCTCTAGGAACACATTTTTTTTGCACTAAAAAAAAAACAGTGGATACCTTTGCATCCTATTACTTGCACTGTCAATGCTCATTTCTTATTCTGATTGCAGCTAGGATGTCTCTCTCATGTTAGTTCTCCGCTCAACCTGCCTTCCTGTCCCTTAATCCTATGCCTGTCACTTTCCATTCCATAGCTTGCTGCTCTGTCTTCAGTTCAATTTCAAGCCTATTTGTTAACCTTCAAGCTTTTGCCTCATTGGTGAGTATTGGTGAGATGCAATTATTAAATACTTTTCTCTTGAGAGATGCTGAGGGCCCACTAGATATTCATCTATTAACTGTGATGATCAGTATCAGTAATATAGGTGATATCCTAAATGTTAAGAAAAGTAAAAGCATGGCGCTTTTTATATTTTTCAATATCACAGTCAAATGTCAATATGCAGGAAGTTCCTAAGAGACTGCAAGGAACACTGGCTGTACTAATGGAGTCTATCATGCATGCATTTATCGCTTATTGAATCTACGCTGCAATGTTTAAGTAGGTTAAGTGTTGTGTGCACTAACGATATGCAAAGAATTACCTATGTGCGCACTGGTTTCATGGCACTAGGACACTAAGAAAAGTTACATTGCTCAGTGCTGCGGCAAGTGATGTTTTTGAACCAATTACCGTTTTGAACTTTTTTAATTGCTTGTGGTCTCAGAACACCTGTTTCAAAACTAGGTGGGTGCACGCAGCAATTTTAGTATTAAGGATAACACACGGTAGAAGTAGGCGGTAGGATAGTTAGAGAGGATACCGGTAAGCTGTCTAAGGAGACGAAAGATTTGATTAAGAAACGGCAGAGTATGAAAGCTTCCAATCCAACAGACCAGATCGAATTGGCCGAGATATCAAAGCTAATCAATAAGCGCAAGGTGGCCGATATAAGGAAGTATAACATGGAGAAAATTGAGCATGCTGTAAAGAAGGGGGGAAGCCTTAAAGCGGTAAAGAAGAAATTCGGCATAGGCAAAAACCAGATGTATGCGATAAAGGACAAGGCGATAAAGGACAGCAACCATACTTCTGCATAAAAAAAGTAACAAAATTCCCATAAAGAAAGGTGTTAGGCAAGGAGACACAATCTCCCCAGTACTATTCACAGCTTGTTTTGAGTAAGTATTCAGAGTATTAGAATGGGAGCAGTTAGGGATAAGGGTAGATGGAGAATACCTGAGTAATCTGCGATTTGCTGATGACATTGCCTTGCTAAGCAACTCGGGAGATGAACTGCAAATAATGATTGATGACCTAGACAGGAAAAGTAGAAAGGTAGGCTTGAAAATCAATATGCAGAAGACTAAGGTAATGTTCAACAGCCTCGGGAAGGAACAGGAGTTTACATTAGGTAGCGAAATACTGGAAGTAGTAGGCGAATATATCTACTTAGGACAGGTAGTAACCGCAGATCCGGACCATGAAAAGGAAATAACAAGAAGAATAAGATTGGGATGGAGCGCATTTGGCAAGCACTCGCAGATTATGACTAGCAGCTTACCGGTATCGCTCAAGAGGAAAGTATACAACAGTTGCATCTTGCCTGTACTCACCTATGGGGCTGAAACGTGGAGGCTAACCAAGAGAGTTCTACTTAAGTTGAGGACAACCCAGAGGGCTATGGAACGAAAAATGGTAGGGGTAACATTAAG
Source organism: Amblyomma maculatum (assembly GCF_055883805.1). NCBI lineage: Eukaryota > Metazoa > Arthropoda > Arachnida > Ixodida > Ixodidae > Amblyomma > Amblyomma maculatum. The sequence continues at coordinate 85,000,675 of NC_139353.1, forward strand.
AGATAGAAAGCGTGCAGAGTGGGTCAGAGAAATAACTCAAGTTAACGACATTCTAGTGGAAATTAAGAAGAAGAAATGGACATGGGCAGGACATGTAGTGCGAAGAGAGGATAACCGATGGTCGCTGATGGTAACAAACTGGATTCCAAGGGAAGGAAAGCGTAGCAGGGGGCGGCAGAAAGTTAGGTGGGCGGATGAGATTAAGAAGTTCGCAGGGGTCAAGTGGATGCAGCTAGCACAGAACCGGGTTAAGTGGAGAGTTATGGGAGAGGCCTTCGCCCTGCAGTGGGTATAATCAGGCTGATGATGATGATGATGATGAAGTGTAAAATATCGAATAAAAGCACAAAGCATCCTCAATAAAAAAAAATTGTTTCATTGTTTGGACACTTGTTATGCCACAATATTATTTTTGTGGCCTCTAAATACAGCTGTATTCTTTCAACAGGTCTCAAGAAAAGAGATGTCTACACAGTGGGAAGATCTTGGTCACAATGACCACACCTATTGTAAATCTGGTCTGCAGTATGCCTTTGGAAAGGGGCAAGTCTTGTCATCTACCCTGACAGAAGAGGACTGCCAATTTTATACAGGATTGTCAAAGCCCGCATTTGACAGCTTAGTCAATGCTGTAAAAGTTGAAAGCAGCAAGACGTTCGTAAGGCTCTCAGTAGAGGACCACTGAGAGCCTTAATGGTCCTCTACTGAGAGCCTTAAGAACGTCTTGCTGCTTTCAACTTTCTCAGTAGAGGACCAACCCCGCCGGGGTGGCGCAGTGGTTACGGCGCTCGACTACTGTTCCCAAGGACGCGGGATCGAATCCCGGCCTCGGCGGCAGCTTTTCGATGGAGGCGAAAAGCAAGGCGCCCGTGTGCTGTGCGATGTCAGCGCACGTTAAAGAACCCCAGGTGGTCGAAATTTCCGGAGTCCTCCACTACGGCGTCTCTCATAGCCTGAGTTGCTTTGGGACGTTAAACCCCACAAACCAAACCATCAGTAGAGGACCAGCTGCTGCTGACGCTAATGAGATTGCGGCTTGGTCTACTTTATGGGCACTTGTCAAGGATATTTGGCATATCAGTTTCATACGTGTACAAACTGTTCATGCACACCTTATCTGTGCTGCACAAGATCATGAAGAAAATTGTAGTGTGGCTGCCACGGTCGCTGATCAGAAACAGCATGCCAAAATCTTTCACCGAGAATGGCTACGAGAAAACAACCTGCATCATAGACTGCTCCGAGGTCTTCCTTCAGAGGCCAACGAAGCTCCTTGCTAGGGCTCAAACCTTCAGCAGTTACAAAGCGCATAATACGGTCAAATTCCTGACCGCCATTGCACCGAATGGCTATGTGATGTTTGTGTCACCTGCGTACGGTAGAAGAGCTTCGGACAAATTTATAATGAGTGAAAGTGGTGTTGAAGATTTTCTAGTCCCAGGTGATAGGACGAATAGGACGAGGACAGGAGACCATGGATGCAGTGTACCCATGGTGTCGCATTTTCCGGCCCCTGGTCCTTGTATTTGAGCAGCTTTAGCCTTTTTCTTTCTCAGACTACACTAACCTGTTTGGTTTACCTACTGCTTCTTTACAGGAAAGTCTCAGCTCAGCGAAAGTGAAGTAACTCAAACCAGGAGAATTGCGTCGGTGCGCATACACGTCGAAAGGGCCATAAACAGAATCAAGACATTTAGAATATTCAAGCAAGCCCTGCCAATACGATCAAAGAAAACCATAAGTAACATGATATTTGTTTGTGCTGGCCTGTGCAATTTAAAGGGCCCCTTAATTGCAAGACATGTTGAAGAAAAGGATGAGTAAATGATCAACATTGTACTTCATCATAGTGTCTTTTTGGCAATAAACTTTATTGCATTGTGTGTTACGTGGCGAGAAATTCTTCACACGAAATTAAATGGCACATGCACTTGTCCAGCTCTGAAAAGTTCAACACTGCTGGGATCACAGTTCACATAATTTCATGTACTCCTTACACAATGAGAGCTTGCCATTTTCATGCTGCTTTTCGATTTCTGGCAACAGCTCACAAAAGTAGAACCTTTGTAGTCTTGGCACTTGAGCACGTACAAAAGTGCTTTCAAAAGGCACTGCTATGATTGCATCACTTTTTACTGTCCAGACATAAAAGTAGCAGAGTTTGCGCCCAGTACAATACATCTGGAACTGCACTTGTATAAAATACCCATTTGGGCTATTCTCTGCTAATATGTACTTATCGTCAACTTCCTTGACATCATATTTACCTGATTTTATTAGACCTACCGCATCCATTACATATGGGCATTTCACTTCTAAAAGTGCATCAGCTGCCTGCAAAACACCGTCAGGTGAGGCAGACAGCCAAGGCATTGTTGCATGCACAACTGTGCCACTGAGTGTCACATTTAGCCCGGTTTTTTTTTCGAAAACTGCTCACGGGCAACAGCCTCATATTTATGGCCGTGCTTAGTTGCAGCATTTCCAGAAAAGTTTGGTGACAACATGGTCATTACTGCAGCTTTACATGACGTTGTGCTCTTTTTTGGTACTCTTTTCACATTTGATGCCGTCAGCCTCAAGCAGCGAGCAACTTTCTAAAGTGGGCTGTCCTGTTCTCTCGTATTTTCTTCTAGGCATGCAGCAACTCTTGGTGAAAGAACTATGAACTTTGCATAGAAGCTGTTGCACCGGTCACAGCTCTCGGGCAGTGCACTGACGTCATCGTGGACGATGTGTTGCAAGCAAACACTTTCGTCGGCTGTTGGTGTGGGCTGGTGAGGTGCTGTGGAGGTTGCGTGAAGCAGTGTTCCTGAAAGTTAACGTAGACGAGCATGTCAGTGGAGTGAATGGAGTTCAATTAGCAAGCAAACACGGCTTCACAAGAGCTCAGTTTCAAAACATTTCTGATCTTTAGGATAAGAAACCAACATCGGTATTCTGCGGCGTACAAAATGTAAAGCTACTAATTGCAACTACCGTTCATTGTCCACAGTAAAACGTGCTTTATGAAAGAATAGTGTTGGTATTAGCCAGTTAAGCTACTTTCATCAATAAAAAAGCTATCCTTTCACACAGAACGGTGTTTTTTAAGCTGTTATGGTTGCAGCCAGTTAAGCCACTTGTCAATAACAAGATATTCTTTCATACAGCACAGCAATTTTCTGAACTGTTATGATTCCGTAATGAGTAGTGAAATTTCGGAGATGCTATAAAGCATACCTGGTATGTTGAACAGCTCCGGGTAACCGGAGTCTTCATGAGACTTCCTGATTTCGGCTTCAGAAAGCAGCACTTGTGAATTTCGTGCTGGACGTTGCACAGTGGGATCAACAGTCTCTTTCTGAAGGTGGAAGCTAATTCCTTCAATTTCAGAGGGCTGGACGTTTCGTGTAGTGCCCTTGTTCCACTTCGCCGCTTCATCAGTACATGTCCTTCCGGTAAGGCCCCGGGCGACTGCGCAGTCTACTTTCCATAGCACAGCATCAACATGGCTACAGACTCTAGCTTGGCCAGCCATGGAGGTGCAGCCTACACGTAGCACTTCGCCTTCCTTCGTTGCTGACACCCACACATGGTGAGGCTTGTTGTGAACAGCTTGTGATGGCCTGACGTCTGCCTTCAAGATCATAGTGTAATTGTTGACTTTATGTAGGAGGACTTTTCCCACCCAGTTCGACTGTAAATAATTATATGATTGCAGGGACTTGTATGACCGTACTTCTCGCAGGTCACAGGCTTTCGAATGTAGCAAATAATATATGATATCTGGTCCTCTAATTTCGGGCCAATCCTTCATATCTTCTGTCCAATCTTTGATGTTGTCTGGGTGGTCGTAGACAAGGTTTTCTGCAAAGAAAAAGTGAAGTCAGTCATCTCCATGTTTCTATTAATTAAGGTGGGAGCAAAACTCCACTTTCTTTTTCACATGCCCATTTATGCTTCTGAAAACTTCCCTGGAAATAATTTGCTGAGTACGAACGAACATCAGAAATAATGCGCCGGTTAAGAAACATTTAACATTTCAGTCTAACAATATAAACACTGGCTCAATAATGGGATTTTGCTGAGCCATTTTGCGGCACGGCTGGGAGGGCGCCTGTTTGCTTGCGATGCCAGTGCACTTTAAAGATCCCCAGGTGGTCTTAACTATCCGTAGCTCTTTACTGCGGCGGCCCTCATAGCCCGAGTCGCTTTGAGGTGTTGAACCCCACATACCAAATTTGCAAACAACTTGCGAGAAGCAAGCTCTTCGACCCAATACTTTCATGTATGTAGATGAAGCGGCTACGTTTGTTATTCTTCCAAGCACAACTTTTTTCAGTGTCTAAAAAAAAATAAACAATGCTGAGAGTGGAACCCGTCGATAAAAAAACAATGCTGAGAGAGGAACTCGTCGATAAAAAAAAAATTAAACAATTCTGAGAGAGAAAGTCGTCGATAAAAAAAAAATTAAACAATGCTGTGAGAGAAACTCGTCGATAAAAAAAAATTAAACAATGCTGAGAGAGGAACTCGTCGATAAAAAAAAATAATGCCGAGAGAGGAACTCGTCGATAAAAAAAATTAAACAATGCCAAGAGAGGAACTCGTCGATAAAAAAAAATAAACAATGCTGAGAGAGGAACTAGTCAATTTGTATATAACACTTCACAACAATCTGAGAAATGCATGGCTTATAAGGGATGTATGCAGCACTTTTGCCCGCCAAAATATTGTCTCGGCTTTCACCTGTGCCCTACGCGGCCCTGCACATAAAGCTCATTTCGAAACATAGTACCTGGCTGCATCAGTAACGCTCAGATCTGCGACCGCTGTCTCGCGCCGGTTCGCAGAATGTACCACACTACTCGAGCGTCACGCTTCCTTCTTTTGCTAAAATTGTTAAGAGCAACATGCGTTGCACAAGGTGCGATAAACAGGACGATTGAGCTTCTGCTTCTGCGTTGCATTGTGTGGGACAACCACCACATGTTTACCGACCGCTGTCATGCGTCGGCTGTCCGCCGGCGCCTCCTTGCCGAGAACTACGTACGCGTTTGCTTTCGCTAGATCGGGTTACCCTCAACCGCGGAACGTAAAGATCAGATTTAATCCACGACTACAGTCACTGTGTGCAGCAGTAATAAATAAAAATACTTACCACTGACTAGCACGCCGGGCCTCGAACCCGACGCGTTTGACACCAATGCCGACGACGAAGCGCCGGATCCGCTGGCTGGGTTTGCGTTGGCCATTACTTCACACTGGTCGTTCGTGTGAGCATATGAATGGCGTATTAGGTCATGCGGCACAACAGAGGCGAAATGAAAGGAAGAAGCAGTACGAAACACGGCGCCTTGAAGGGCATAAAACAGGTGCACGGCCGTCCGCCTCAGGTTCAGGTTTCACAAGCACAGTCCAAAATGGCGGCATAACCTGTTTCGACGCTAGACGTCGCCCATATCGGGCAATATGGCGCTACTCAAACGACGATTTGTGAAAAGGTCTATAACCAGCGAAGCTAAGTGTGTGTGCGTGCTAGCTTTGACGCGTGCTAACAGACAGATGCGGCGCGCCCTATTTAAGGAGACCGCGCCGCTTGTTGAGTAGTCAGTCAGCCAGTCAGTCAGTCAGTGGTTGCGGCGTGTTCGCCAGTGCTCCGACTGGACTCTCGGGGATCACCTGCTGCTGGCAAGCCCACGGACCTGCAAGGAAGCGGCGCTCGTCTCGTATGGCGGCCACATCGTGACTCTTGAGGCGTCGGACTGCAACAGTGCCCGGTGAACAATTTGGTGTTTGTTTATGTAACTCTCTCGTGTTTGATCTGTTGTAAAGCCTCTGTGTTATTGAATCATTCTGTAGTTGCATGCTTAGCGTTTGTATTCTGTGAACCTCTCGTCCCTGCATTTCAAGTGATCTTGTGTATTCCTTTGTATCGTCTCTTGCTGTACATAAATTGTGTTTTGTTTGTTACTTCTGACTCCGATCCTTACTCTGGTTTGAACTGGCGACAGCTTGGAACCAAACGGCCACCCCCTTCTGTCACTACAAGGGAGTTGAATTCCGGCTGAGCTTGCCACGCAGGTCGAGGGCACCTCCTTTGCGACCGGAACAGCTACCCCCACTTATTCTAAGGGTGTCTGGGAGTGTGCGCTCCGTTAAGGGCGCATCGTTAATAATAATCCCTCATAATTATTACGGGTGGCACCAGGCAAGTCAACATTTGCTGCTTCAGCAGCCTCGTAGGCCCCCCAGTTTCCATGGTGCTACTGGGGAAGATGTCGACGACTGGATCGACCAGTTCGAGCGAGTGGCGCAATTCAATCAGTGGAGCCCTGCTCAGAAGCTGCGCAATGTATATTTCGCCCTTGAGGACTGCGCAAAAACGTGGTATGAGAATAGGGAAGCCAATCTTCAAAGTTGGGATCCCTTTCGCCAGCAGCTGCGGGACACTTTTGCCAGCCACGACCGCCGTGATCGCGCACGCCGCCTCCTAGAAGCCCGTGTGCAACTACCTGGTGGTCATTTTCGCTGAGGACGTCACCCATCTCTGCCGACGGGCTGATCCCGACATAACAGAATCAGCGACGTTGCGCAACCTGATGTAGTCGCAGTCCACCTCAACCATCGCGGACTTCATCAATGAAGCTACCGTCTTTGAGCGAGCTCTGCAGCAACCATGCCGGCGCACAGAGTCTGCCTGTGGTCAGCCCTTCAGCAGTGTGGCGAAATTGTACGGGTCCGCTGAAAATCACTCTCTGCGTGAGCTGATCTGCGAGGTAGCTCGCGAGGAGCTCCTTAAGCTTAATCTTGGATCGCCTAACCCAACGGCCGCTGCGATCACCGAAGCCGTACGTGAAGAAATTCGTCAAAAATTTTCACCGCCTGAGTCGCTGTCGGAGCTACGTTCTATAAACTACGCAGCGGCTCTCGGTCACCCTGCCGTACCTCCAGCGCAAGAGCTTCGTTTCGAATCACAGCCGCCGCCTCCTCTGCAGCCACCATTCCAACAAGTTTCCTACCAGCCACCATTCCACAAGAGCATCGTCATGCTGCCGTCCGCTCCTCAGCCACTATTCTACCAGCCTTCCTAGCAGCCGCCATCCCAGAATATCCCCGTAATGCAGCCACCGGTTCGGAAGGCAGACGTCTTGCGCACTTCTCGCCAACGGCCGCTGTGCTACCACTGCGGAGAACCCGGCCACTTGTACCGTCGTTGTCCATACCGCGAGCTCGGTTTTCGGGGTTTTTCTCATGATTCCCCGCTTCCCCGGGTCGGCGAACGCCCTCCAGAAATCGAGGAATACCTCGCAACCCGTGCAATCTCTTCGAGCGACCGTACACAGTCTTCTCCCATGCGCTACTCGTCACCTAGCCGCCGTGATTTTAATGATGCGCCGAGACGCCGGTCGCCAAGCCCACACAGGGAAAACTGAAGACGGCGACTTCAATAAGGCAGGTTGCTGACGAATGGAATCGGTGTCCCGAAGACCCCCATGAAGACTCAGCCCGATGCTGTGACTACGATGCCGCCACCGCCACATGAACCCGAAACTCCCAATCAACCTCAAGCCGATCACGTTGTTATCGCCGACCTTTCCGTTCTCGTCGACGGACACCCAGTAACCGCTTTGTTAGACACCGGAGCAGACTTCTCAATAATAGGCAAGAATTTCGCAGATCGGCTCACCAAGGTGAAAATTGAATGGCTGGGGCCGCAAATTCGCACTGCTGGCGGTCACCTTATGCCACCGATCGGGCGAGGCACTGCCCGAGTAACCATCGCCAATTCAGCCTTTGTAGTCGTTTTTGTTATCCTGCCGCACTGCTGCAAGGACCTCATACTTGGCATGGACTTTTTACGTGAGCCTGGGGCCATTATTATTGTTCCTCGCCGTACGGTCACGTTTTCGACGCCTGCAACGATGACCGCTGACTCTGAACGACGCCACGCACCTTTACGCATTGTTGACGCGGATGTATCCATGCTGCCACGTTCGTCTGCTCTCGTCACAGTCAGGTGCGACGACCACTCCTATGCTGCCGGTATTGCCGAACAGAACACAGAGCTTCTGTTACATCATGGAGTCTGTGTTGCACGCGGTATAGTTCATCTGACTAATGGTCTAGCTCATGTGCTGATTACGAAAGTCGGGAACAAACGGCAACGCATCGCTAAAGGCACCAAGGTAGATTACTTTGAAGGTGTCGCAGAAGCAGCCCACGACTGTTTTGTTCTTGAGACCAACACTTCTGCCAGCCAAACGCCCAACTTCGACCCTGATGTGAATCCCGCTCTATCACCGGCAGAGGGCAGAGAAGGATAAACTCGTCGGGCTACTATTTAAGTTTTAAGACTGCGTCTAATCCGCCTCCGCGTTAAACAGACGCCCCTGACCAAGCACCGCATAATAACCGACGACCGCACCCGACCAGTCCGACAGAACCCCTAGCGAGTGTCACCGCGGAAACGCGGTCATTTCTCAACAGGTTGACGAGATGTTAAATGACGGTGTCATACAACCATCGAGGAGTCCCTGGGCTTCGCCTGTTGTCCTCGTTAAGAAGAAAGACGGAAGTTTAAGGTTCTGTGTGGACCACTGTAAGCTCAATCAGGTCACAAAAAGACGTCTACCCGCTGCCACGCATTGATGACTCATTGGACTGGCTGAGCCACGCGCGGTACTTTTCATCGCTTAATCTTAAGAGCGGTTACTGGCAGATCGGAGTCGATGAACGTGATCGCAAAAAGACAGCGTTTGTCACCCCCGATGGACTTTATGAATTCAAAGTCCGACCTTTCGGATTATGCTCCGCTCCAGCGACATTTCAGCGAATGATGGACGCAGTTCTATCTGGTCGTAAATGGCAGATGTGTCTAGTCTACCTGGACGACGTTGTGTTTTCGCCAACGTTCGAGGCACACCTCCAACATCACTCCGCTGTGCTACGGGCTATCAGATCTGCCGGCCTCACATCAAAGCCCCAAAAGTGCCACTTTGGCTATGAAGAGCTCCTGTTCCTGGGCCACGTCGTCAGCCATCGAGGAGTTCGTCCCGATCCCGCTAAAACATCAGCCTTCACCAAAGTCTCTACTCCATGTAACAAGAAGACAGTTCGCGGTTTCTTGGGCCTCTGCGCCTATTACCGTAGGTTGATTGAAGACGTTTCGCGCATTGCCGCTCCGTTGACACGTCTCACACGGGATGATCTCAACTTCACCTGGATGGACAAACAGCAAAAGGCATTCGACGAGTTACGGCACCGCCTGCAGACAACACCTGTGCTTGCCCATTTTGATGCGAATGCCGAGACTCTGGTCCACACAGATGCCAGCAACGTGGGTCTAGGCGCTGTACTCGTCGAGAGACAAGACGGTGCCGAGCGATTTATTGCATACGCCAACCGGAATTTGTCCCGTGCCAAATCGAACTATTTCACCACCAAAAAGAATGTCTGGCTGTTGTATGAGCGGTGATAAAATTTCGACCCTATCTTTATGGCCGGCACTTTCGGGTTGTGAGTGACCACCACTCTCTGTGCTGATTAACGCACTTGCGAGACCCCTCCGGACGCCTTGAACGATGGAGGTAACGGCTACAGGAGTTCGACATGACCATCGTGTATACGTCTGGACGTCAGCACAACGACGCTGACGGCTTGTCCCATTCACCTGTCGAGGCTGCGCGAGAATACGAAGAACCAGACTTCCCCCTTATTGCTGCCGTCGACGCGCTTACTGTTTCGCAGCAGCAACGTAACGACCCGGCTCTCGAACCACTGATCAATTTTCTGGAAGCGCGCACTACAGACGTTGCCCGTCTCTTTGCCAGAATGCATTCATAGTTTTGCATGCGAAACAATGTTTTATCCAAGTTCAACTTCACTCCGACGGTAAGAGATTATCTCCTCGTCGTACCGGACTCTCTTCGCGAAGAAATCTTACAGGCATGTCATGACGAGTCCAACGCGGGTCACCTGGGATATGCTCTAATTCTGGCCCGAATTCAGAAGAGCTATTACTGGCCAAACCTTGCGACCGCAGTACGACATCACGTGAGAACATGCCATGATTGCCAGCGACGCAATACACCGTCTGTGAAACCGGCCGGTTTACTGCATCCTGTTCAAATGCCAAGATACCCATTCGAACAAGTTGGCGTGGATCTGGTGGGTCCTTTTCCAATTTCTGATTCGGGCAACAGGTGGATAATTGTCGCTACAGATTACCTCACGCGTTACGCTGAAACGAACGGCAATCGAGGCAGCGAAATTTTTCATCGAACGCATTCTCCTGAGGTACGGCGCCCCGACAGTTATAATAACGGACCGAGGCACTACATTCACTGCCAAGCTACTGGAATCTGTCATGCAGCTAAGCGGTACTACCCATCGCAGGTCAACCGCCTACCATTCACAAACTAATGGCTTGACAGAACGTCTGAACAAATCTCTCGCCGACATGATGTCCATGTACGTGGATGTGGGACATCGGTCTTGTGATGACGTCCTCCCGTACGTCACATTCGCGTACAACACGGCGCAGCAGGAAACAACGCAAATGACACCGTTCTCGTTATTGCTTGGCCGCGAAGTTTCGACAATTCTCGAAGCCATCTGGCCCTACGACGGCTGTGACCTCGAAGTTGCCGCCGAGGAGTTCACTTAACGCGCAGAAGCGCGAGAGCAGGCGAGAGCACGCATCCGGAATCAGCAAGGTCGAGAAGCCCACCGTTACGATCGCGGCCACCATGTAGTGACTTTCGAACCGGGCGACAGAGTGTGGCTCTGGACTCCGATTCGACGTCGGGAACTATCCGAAAAACTTCTGAAGCAGTACTTTGGCCCATGCAAAGTGCTCCGTCAGCTGAGCGACGTCACGTACAGAGTGCTTTCGGAAGGCTTTTCTTCTACTCGTCACCAGCAGAAATCCGAGGTCGTCCATGTCGTGCGCATGAAGCCGTACTTTTCGCGAGAAAATTAACGCACCGCTTACCACATGTTTCTAGCTTTATTTTTTTTCTCTGTGCTTTCGAATCCATCAAGTTCACATTTATTTTTTTTAGAGAGGGGGGTAATGTAGCGTGTGCAAAAGCAGCCGCTAGGCGGCTGTTAATCGAGAGTCTCGTGCGCGGACTCGAAGAAGTAGCCCCGTGGCGTTCCATGAGAAGAAGCTGAAGTTAGCTGCTGTCTTTCGGTGCTACAGACCTGCTGTCCTGCGCCTGCTAGATCAACCCCCATTAAAATCCAACATTCTGGTTACGGGCCTAAACGGCTACGTGTCAATATATATATATATATATATATATATATATATATATATATATATATATATATATTGCCACCTAAAGTTGCCAGGCAAGGCCGTTCGTCTAGCCCTGGTCAGACAAACTGAAAACAGCGACCTTCGGGGCGAGGCCGCTGGTAGTCGCTGCGTTGGAGACCTCCCGTCGTCGCCGCTTCGATACAACCGCGAGCTGCTGGTACCATCCCATAGGGAAGCCAAAAGCGTTTCTCTGGGCATTTCTGTTATTTTAGACGGTCGTACTACAGCCAATGCATTAGTGGATACCGGTCCGGATTATTCAGTTTTGAGTGGTCGCATGGCGACTGTTTTGAGGAAGGTGCTCACTGCTTGGCCAGGTGTGTACCTTCAAACCGCCGGCGGTCATATAGTTACCCCAAATGGGATGTGCACGGCAGCATTCAAGTTAACAGATATACGTTCGTCGTTAGTTGCGTCGTTTTGAGTGACTGTTCCCGTGACCTTATCCTCGGCATTGACTTTCGGCGAGAGTACGGAGCAGTTATCGACCTGCGAAATAGACGCGTCACATTTTCGACAATCTGCCGAACGAGATAGTAGCAGTCCTTGCAATGCCGCACTTCACGTTTCCGCCGAGAGCGTTTCGCTGCCGCCGCGAAGCAGTGTTCTTGTGGAAGTTACCTGTGACGATTTCCGTGCCGGCGATGCTGTAGCGGAAACGAACCATTCACTCCTGCTTGCTCAAGGCATCTGCGCTGCTCGAAATTTATTGTCACTTCACAATGGCCGGGCTGCACTCCTTGTCACAAATTTTTCTAATGAGCTCCAGCACTTGTTTCCGGGAACTGCTATCGCTTTCGCTGACCCTCTTAAGCACGATCGGGTCTGGTTTGCATCCACGGCAGTCGAAACTAATGAGCCATCTCTTGACAACATCGACATTAACTGCCACTTGTCGAAGGAGAAACGGCAGGCCTTAGAGCTACTGTTGCTGGACTTCAAGCACTGTTATGCTTCTTCCTCGAAGGTTCGTCAAGCGCCCATCACACAACATCGCATCATTACTTATGAAAGACGCTCGCCCTATACGATAGCAGCCTTATCGTGGGTCTGCCAAAGAACGAGAAGTGGTCCAGACGCAGGTTCAGGAGATGCTGGATGATGGTGTTGTGCAGCCTTCACAAAGTCCGTGGTCTTCACCAGTAGTCCTGGTCAAGAAGAAAGACGGCACTCTTTGATTTTGCCTCGACTATCGGAAATTCAATAATGTGACAAAGAAAGATGTATACCCGTTGCCGCGCATCGATGACTCACTGGACAGTTTGCAACGTGCGAAGTATTTTTCATCTATTGATTTGAAGAGCGGCTATTGGCAAATCGAAGTAGGCGAAGGAGACCGAGAAAAAACCGCATTAGTCACTCCAGATGGCCTATATTAATTCCAAGTACTCCCATTTGGATTGTGCTCTGTCCCAGATACATTCCAAAGGATGATGGACACCGTCCTGACTGGCCTCAAGTGGCAGATCTGTCTTGTGTACTTGGACGACGTAGTTGTTTTTTCGGAAACATTTGACCAACACCTTGAACGCCTTCGAGCTGTACTGAAAGCGCTCCGTTCTCCTGATCTCACGCTGAAGCCCGAGAAATGCCACTTCGGGTATGCAGAACTCACGTTCCTTGGCCATGTGAGCGCTGATGGGGTCCGCCCGGATCTCGATAACACTGCTGCCGTCGCGCGGTTTCCCGTTCCAGCTAACAAGAGGGCTTTGAAGGAGGCAGTGCGGTGATGGTGCTCATAGCGGTGCTTCCGTTCTTGTTGGGCGGCTTCAGTGTTGCAGCGAGCAATTTGCCGGTAATGGACCATACGTGTAGAAAACTTGTCGCTCAACGATGCAGATGAGGAGGCAGGTGCAGAGAAGAAGGTGGTGTCGAATAGGGTTTTTGGTTGACGGCCATAAACTAAGAAGAATGGGCTGTAGCCTGTGGTGTGTTGAACGGCGGAATTATAGGCATAGGTAAGGAAAGTGGAAATGGTGTTTCAGTTTTTATGGCCAGGACTGACGTACATGAATATCATGTCGGAAAAGGTGCGGTGAACGCGTTCGATGAGGCCATTGATCTGAGGATTATAACTAGAAGATGTTTTGTGGACGGTGTTGGCAGCGTGGATTACTTCCGCCAAGACTTGGGAAAGAAATGTCTTCCCACTGTCGCTAACCAAGATACGAGGAGCACCATGACGCAAGGCCATCGCTCGCAGGAAAAACTCGGAAACTTCAGAAGCGGCACCGGAGCAAAGGGGGGCTGTTTCAGCGTAGCGCGTCAGATGGACAATGGCGGTTACAGCCCACTATGACCGGCGGCCGTGAGAGGTAGGGGGTCGAATAAGTCAATGGCGACAGAATCGAAAGGCACGGATGGGCAACGAAAAGGTTTCAAAGTGCCGGCAGAAAGATATGTTGACCGCTTACGATGTTGGCAAGAAGCACATGATGATGTGCATTTGGCGACGCTGGTAGAAAGTCCGGGCCAAAAGTAGAGGCTTTTTATACGGTCGTACGTCTTGTGGTGTCCTTAATGACCGGCAGTGGCATCGTCATGGTAAGCCTCCAACACAAGATGGAGAGAGCGAGGAACAATGAGAACCCACCGGTGACCAGTCGTGTGGTATACAGAGCGGTAAAGTGTTCAGTGTTGAATCCGGAAAAGGCGAAGCTGATGACGCAGGCGACTATTGGGTGCAGGTGATTGACCGCGGAGGCGAGCGATAATTGTGCTGCAGTAAGAATCAGTCTGCTACAATGCCGAGAAGTTGCTGCTTAGTTCCAGTGGAGAGGCCTCGATGGGCGCAACATCCAGACGATCACCCGAAGTCTGACGTGAGGGGCAGAGTGTAGTCGTGTAGTGGCCGCAGGGAAGTTGGTTGGGCTAGAAGACAGCGAGCATCGAGAGAGGGCGTCAGCATCGAAGCGTTTTCTGCCGGATTTGTACGTGATGGTGAAGGTATACTCTTGTAAACGTAACACCCAGTGCCGACCTGACCGGATAGGTTCTTTAACGACGGCAGCCAACAGAGCGCATGATGAGTGGTGACGATTGTGAAGTGGCGAGCATACAAATAGGGTCTATATCTTTGGATAGATCAAACAATGGCGAGGCATTCTTGTTCCGTAATGCCGCAGTTACGCTCAGATGCTGTGACAGAACGGCTAGCGTATGCTACAACCTGCTCTTCGGACACAGCGTTGCTTTGCAAAAGAACGGCACCGATGCATTGTCCACTGGCGTCAGTATGAAGAATGGTGGGAGCTGTCTCATCAAAATGTGAAAGCACAGGACTTGAAGTGAGTGCTTGCTTGAGGTATTGGAAGGCCTGTTCACATTTATTGCACCATAAGAAACGCGCGTCAGACTTCAGAAGGTTGTGTAAAGGGCCGCAACAGAAGCAAAGTTTCGAATAAAAAGTCAGAAGTACGACGCCAACCAGAGAAAGCTGCGCAGTTCTTTTTGGCGTTTGGGCTGAGGAAAATTATTTACATCTGCAATTTAGTCAGGATCGGGCTGTATGCCCGCCTTGCTAACGACACGGCCGAGGACTTTGATGGTTTTGCTGGCGGAGTTGCATTTTTTGTTGTTGCGCTGGAGACCGGCTCGTGCCAGACATGTGAGAACATCTGTGAGACGGTGCAAGTGCTGGGAGAACTCCGACGAAAAGATGATAATATCGTCTAGATAACACAAGCACGTCTTCCATTTCATTCCTCGAAGCACTGTGTAGATCATGCGCTCGATGGTGGCTGGAGCATTACATAAACCGAAAGGCATCACATTGAATTCATAAAGACCATCGGGAGTAGCAAATGCAGTCTTGTCGTTGTCGGATTCATGCATGGGAATTTGCCAATTTCCCGAGCGCAAGTCGAGACTTGAGAAATACTCTGAGAACATGAGAGGACCAGGAGGTGCTCGATGGCCGGATGATAATTCGCGCGAGCATGTCGGCAACTTGGTCCTTAGTGATTTTGCGCTCTGATGAGGAAACGCGATATGGGCGGCGACGAACAATGGTTGATCCCTCAGTCTCTATGCGGTGGGCGGTGACACATGTTTGGCCTACATTTGACGTACACACATCAAAAGAGTGTTTTTTCAAAAGGACTGCGAGCAATGCCGCCGACTGTTCAGAAGTTAGGTCAGTGCTGATGGTTTCCGCGAGCGCCGAGGAAGGTCGCTGAGGTAGAGCATCAGATGGTGCAGAAGCACAGGAAAGCATGGCGAGGGGAACAGGATCTCCTTCAAAAAGAAAGCCAGCAGTTCCTCCATTCGGTAAAAATAAAGGCTGGGAACGAGTGTTCATCGCCACGACAACCGCGCAATCGCTTTTGAAACAGGTGAGGATGGAGGCAAGCGCTACGCCGTCGGAGGTCCACCGTGGCGCTGGTATCATTAACTCATTATCATTATCCGCGACTTAGTGATAAGAATAAAAGCGCGAAATTCTCTCTTCCATAAGTTCCTATCATGCAGAGAGAAATTATTATTTCAGGAATGCAAAAAGATCCGTAACAAGTTAGGTAACGATATAAAGAAAGCACGTATCCACTACTATGCCAATAAATTTGCTGACATTTATTATGATCCTCAAAAGACATGGCGCATTGTAAAAAGCTTACTTGGCAAACACCATACAGTTTTACCTGATGATTTAAAGATTGATAACCAAATCTACGGTGGTGTGGCTCTCAGTAATGTGTTCAATAGACATTTTTTACCTTTGGATCTTTTACTACTTCTGGTTCTTACGATTTCGATAAGTATATTCAGTGCAACCTGACTAAGTCCATGTTTCTTTATCCAGTCACAGAAGCCGAAATTGTCGACCTAGTTAATGACCTTAAAAATAACAGTTCATGTGGTTTCGATGGCATTATGGCAGCACCAATCAAAGCGGTTTCTGATATTCTATCTGAAGTGTTATGCCACTTAACTAATCAGGTGTTATCTACAGGAATATTTCCAGATAAAATGAAAATTGGTAAAGTCATAGTTCTACCCAAAGGGGGTGCCGTCGATTGTATCAGTAACTATCGCCCCAATATCAGTCCTCCCACTGTTTTCCAAGATAGTAGAAAAAGTAATTAATCTAAGGCTAACTAAGCACTTGACTGAAAATTCCTTGCTCTCTGCAGCCCAGTATGGTTTCCAGAGAGGTAAGTCAACTGAATCTGCTCTATTATTCATTAAAGATAAGATAGCACATAATATAGACATGCAGTTGTGTACTATAGGAATTTTTTTGGACTTCAACAAAGCTTTTGACTCAATTAAGCATGAAATACTTTTTGAAAAACTGCCACACTACGGAATAAGAGGCGTCGCACTTCAACTGCTCCAAAGCTACTTGTCAAACCGTTCTCAGTTTGTCGTTATAAATAATTTTGCCTCGGATCCTGAATTCATTAAATACGGTGTTCCTCAAGGTTCCATCCTAGGCCCTCTATTATTTCTTTAATATATAAATGATATAATTGCTATCCCTGAAACTTCCAATATCTTGCTCTATTCCGATGACACGAGCGCCTTTTTTTCCTCGCCAAGCTTACCCTCTCCAGTGTCTGCAGCTGACAAATGGCTTGAAGATCTGTCGAGTTGGCTTTGTGCAAACCAGCTGATGTTAAATGTTAATAAAACAAAATATATAATTTTTCCGCTGTCAATAAACCAATAAATAAAAATATCACATTTTCGTTCCAATCTGTCTCCTTAGAACGTGTTTCAGTGCATAAGTATTTAAGTGTTCTATTTCACGAAAACCTCCGCTGGTCTTATCATGTAGATTTTGTATCCAGCAAAACAGCCCGATACATAGGCATACTGAATAAATTTCGCCCGCTTCTGCCAATGTACTTGAGGAAGCAACTATATTTTTTCTCTGTCAAGTCTTGTGTTCAGTACTGCCTGTTGGTATGGGGAGTGGGTACAAAAACCAACATGGAAAAGATTTATATTTTGCAAAAGAAAGGCCTTCGGTTTATACACAACCTGTCTAGATATGATTCTGCGTCTGCATACTTTAAACTAAATAATATATTAAGTATTACAGCCCTCTATAAACAACGACTATCCGAATTTATATACCGACAATACAAAACTGACAGTAATGCGTTTTTAACTACGTTTATAACACGGATCCACATTACGTCCTTAGAAATGTGAACTTTATAAAACCTCGCATAAGGACCGGGTATGGTATGCAGTTAATTCACTGGCAAATCCCTAATCTCTTGAACTGCTATCCTGACATATTTTATCTACTTGAAGAATCATCCTCCTTGTTAAAATTAAAAAAAAATTAAGATGCACTTTTTGGAACATACGTGATTATTTGTTTCCTATTTTCGTTGTGTAATACCAATTACTGTTGACACTGTTGCCTTGATCTATGTTAAGGAATGAATTTTATGTGTTTTGCCCCTGGTTTGTGTTTGTATTACATTCTCACATATGACTGACTATTTTGTGCTGCTCTGTGCCTGCTGCGTTGTGTTGCACATGTCAATTGTGGTGCCGAAGGCCCAGTCAGGTGACTTGTACGTCACCTTTAGCCTCGGTCCCACGGCAAGAATTGTATTTTTGCTACAAACTGCAATAAACAAAGCATCGCGGTCAAGTGCATAATCGAGGTTAGCAGTGATAAGGTGCTCACGGCCATGGCTCAAAACGTAGTCAAGGGCAGCGAGCAGACGGAGTGGGGAGGAGGCAGATTTTGATTCGAACTCAGTGTCCGCAATGTGAATGAGGCGGTCACGGCAGGAGATAAGGGCAGACGCCGACGATAAAAAGTCCCAGCCTAAAATTATTTCATAAACGCATCACGGAATCACTACAAACTCAATATGATGGCACTGGACATCAACGAGAATGTGCGCTGTGCATTGCTCTATGGGTGTGATGGTGGTACTATTCGCTCCATGGAGAGGGGGACCGCTGTACGGAGTTATTACTTGGCGGAGACGATAACACAAGTTGCTATTAATGACGGTATAAGCGGAACCCGTATCGATGAGGGCTTAAACGTATACTCCTTCGATGAGTACTTTCAGTATGTTAGACGGGTGTCCGGGAAGAATTCCAGAGTTCGTTTGTGAAGCAGCTTTCCCTTCAAACACTGCTTCTGTTAGTTGTCCGCGCTAGAAAGAAACGATTGGGAAAGCGGTCGAAGTGGGGACGAGTAGCGTAAAGGCAATGGGGAGCGGCGTTGCGTAGAACGAGAGGGTCGGGAATTATCCTGGGAATCCTGCGGTGATGGAGAATGGTAGAAGGAATCGGAGTTTGGGACCGTGGAAGCTTCAGGCTGGCGCAGGCGGGGATTCTCGAATGGAGCATAACCACGCTGTTCGCTTGCTGGCGCCGGTGACTGACGCGGAAGATGTGACCGCGGATTCTGCAGTAATAGCAGACTGGGCGGGAAGGACGCAGGATTGTCGATAACGGGGCGGTTGAGAGCATGAGGCTACAGGAGCTACATGACCACACCTAGGAGCAGGACAAGGAGAATGGACTGGGGCAAGTGGCTTAAAAGCCATTTCAGCGTATGCGGGAAAGCGGCAGGCGGTAGTCGGCGTGGCTAGTGCCACGGCGCAGGTGAAGGCGGCCAGGTCCTCCTTGACGACGCTGCGCAAACCTGAAGGTTCTGGTGGGAGGTTCGAGCTTCCAAGAGCTACGCTTGCTTGATTTGCGAGCTGTTCTCATATAACGGCACGTATATGCGCAGGTTGTCATCAACAAGAACGCCGTCATTGATTTTATCGTGCTGCGGGCGGAACGACTGGAGTTCGTCCAGTCATTGGCAGGTGGTGGTTATGTCCGACACAGCGGAGGGGTTCTGAACCAACAAGGCGTTGAAAGCGACGATTCCGATGCCCGTAACAATATGCCGAAAGCGTTCAGGTTCCGTAATAGCATCGACTAGGTGGCAAAGCGCTAAATATTTCTCGATAAATGATGTGTAAGACTCACTAGGTTGCTAAAGACGGGCTTCGAGCTCCCTCTTAGCCAGCTCAGAACGACCAGATGGTGTGCCAAACATTTTCCGCAGCTGCTGAGTGAATGTTGATTAATCAGGGATGTGGTCCCCGGGATTGAGAAACCACGTTTTTGCAACGTCAGTCAAGTAGACGGCAACGTTCAGTAGCTTGTGGGAGTCATCTAGGTGGTTGAAGGAAATCACTCTGTTGTAATTATCAAGCCTGTCTTTGACATCGTCGCCGCGAAGGCCGACAAAGAGCTGGCAATCGCGCTGGTGGCTAGTGATGGTCCAGGTAGGAGTAGCCGCAACAGCAGGGGAAGATGCCGGGAGCGGTCTGGTTCTGTTGCCCTCGTTCATACCGAACGGGTGTGAGGGCAAACGAAGGCCAGAACTGAGCTCAGGGGAAACAGTAGACAGGTCGAAAGCGAGAAGCTTGGGATACTAAAGGAACCTCCGCCACTTGTTAGCCACACTGCTCGAACAAACGTCTTTATTCCAGCCACAATCTGGAACGCTGCGCGTGATCTTGCGAACACCGGGGTATGATGAGGATGCTGCGTATGTACAGGTGAGAGGTTAAAGAGGTGAAAGTTCTGGCAGGGCGCTCCCAATATATATACATAACGATGGCTTCAGTATGTTTCCTTACATGCGAAAGTATGCGCACTGGTTCGTCGGCTTCCAACTTGCCAACGTCGCAAGCCTGGCCTTAGCCACTCAGCCAGCCCGACTCTGTCTTTTCTGCCTCTCACGGTCTTTCCGCAGTGATTTTGATTTTGGAGTAATTGGACTCGACTCGTAGTTATGCTCTTATACACTGCTTCCAACAAGCGCTATGTGATTATAGCCAACTATTAGTTTGCCGACACTCACTAACAAGTTATTTGACTAGCCGGACAACTGTTGCTTACCATCTGCGGACGAAGAATTAGACGGAAAGATTTACCAGTGCCTCGGACGACGAGCTTGCAATGTATGCAGTACGCGAAGTCCCATCATTCAAACTCGGACCTGATCCTACTGTTTGTTGCATATAGTTAAAAACCCGCCATGCCAATTAGTAGTCGTATTTTTCCGTTTTTTCTCCTCGTCGGGCTACAACATTCCTTTCTGTCATGACGTGTCCTAGGCGCAATTGCCGCAGGTATTTCATAGCACGCTAAACATTGAAGCGGGCTCCCTCGGTCTTTCGGCGAGCAGTGATGTCAAAAACCTCAATTCGATGTCAACCATATTCCTGACCGCTATCAACTCCGGCTGTCCGGCTGTCTACTCCTGTTTTGCTTGCCAAGAAGCACACCGTGCCTCGTTTTGAAAATTTGTACGCAAATATCACTGGCATTGTCAGTTCTTTTGAGAACTTTCCGGTCAATCACATATTCGGATCCAAGCACCGACAGCGAAGCTAAGACTGTCGCTTAGTCATGGCGTCATCGGCCTGTTCAACAGCAACCCGAAATACAGTGTTAGTATTAAGAAAGTATTATTATTTAAAAAGAAACTGGTTTACGAAGAAACAAACTAAGAAATAAATAAAAACCTGCAGAATTGAATCCTTAGTTGCGTGTTACTTTTAGTATATAGAACGCGCACCTCTAATACCACACCTTTAGTTTCGTTCCTACCAGAGGTTTAATTCAGAGGCGGAAATGTTAAAACGGAAGACAGAAGTTTATGGCATTCGTGTCAAAGATACCATATTGAGGCACTTCATGGTGCCTAATTGGTTGAACAAAATTTCAAGTCCACATAATGCTTTTGCTGATGGTGAACACTGAGTTTTCTTGAAGTCAACACACATTTTTACTCACATCTAATTTCAGAATAATTCCGGCTAAACATTCAACCACTCTATTTCATTGCCAGAATCCAGCAGGTCCCGTTGCCACACTGATTGTAAATTTGGCTGTTTACCACAATAATATTTATCACGGCCCCCTATACACGGGCGACAAACGTTCGAGATTGACCCCACTATTTCAATTTATCGTGTATATAATGAATATATGTATAGTCAGGACCGATCTACACACTACGCTGAAGCGAACAGCATTGCCTGAGTAAGGTTATTAGGTGCACAAATTAGAAAAGCGACGCGATTGCCTATAAGCATGTTCGCTTTCATTTGTAAGTTATTTTCACGTGGTGGCTACAAGGTCGTAAGCACCAGAAAAGAATACAGGCGTAATCGGACTGAAATCAAGTCGTTATTGGGCTGACGTACAGTCGAGCGCGATTTAAAGGTTATCGCGCGAGCGTCGACCGGGTACATGAACAGCGCTATGGCCCAGAACTCTCTGCCGAGGCGAGGGAGGTATCAAGCCAGCTTCCCTCACTCTTTTTGCTGTTCCTTTAGTAGCCGTTACTCCCTGATGGGACATCACTTTCATTTTTTTTTTCGTTTGGTTCTGCGAACAGGCAGTTATCGTTGTGAGCACGACGTATTCTTCGGTATTATCTGAAATTGGACACTTTATCGCAACAAATGGAAAGCTTAGAATAGAGAGAAAGGGCGGTGAGTATGTCGCGGGGGTGATGGTTGTTGCATAGAACAGCGGACGAGGGAGAGAAGAGTGCGAAATCATGATTTTTCCTGTTCCAAACCTGGCCGCCAGGTGCCTGGAGTGCAAGGCAGGTCGACGCTCGCGCGATAACCTTAAAGTCGCGCTCGACTGTACGTCTGCAAGCGGCGGCGATAGCAACAATTGTGCTCTCTGGACATCGAACCGAGAATGACCGTTTCATACGTCAGTTCTCGATTTAAAGGCGTCGAAGACAGATCATGTTAAAAACAGCACACGGTTACTTGCACTCTTGGAACACTGCAGAAACCCATGAAATGCATCTCGATATGAATCTCGAAGCATCTTCTGCAACAAAGCAAACGAAAATTCTGCCTCTCGCGATAAGGTGCATGAACAAAGGGTACGTAATTGATTCGTCTGCTACCATCACGGTGATAATGCCGCATGCTGACGGCCATCGAAAACGAACAAAGATTTGAATGTGTTATGGTAGTATTTTGGAGCTTCCTGAGGGAATATTTTTTAAACGTCATGCTTGTTTAGGCGGGGCTTTCCACCCGCACGGGTTGTTTGATCTTGCTCACAATGATGGGGCAGAGTTTTGTTCATTCAAATATTAAATTGGCCGCATGAAGTATTTGCAAAGTCAAAAAATAAATAAAAAGTGATGGGCAGTGTAGTGAAAAAACAAGAAAAGCATCTCACACTGCACCGGTTGCGATATATCTCAATTTTTTTTGTAAAACTTCACCTGATGAGCCTGTGATACCAAGTGCATGGACAGAGCATATTATTCTACTCTGCTTTGGGTCGCCTCACCATATTTGATGTATAAAGGCAGTGCCGGTAAATTATTGCATAGTTGTTTAGATTTTATGTGCCAAAGTAATCAATATGTATATTGGTTCTTTGACTTCTTTTGAAGCGGATTCCTCAGATTTGTTGTTGACTATTCCGGCACGAAAAATAGTTGTGCAAAAACATTTTTACAATAGAAGTACATTGCAGCAATAATGAAAAGCAATCAGAAAAAATTAGTCAGCCATAATATCCCGTCTCACTAGTTCCTAATATCATCGCGAACGATTCAAATTTCATATATTCTTTTTCAACAGGCGTCGGCGTGCGGCCTTATCACTGTGACTGTAGCGCACTGATCTATTCTGTACTGGTTGTAGCGGGACACAGCTTTATCATTTCCTCTGTCGCGTAAAAAGCGCGCAGATCTATCTCGAAGGATTCTAGCAACTCGCGTGCGTTTCTAGAATGTTCCAAGTCATGTTAGTAATGTTTGAGGGTTTATGTAGACATTTCTTGGCCGTCTTTAAATTGAGCACTGACGGCTACTACGGACAATTGTGATTCGAAGAGAGAGAGAGAGAAACAACTTTTATTGCCAAAAGAGTGTGATTGTTAATGCATGTCGGTCTGGCGTGGCCCTCAGGTGGGGGCGACGCTCTGGGAA
This sequence comes from Amblyomma maculatum, assembly GCF_055883805.1. NCBI lineage: Eukaryota > Metazoa > Arthropoda > Arachnida > Ixodida > Ixodidae > Amblyomma > Amblyomma maculatum. The sequence continues at coordinate 85,023,945 of NC_139353.1, forward strand.
CACGAGACAAGTACCAGCTGCGTCTTCTTGTCTAAGCAGGTACGAAGTTTGTCCCAGCTGTCTTTGGAGGCAGCTGGCAGTAAGGTACGAGGGGGGGTCTGCCCCTACATCCCGAAACTGTGTGCCAATGTGGCCGTTACTGCATAGTCGAAAGGGTCGTAATCCCCGTCCTTAATCAGTGCCAATCTTGAATAGCTTATAATGGTTTGTCTTTGAAGTTTACGCAGCATGGTGACCTGCGCTCTATCAAGGTCAGGATGGGGATGCGGGAAGCATAGTCTCTTTCCTCTGTGTAGGTTAGTGATTTCGGCAAGAGTAAAGGTTGCCTCGGCGAACACCTCTGGATCCGCGGAGCCGCCCGCTCGGTTTGTTAGACTTCAGGCTAGTCGGTCGATCCCTTCGTTTCCAGAGTTACCCGCGTGGGCGGGTACCCAAACTAAGTGTATTTTGTGATCGAGAGTGCGGGCCGCGGAGTATGCGCGCTCGGGTTGGGCAGATAAGGCCGTTCGAATAATTTTGAATCGCACGTTTAGAGTCACTAAGGGCTGTGTGCGCACGCGGGTCTGCGATGGCCAACACTGTCGCAGTTTGCTACGCCGCAGTGGGAGAGAGAGCGCTACACATGACCGCAGTAACAAGTGTGCAATGTGGCGTGGTTACGCATGCGACATAAAGATTTTCACTTTGTCTCGCTACAACCACGCAGCATGCGTGGTCGTCAGTAAGGTAGGTGGTGTCAGGTGTCTCGGCCTCGTTTCGACGGCGAGCGTTGTGGCACCCAGCCAGCATGCTCAGCACGAATGCTGCTATGGACATCGAGAAGTTGTCGATTTATTTTGAGGGTGCAAGGCAGAACAATAAACAGTTCAACAATAAACAGTTCATATTCAGGGAAATCAAAGCATGTTAGATTGTTTTCTATGGCTTCGTCAGTACCACATGACATCCGGGCTAGCCGCTGAACCCTGACACCATGGCCTACTCCTGTGATGGTACCTACAAATAGAATCCTGATTTGGGTTTCTGAAAGCCAAGTCTGCGTCCCTGCTTTCAAGGACTATCTGATAAGGGATGAAGATGCGGAGGAAAGGCTCGACCTGTTCGAACCGGTGTCAAAGTAGAACACGTGGGAAGATGAAGCGAACCAAAAGCAAGTGTATTCTGCGTTTCAGGGATCTGCCCAAACCTGGTTTGAGAATTGCGAGGCTTTTTTGAAGGATTGGGCTAAATTGAGGACTAGGAAACCATCAGGACAGCGAGACCAGTCAGTCGTTCAGTCAAGAATCCTGCGTACAAATGATTCAGTCCTTCATTATACTAGGAAATGGCGCCCCTTTTCTCGAGCCCAGACTTTATAGACTACTGCCAAAACAGAAGCATTGTCCTGCGCGGCTTCGCAATCGACGGCCGACGAACTCCTCCTGGGAAATGATCACGGGATATCGACAACGAACTGCGCAGCGCAGAGTGCGCGTAGTCAAGCCGCCTATACCTCTCTCCATTGCCATACCGCTGCCAATTTGCGTCGCTGTGCCGCCACTACGACAAACTAAGTATCCTAGTGCCCGAAGGGGAAACTAAAGAGAAATATTTGGAGGTTATGTTGCTACAAAGCGAGAAAGCATGGATGCTCCGCCGCTCAAGACGAGTGCCGACGACTGCTCTATTAAACCGATGCTCCTTCTGATGACAACCTCGTATATGACGAACACAGACTTCAAAGAGACACTCCGCCGAGAAACATTACAGCGGCTTGCCACAGCCCGCCGCCCATTAGTACACAATAAAGCTCAATAAAGCTGAGATCGAACACTTACGTCAGCATGCAATACGATGGCACGAATAAGATACATCAAAGCTGCTGTCGATGGGCGCTTGGTTATCACCTCTGTGGACTCCGCTAGACATCAAAACCGAATTTTCTGTCATCATTGGGACGTTCGCCTCCCACGTCAAGAAAGTGGTAATCACATGGGATGGCCGACTAATTCACAACACTGGTGGTAACCTTATTATGCAGTCCATGTGATGCATCGCAATAGTGTCAGTGTTCGAGCGGATTAATCCTACAAGCTCCGTAATCCTACAGAACTGCTCGGGAGATGTAATTCTGGGTACGTATTTTCTCAGTGAATATTGAGAGATCATAGACCTTCGTCCAAACTTATCAAGCTCTAGATGGACCACGCCATACCTTCTGTGACGACCATAAGGCACACCACATCGCTCTAAGCTTTCTTGACGGAGATTTACCTGCACCAACACGACCAAGCAGCGTCGCTTGAACGGGAAACTCAGGCATTGAAACCACAGAAGGCGTCCTCCAAGGAAACACGCAGTTGCTCTTGAAACGAGTGCTCAGCATCATAGGACGTATCGAGCATATCCGAGCAGGATAAGCTGAGGTGCTGGTGATGAACATCACTGAAGAATTCCGGAATCCTAACAAATGCCCGACATTTCCTTTGCTCGACACGCAAGTAGACATACGAATCCGCATATGTCCGGCCTGACCAAGGACAGCGTCCCACGTTCAACATCAAACCAGCACTTTCCCGAAGCAGACCATACCAGATACCCCCACTTCCTAGACACTACAGCGCGTTTTTTCGGCATTGAAGGGGAGTCAAACTCGGTTGGACAAGCATCGCATTATTACTGACGAGCATGCTCGATCTCTTTGTGACTATACCGTGTATAGCCACGAGAAAACGACGGCATCACGGACTCATTGGAGGAATTGCTTAGTGATGGCATCATCCAGCTATTTTATACTTCCTCGATTGCACCAGTCGTTCTAGTGAAGAAAGCTGGTATACTTCGAATATTCTTCGTTTACCGCTGATTCAACAGCAAAATGCAAAAGGATGTTTGCCCTTTCTTTCGCGTCGACGACACAATGCACTGGCTATGCAATGCAAGGTACTGGACTTGGAGAGCGGTATTGGTTCATTGAAGTCGACAATAAAAATCGTGAGATTACCGCGTTCATTTTTAGACAAAGATAGCGATTGCGAGAAGACCCCCTTCATCCTATCAGGCTGCCTCTACAGTGAGTAATAGATAAAGTACTGGAAGGCCTGTAGTAGCAGACCTGTCTGGCTATTTCGACGACATCGTTGTCTTCTGGGAGAAGATTACAGACCAATTGAAAACGCTTCGCATAGTGCTGTAGGCAATCAAGTAATTAGAGCTAACGTTCGATGCAGATAAGTGCTACTTCGTTTATGAGTATCTGTTGTTCCCTGGCCACGTCGTACGCTAGGACGAAGCTTACGCGGGCCCGTATAAACAGCGCAGTCTCCGCGGCCAGGGGACAAGAAAGCTGTGCAGATTGTTTGGGCTGTGCTAGTACTACCGGTATTTGTGGGGAACTTGTAGCGCATTGCCGGACTTTTGACTTAGCTCAAAACGGCTAACGTACTTTTTAAATGAAGGGTGCTTCCGGAAGAATCCTTCCACGAGCTTAAGCGCCGCCTACAGTCGCCTCCTGCCACAGACCACTTTGATGAAAACACAAAGAGAAATTCACACAACCGCAAACTGTGTGGACCTAGGCACCGTCCTGGTTCAGAAGAGTCCAGTACAGGAGAAAGCTTTTGCATGTGCTAGCAGGAGCCCTTTATTAGCCGAAGCCAATTATTTGGTGACCGAGAAGGAGTGCCTCATGATCGTTTGAGCCATTTAGATGCTCCATCAATACCGGTTCGGTCGACCATTCAGTGGTATGTGATCGCTACGCGGTCTGCTGGGTGGCCGCTTTGAAAGACCCCTTCGGCCGCCTTGCGCAATATAGCTTACGACTAAAACAATTTGACGTTTTTGTAGTCTACAAGTCTGGCTGCAAGCATTCCAATGCAAACTGCTTATTTAAAGCCCGTATTGAAGCTGATCTGAAAGGAGACGACGACGGCGCCTTCTTGGGACCGGCAGGCGCCAGCAGTCTTGCGCAATAGCAGCGCTTCGATGCTGCGTTGAGACATAAGGAGCTTATAGAAGGCAAGACCCTTTCTCTTCCTTTCGCGTTCAGGCATCGATTGCTGTCCTTTTCACTGCACATGAGGTCCTCGTGGACAAAGAACTTCGCATCCAACGGAACCACATACGTTTTTGTCGTGCAAAAGCAACTACGAAAGGAACGGTTAGCGCACTTCACATGACGAGCCACTAGCAGGATTTCTCGGGGTGACATATACGATGCACCGAGTCAATGAGAAGTTATATTGGCAGTAGTTATCTACCTTCCGACAATACACATTACGTGATAATGTGGTGTGAAGACCTGCGACGCACGAGATATCCCTTCAGAGCTGCGGTGCTAGTGAACACCATACCACCCAGGCAAGCCGTTTCACCAATTTGGAATAGACCTCCTTGGTCTCTGTCCGATAAACCCACTTCATCAACGACTTACGAGTGGGTCTTCGTGGCCACCGATTAACTTACACGTTACGCCGAAACACAACCACTGCTATTGGCAAGACAAAAGAAGTAGCCAAGTGTTTCGCTGAGCGCAATCCCTTGCGGTACGGGGCCTCGAAGTGATCCTCACAGACAGGGAAACAATGTTCGCAGTGGAGCTCATTCAAGCCATTTTGAACCACAGCTAGACAAGCCACCGGATGACGACCGACTACCATTCGCTGTCAAATAGATTACAGAGCATTTGATTTCAGATATCGCAGGCATCCTCGCCGTGTACGTTGATGCCGAACATAAGACCTGGGACGCCATCCCGCCGTACGTGGTCTCGTATAATACGGTCTTCCAGGGGTCAAGCAGAGGAACCCCATTAGAGCTTGTGTAGGCCGATAGCCAACGACAGCGCTTGAGGCAAAGCTGCTGCACCTGACAGAAGAAGACAACATCAACCTCGCCGCATACCTGCAGTGTGCAGCGGAAGCGTGACGACTCACCCGGCTTTGCTTTAAAGACCAGCAGCGCCCGACTCCCGACGATACAACTTGCGACAACGCGACGCAGAGTGCAAACCAGGAGAGTTTACTTTGCAAGAATCGAGGCGATGCCTTATTAAGTGTGAAGTAATGCTGAGAAACATTCAAATCTTCATTTTTCTTTTCAACAGCCACCGGCAGGTGGCCGTTTTTATTAGGATTGTAGCGTACGGATAAAAACTGTACTCTCTGCTTGTTCATAATCGCTGTCGCTAGACACAGCGTTAATATTTTGGTCGTAAGATGCGCTGAGATCTATCTCGAATGATTACAGACGCTCATGCGTGTTTCAATAGTGTTCCAGGTTATTCTAGTGCTCGTTTCCTCCTTTAGCGAGCGCTTTCTTTGCCGCCTTCAAGTTGAGCTTTTAGGGGAGCGATGAGCATTCCTAAACCGACGCCCACAGAACACAATATCGTCTATTGAAGTCACCAAGTAGCTTACGTATTTTTAGGGCACGAGGCATCCCAATCAGGAGTGTATATTCGGTAAACTTGAGGCCTATTCAATCGTTGTCTATACCTTTGTGACTGCCTCGTGACAATGAATTCATTGAGGAGGTTTAGCCTGTTTTTGATCCATTAGTCGTAGCAACAGAATCCTAAACATGATTTCAGTGTGCATATTCAAATGATTATTTAGGAGTGAATAATTTCGCACGCAACACAATGTTTCATAGATGACGGGTGAACTTCATACTGAACCTAAATAAGGAAATGTACAGCGGCCCGGATTACATCCTAAGAAGTTTTACATCCTTACTCGATTTGGTCTTGTCGCTATCTGGCTATCATCTTTCAGAAATTCGTACCATTCACCATACGCATTCTGGAAACTTGCAAAACGTTTTACCTTCTTTAATTCTGAAGGTTCCAGCTGTCTGCAAATATAGCCCAACTTATTTTCGTTCAAGTTATTGAAATTGCGAGAACATATTTTTCGCAAGCACATTGCAGAATGTTTTGAATCTGGCAAGATGTTAGCGTAACACTCGGCGAGGATTTAATGCCATTTCCAGCTCGCTCATTTCACACATTATTTTGCTATTTCCTTAGTTAATCTGCCTTTGAGTACATAATTTTTATTGATCGGTCTAAGGCTTCCGAGACAGTTCGTCACACTAAATTACTTTGTAAGCTAAATGCAATACTCAATCACGTCCGTAGTGAATTCCATATCAAGTGTATCTCGAACACTGTTTTTTTTTCAACTTCTGGTCATCTCCGATCCAGTGTTCCCCAAGGGTTCATGTTGGGGCCACTGCTATTCCTATTATACATCAATAATTACCCTCAAGGTATTTTGTTCTCAAATACTCTTGAATTGCGACGACTGCTTACTTTTATCCTTGTGCTCATGGTATGAAACGACGCGAATGCAAAAACATTTTTTATTTAGGTTTTCATGCTATTCCGTGACCGCGCACACCAATATTTTTGCTGTTATTGATTTAATAATGAATATTTAAAACAGATCTCTGAATGCAAATATTAAGTGCTCTGGTTTCTACCAATTTCTTGTGATCAAACACAATAACAACATATTGAACATTCCGTTGCAGAGACCAGCGTATCTGAAACGGTCTTTTTCTGTTGCTTCCAGGAAACTAAATTGGACACTTAAGAACTCATCTATTCATTTTGAGCCTATGCATTATTATTTGGAACCCCCACAAGCACAGTGATGTCAGTAAACTCTAGTTGGGTCAACGGAAATCTTTTCTACTTATATGTCAAAGTTTGATAGCACTTTCATCATCTGCTCTACCAAACTTCCGCCTCGTCGCGACAATGAGTGCCTAAAATTATCTATTGATAAAGTTCAGTCATCGCATTTACCCTATTGAATAAAAACCTGCAACTTTCAAAATCTTCGTCCACAAAAAGCTATCATTATTTGATTGTGTCGCCCATTTGAGCATACACAGACGGTTTTAAATTTACCTTAATCTTGCCTAGTATCATTGAGCGCTCGAATTCTCTGCCGATGATATACGCTTGTTGCCAGTGTGGCGCTTTTTAACGTTGGCTATTCCTGATTTCGTTGTTTATTTGTAATACTACGCGATCTTAGCTATTTTAGATGTTGATCCTTTCATTGCTGCTCATCCTAAACTCTTCTGCTGAATAATTACACGGCAGCGATTGCCGTTGAGAGTTAATTATGCTGCGCTCTTTCCCTCCTTCTAAAATAGGCCCTGACGAAGCTGCTGTATATGTAGCTAAACAAATAAACAAATATAGATGAAAGTCATCTCTGAGTGGGGGCCAAGTTGTTAGGGTGCTCGACTTCTGTGCGCAAGAGTGCGGCATCAAATGCAGGCCTCAGCGGCCACTTTTAGATGAAGGTGAAAAACAAGTCGCCATGTGCTGTGCGATGTCAGCGCTCGTCAAAGAACCCTAAGTTGTCAAACTTTCCGGAGCCCTCCACAACAGCGTTTCTTATAGCCATATTCACTTTCTGACGTTAACACAATAAACTGAACTAAATATTGACGGAAGAGAATAGCAAATACTGCGCTATGAGCCAGAGTACTATAGAAGTTTGTAGAACCAAGGGAAGCAATTGCCACGTATTGGTGACGAAGCCGCTGGCAACAAATGAGGAGGGTGGAAATTCGCTAGAAATAACTCTTTATTGGCCTAATTTGTGCCAGCAAAAAAACTAGGCCACTGACGGCGGCGATAGCAACATGCACACATGGCTGTCTTCGGTCTACGACTGCCAGTTTCACTCGGCAGTTCTCAGTTTAGAGGCGGCGAAGTAAGATCTACATAAAACCGCGAAGGTGACTAGCATACCCTGGAACATTGTACTGTGGTGAGCAGCCTTGTCTAGAGCGCGCAGACGGTGCTCCGCGGAGCAGGTCAGCAACATGTAACGTTAGGCCCTGGATTTGATTTATGTGTCCTGTGCGCATGCATGGCCAAAATAAAACGGTGCCTGCTTGCGTGTTAACGGCCTCATTTCCGCTCAGTGCTATTGCATCATGCCGTCAACACGCGCTTGATATGTAACAGTGGTGGGAAAACCAAGGCGTTCCGCGCCAATGATGAAGCGGCTGGGTAAGTAAGTGCAACTGATAACGCATGATCGTGCGTTTCAGACACGCACCAGACTTAGAGTTCAAGAATTTACCCTAGTTGGTTGTTTAATGCGTTGCAGGTGTAATGTTTTATCCCCTTTTTGCGTTGGTCTATCAGCTACATGGGACACCGCATTTGACATCCGTACCCATCTAGGAACTTTACATCCTACAAGGGGAAATCACCGGGGCGGCAAGCGCTGCATATGCAGAAACGTGCGTCAATCGGTTATGGTTGGCGCTTGCTTATCTGGCCCTTTTTGTACACTCGAGGAACACTGCGGCATCGCGACGCGCTGGCGACCGTTACAGCCTCACAAAGGCAGGCAGTGCGACCCTAGCGGCACAAAAGGTAATCGCAAGAGAGTGGCCGGAGAAGGAAGCTGTTAGCAGGCATCCTTTTGATTTGCTGCGGATGAGCACTGGACGCATAATTCAAACCCAGAGCCTAACGTTAGATGTCGCTGACTTACTCCGCACAGCTCAATAACAAAATGATGGTATAGTTGACCAATCTAAAACAATAATTAAGATATCGGGGGAAAATGAGCATGATAGCAACTGCTACCAGCTCGGTTCAAAGGGGACGCTCCTATATTACATCCATCCATCCAGCGCCGTCGGAGCGCTCTAGACAAAGCTGCTCACCGCTGTAAAAGCGCACGTGCACTGGTGGAAGCTTTGGATATTTATATCAAAGCATTTTCTGCAACAAACGATATGATAAAAGCGCGTGTAGCGACACCGACCATGAACAACTGAAAGCATATAATCGATCCGTGCGCTACAATCACACCACTAAGGCCGCATACCGGAAAGCGATTAAAAAACGCCAAATAGGGATGTGAATGGTTCGCGGCATTACTCCCACTTTAAGAAACATCACCTTGATGTTCTAAAATAAACACAGAAAGGTAAACATAATCATTAGATTCGTTTATATACCACGTATATTTAACACGTGTAATATTGTTTCAAACGTAACACGCACGATTTCTGGCCATGCCCGACACAGCTGAGATGTGGTCGTGCCGTCGGGGATGACCTAGTAGTCAAGATGTCCGATGTATCCAAGGAGGCTGCAAGGGCCGAGGTACAGTTGCAAGAGAATTTCACTAAGTCGGCGGAGGCGTATTGGTTTCCAAACCCACACATTTTATCCAGGCCTGTACTCAGTCGCGTCATAGGAAGTTGTATCTTCGGACATCGGTGTGCTGCTATTTAATGCGCAGCCTGAGTTGTTGGTCGTCGTATCCACGTGGATAGGCGGCGATGTCCAGGTTCTCCTCATCGGTTACGTGGCAAACATTGCGTCGAGCGCTGTCATGGGCTCCGTGCCTTACACAAGCTTGAAGGGGGTTGCTATCGTTGTCTCCTGGACGGTTGGGTTATACGCGATCACGCATGGCAGGATGCCGTCCAAGGTCGCGTGTTCGGTGTTGACGTGCACAGAAATCATGCCCGCAATAGCTTGATTAAAGTGTTCCGTAAATTCATTGGTCTGCTGATGGTACGCTGAGGCCCATTGGCGGCTATTATGGCTATAGGTGAAGATGGCCGACGTGACCTCCACCGTAAATAATGTTCCCTTGTCCGTGATAAGCACTTCGCGGAGGCCGTGTCACAGGTTAATGTGTTTGACAAAAACATTGCGTCTTCTGCCGCGGTACCACCAGTCAGTAGCGGGTAAGGTAGTCAGTGTCCATGATGATCCAATTGTAACCCACAGATAAGTTTGGAAAGTAGATTTATACCAATCTGCTGAAAGTGCATGGTAAATAGTAGCTTTCGCGTTCAGTATCCTGTCTGCTCTGATCGGTGGTGTTTTGCTTAGATGACACTGACGACAACATTTTCACTTCATGGCAACGCAGGCAGGCAATAGCGGCCCGTAATACTTCTGCTGGATTCACTCGAACGCGTATAAAAAGCCCAGATGCCCTTCTGTAGGCTCATCGTGCAACGAATGAAGACTTTATAGCCCGCGACTTCGACACACACCAAGCTGCGCGGTCCTGTTCGGCGCGAACTTCTTGCCTTTTCTTCTAGATAATCGGCTAGGTCATTCAACTCAGAATCTGATCACTAATGTTCGCGAAACTGCTGGCGGTTGCCAGTCTAAAAAGGCGTGACTGTCTACTTATTTCTGGAGAGTGTGGACGAGAACTCAGGATAAGCAGCCTGCGTCAGAAATTTGCAGCCAGACTTGTAGGCGACAGTCACACTATATTATTGAAGATGGAGGCTCCATCGGACAAGGCTGCCGGAGAGGTCTTTAAGTATACCTGCCAGCAAAGCGCGTGGTGTCCACTTATTATCTTGAATGGTCAAACGTATAGGTTAGGTCGGACCGTTGAAGTGGCCCAGATTATAGCCAGGCACTCCTCTATCATTGCGTAATTGGCTTCAACCTTTTGAGAGCGACCTGACAGCGTTGACGATATCTTTCTCGTTTCGGGTACTCTTATGTCCGAGAACAGCGCCTAGGCCCATCGTGCTTGTGTCGGTGTAAATTTCGGTCTGGTCGTTTTCTTCAAAATGGCCCAGAACAGGAGGGGACTGTAGGCGGCGCTTAAATTCGGCGAAGGCTTCCGCTTGATGCGCTTTCCATTTAAAATATACGTCATTCTTTGTAAGATGCGTCAACTGTTCGGCGATTTGCGAAAATTTCGTGAGAAATCGTCAATATGAAGCGTACAGCCGAACACTCAGTGCACATCATTATTATTGGGCGCCGGTCAAACCTGTGAGATCGAAGCTCTTTTCTCTGAGTCTGGCTGTCATCATACTTGCTAACGATGTGCCTAGAAACCACAGTGCCTTGTAGGCGAAGTTGCAGTTCTCTGCTTTCCACCTTAACCTTGATGACAGCATTGCGTCGAGCACGGTTTGAATCCTTGTGAGAGGTTCTTCAATGATGCAAACAAGACAACTACGCCATTTAAATATACCAGACAAATGTGCCACTTCATGCCTGCTCATACCGTATCCATTACTCGCTAGAACGTTTCGACAAAGTCACCTGGTGGGATCAACGCGGTCCTCTCGCGATCTCGTTTATTGACCTCAATTTGTCAGTAACCGCTCTCCAGTTCATCAATAAAGAGTACCTTGCTTTGCAGAGCGGGCCCACTGTGTCGCCGATGCGATAGAAATGCTGAACATTATTTGTTCTGTCGTTTAAGCGGTGATGCTAGACACAGAAGCAAAGTCTGCCTAGAGCGACTGATGGCGCCCAGCAGCTCTTCGATTACTCGATGCCATTGTTGCTAAGCATTTCTTCTGCTTGATAAAGTATGGCCTGATGTTCTCACTGCGATACACGCTAGAGGCTTTGATGATGCGGTGGGGTGTGTTCGTCTGCTATAATGCGTGCTTTGCAAATGGAGTCTGTCACACCTTTGACGCTGAAAGAAAATCACTTGGTGTAGCTTTGAAGGAGACTACAAATGCGGTCTTGTCAGTCTCGGGGTAGTGCTACTTTGATTGAGTAAATAGTGTACTTGGATAGATTGGGTACATCGCGGAAGGGTTGGCCAGGAAGGGACAAAATATTTCGGTATTGCGCTAGCTACACGAGGAAAGCGATCCTCATGCCATTCTTAAGTTGCCGGAATTCGGTAAAGTTCATCTCCAGCACCTATGCTTGTTCTGCTCAGATATAGGCGATACCTCTTGCGATACCGAGCCCGATTTCCAAACGAAACTAGGTGCTTCCTTCGATGAAGCCTTTGGTGGTTCACATGGCTGCGTTGCCCACCCAGGCGACGAAGCGCGATAGAGGCGGAACGGTCAAGTCTCCGTCGAAGACGTTTAAAGCGGTGTGATGCGGCAGTGTTGTAGTGAAAGTATGGCGTTGTCTTTCAAGATTTTGATTAACTTTGAGCGCAGGTGAATGGTCGCCCGATGTTCGCTTAGAGAATCTATACTTAGATTGAAGTCTCGCGAGCAGTTCTGTAGGACCACGAGTCACGTAAGATAAGTATGCCTGTTCACTGTAACTCTTGTGGTGCATTGTCCGGGCGGCATAATAAGGTTACCACCACTGGTGCGGATTATTGGGCATCCCAAGCAGTCGTCATTTCGTTGAGCTGGGCGGCGTTTCCTCCACTGATGACTGAATAGTCAGCTCCAGGTGTCTACTAAGGCGGTAACCATGCGAACATCGACAGCAACTTAGAGGTCACAGACGCGTTATCGCATTTTATGTTGGCTTCGCTGTTCGATCTTTACTTCGTCCTGTACTCAGGCCACGACCGAACATACCGTTGTCACTTCGCTGGGCAGCGGTGTGAACTTGAAGTCTGGTCGCGTTCTCACCGTCGCTGTTTTCGTGTAGAGCGGCGATGCATTGGCTGCGCCGTCGTCACTCTTCGTGTACGGTGAAGGATATTTTTCGTCGTTGAACAAACCTCGCCTCTAAAGAATGCTTTTTTTCAGTTTTTTTCTACGGAGGCTGGGGTACCAACCTCGCACGTAGACTTGGCCTGGCGTCGATGCTTAGGTGCTGTACGGACATAGGGAGCAGTGCTGGTACATGCTGACTATACTGCGCAAGACGTAATCGATTTCTTCTGCTCTTTCGCTAGGACGGAGTCCTAGGGGTTCGATGGCGAAGCCGCACATGCCAATGCGTCTGTACGGGAAGCGGCGCAAAATGTGGCCTGGCCACACTGCAGTGGAAGCAGGGCGGGTGGTTGCACTCCCTGCAGGTGTTGCACTCCCTGAAGTCTGGTGGGCAGAGGCGAAGAAGCATCTTTCAAAAAAAACTTGTTCGCTTTGATGGGGCTTAGAGGTGTTGTCAGGGCTCAGGACGGCTTAATGCGGCAGCGTAATTCATCGCAGTGGACTCTTACGTCAAAACCGTCGGAGCCGTTGGAGCCTTCGCTTGAAGGCCGCAGAGTGCCTACTGGATGCGCACTCGTGGCTAATTGGGGCAGTTGAGATAATGGCAGCAGTCGTCGTAATTATTCGCGCACGATCTTCGCCAGGCAAACAGACCGCATGCCGACTGTTCAGATACTAACTGAAAATGACATTGATAATATCTTCTCAATCCAGCCCCATGCCAGTTATGTATCTAGCAATACCGAGTAAATAGTGTATTAGCTTGGCTACCTACAAAAAAAGGGCAAAATGGAGTATCACTAATTGATACTGCCATCAAAACTCGACTTACATCAGACTTGTTGCGAATCCGTTCTGCATGTCAATGCACGTTCGGCTGGCTTTAAGGAGGATGAAATTGCTCTGCATTTAAACCAGTTTTCGTTTAAGTTTGATGTAATACTAATAAGTGAATCTTGGTACTCAGAGAGCTGCAAAATGCTAGAAATTGAAGAGTATGACAATTTTTGTGTCAACCGTCCAAGCAGGTGGGGCGGCGGTTTGCTATTCTTGTTGCAAGTCGAAACAAATGTGAAATTATTTCCGAATTCAGTATGATCACTGATGACTATGAAATTCTGAGGCTGCAAAACAAAAAAGAAATAATTTCAGTTGTGTACCGCTCACCGCGAGGGACTGTCATGCGCTTCTTTCAGTTTTATGAAACATTTCTCCACTTTGATTCACGAAGTAACTTCATGTTGATCAAAGGCGGCGATTTCAACATAAACATTTTGAAAGATAGTATACAAGTGGAAGATTTCAAAGCACAACTACTCTCTTTCGGTTTCTCACATGTGATTGTTTCACCAACTCGTATTACATGTTATGCATCTTCGACTCTCGACCTTTTGATAACTAACATAGACACAACCATCGACAGTGCAAGTGCAATCGCCTCTGATATCAGTGATCATTGTCCGGTTTTTATGACACACTGCAGTAATCCTGTCAAAACTACTCAACCAAATATACCTTCTGTTAACACATCACCAAAAACAGTTTGGAACTGTTCAAACAAGCGATCATGTTCCAAAACTGGTCTTCTGTAAAATCCAAAGGTGACCCAAAAGAAGCATATAATGAACTCATCAAGGTCTTTGTAGTTGTCTATGCTAAACATTTTCCTTTTAAAGATATAAAACGTTGTAACAAGGCCAGGAAGCCATGGATAACAAAAGAGCATAGAAGGATTATTAAGTTAAAAAATAGACTCTATCAATCTTCCTTACGGACAAGATTAGAATCGACCCTTAGAGAGTTTAAACATTTTCGCAGTACCCTTAATGCTAAGCCGAAAAGTGCAAAATTGGCATGCTATGAACAAATGTTTGCTACTGTTACTCAGCAGCGCCCTGCCGCTGCGTGGAAAGTATTTAACAGTGCCTTGGGTTGCCGAAAAGTTAACTCTATTCCTGATTCAATGCTGATGGATGGCCGACAACTTAGTGGAAAAGAACTTACTGAGTATTTAAATCATTACTTTGTTAACGTTGCTGTCCCCGTCCCCGGAGACAATCCTTTGGAATAATTAATATACGACAATAGCGTCAGTGATAGTATTTTCTTTAAGCCAACAGGTGACTCTGAAATTTTTAATATAATGATGGCCTTGCCAAACAGCCTAGCTTTAGATGCAGATAACCTCTAAAGTAAGCCCACAAAGTACGTCTTAAGTATAGTTGCGCCTGCACTTGTCCATATATTTAACTTAGTAATGGAATCGGGAATTTTTCCTGATGCAATGAAGATTGCTAAAGTCTCAATAAATTTTAAGGGAGGCAATCAAAACTTGCCAACTAATCGTACTAGGCCCACTTTTATTTAATGCCTTCATTAATGACATTGAAATTATAGACAAGATAATAGAATTTATTATATATGCCGTTGATAGCACTTTGTTAATTTCTGATTTTAACATCAATGATTATCCATCCTTCCAGGTTTTAGCAAAGCACTAGAAAAAATTCTATCTCTTAGAGTAACCAAGCTTTTCTAAATTCATAAATTTATAACTACAGCGCAATTTTGGGTTTATAAATGGCAAGTCCACAAAGATGGCCCTGTTAACGTTAAAGGAACATAATTTGCAAAATATAGACGATAGCAAGTTCACAGTAGCTCTTTTCGCAGACTTCAGCAAAGCTTTTGACTGCCTCGACCACCAAATTATAATCCAAAGGCTTGAAACATGGAATTCGTGGGTGATGCTCAGACCTAATAAAATCTTACCTTAAAAGTAGAGCTCAGTTTTTAAACATACACCGATATAACTCATTGCTTCTCCCAGTGAAATATAGCGTCCCGCAGGGCAGCGTACTAGGCCCACTTTTATTTAATGCCTTCATTAATTACATTGAAATTATAGACAAGACAGTAGAATTTATTATATATGCAGATGATAGCACTTTGTTAATTTCTGATTTTAACATCAATGATTTAGTACTGAAGTCCAACGAGGATTTGGAAAAATTGTGAAGATGGTCAAGACTAAATCGACTTAAAATTAATGCTGGCAAAACAAAAGCAATTATTTTTTTGCGCAAGGAATAAGAAAGTGCCAGCTAATATTTTCTTTCAGCTCGATCATTGAGAAATAGAAATTGTTCACGACCATAAAATCCTTGGAGTATATTTTTCGTACAACGTAAGCTGGGACACTCACATTGGTTACCTAAGCAAGAAATTATCTTCGATAACTGGAGTTTTACCACACTATCGCAGCGTGCTGCCTGTAAAAAAAGAATCTTAATCTATCAAGCTTTGTTTGCTTCCTATGTATCTTACTGCACCTTAGTTTGGTGTAAAACTACAAAAGGTAATTTAAACAAGCCTTTCATAATACAGAAACGAATAATTCGCCACATTGCCAACATGGAATATATTTCCAGTACAAGAAATGCTTTTCGGTTACATGAAATTGTATCTGTAGAACGCATTTATGAATTCCGATTGCTAAAAACATACTATTTTTCCTCTCCTGATATTACAAACTACATGGCATCAATGGCAAGCTTACAACGCCGAAATACTAATATACCCACCAGAAATCTGGATGTATAAGAAATTCCACGATTCCGTACATTTTACAAGCTCCAATCTTTGGCTCACAATCTACCAGCAATACTGAACAAATTTCTGCACATATTAATCCCCAGTCGAAAAGAGCTCAGGTCTTTGTTTTAGAGCAATGAAATTCCTGTTTGCTGTTTCTTTTTTTTAAGCAATAAAATTCCAGTTTGCTGTTTTTATTTTTTTTTATTTACATGGAACAACTCATTGCTTAAGTTGGAGCTACTGACCTTGTTTCACTAATTTTTTTTTTATTTGGTCATCCCGGATGTGAATTTCGTGTTTTCAACTGTTTCGTGTTTACAGTTTTAGGATGTAATTAGTAAATTGTTTGATTTTTGTCTTTATTTTTAATGTCCAATGTAAATATCATGTTTTCGACTGTTTATCAACCAACTATATAACGATTTTTTGTGCTATATCCTGCTGCTGTGTCTTCTTTTTGTATGCTACTGCCACGTAGTGGTCTCTTGGACCTTAGTCAAGTTTCTTCAGCTTCTAGCCCAGGAGACCATCCAGTTTGTTTTATGGAAAAATAAAACACATTGATTGATTGATTGATTGATTGATTGATTGATTGATTGAAGTTCCTGTAGGTTTACTCCGCATGTCGGTGATACGTCACAGTGGCTGTGGGGAAAGCATGCAGCGGCAGTGCGCACTGGCGGGTTCGGGCGTCCAATGCTTTATCAATTCTCGCTGCCTCTTCGGTATATCTCGCCAATGTTGTCGATGGCTTCATAGGAGACCGGCAAAAGGCTGTTTTACACCGCATATCAGGAAGTTCATCGTGTTTTCCTTGGTCATGGTGTGATCGGCGTGGTGAAATAGACGTTTCATCTCTTCAACATAAGACAGGACTGCCCCATTCGGGGGTTGATTTCAGGATTGAAGGTGGACCTGGGCTTTTTCTTTCGCATTCGCAAAAGACGTCAAGAAATCTCTCTTATATGTCTCTCAGTCCTTCAAAAAATAGCACGATTTTCGAAACATTTCTGGGCACAATCTTGAAGAGCAAATTAGACTTGCCCTAGCTTCATTTCTTCATCCCAAGCATAAGACACCCACTCGCGTTCAAAGAGGTCGAGTGTGTCTTCCACATCCTCATCCGGTCATCTTTGGAAGAAGAGGAGCTTACGTGGCAGGACAAAAACCAAAGGCAGTGTCTGTTTGATCTGTGCCATCTTCGGGAGGACGCCATGATGTCGGATTCAGCACCTCCAACAGATGTCGCGTATTGGGGACACGGAAATTGGCGTCAAATGAGGAGACTGGATATTCACTGAAATAAGCCCTTTATTGGGCTTATTTGCTCCCGCTAAAGAACTCGGCAACTGCCGGCGGCAATAGTTGCAAGCGTTTTCGTTGGTCGTCGATCTACAAATGCCAGTTTCAGTGGTCAGCGTTCAATTTAAAGGCGGCGAAGAAAAATATAGATTAAACTGTGGGCGGTGACTAGCAAACACTGGAACTTTGTAGAAGCTCACGCGGATGGCTGGTATGTGATACATGTGGCAGCATCTTCTGCAAGAAAGAAAATACTAAAACCAAGTCTCGCGACAACGAACATAAACAAACCGATAATGCATAATCGATCCGTGCGCTACAATCACTGTGATGAGGCCGTACTCCGGCGGCTGTTAAATAAGAACAAATAGAGATTCGAATGGTTCGTAACAATATGGGCTACTCAATTTACCAAACGATCACCTGATAGTTCTAAAACATTGTGGACAGGTCTGCTGAAGAATTCCGCGTTAGCTGTATTGAAATAAACCTAATATGTCTGAATCTTCGCTGGCATCCATATATATGCTTTTTATTTTGTCACTGAACTCTTCTAAGTTACGTATGACAAAACCTTTATAAGCGTGGAATTGTGGATCTATGGCGCGTAAAATGAAATGTATCCTGCCCGTGTTTGAAAACCAAAAGCGGATTTGTAAACTAGTTCATGTTGTTCTGATCTCCATGACAACTAAATCTAGCACGTGTTGATAATTGCACTGTTATTGCAGTTGCACTTTCACGGCTCTCAAAAAGTACACAGAAAAAGTAGTCTAGCTTACGTTTCCCCCCACTGACCTTAACGTGAAATACAAGAACAAAATTACCAGCAACGAAATGTTTTCTTCTAATGTTTTTACCTCCGAAATCACCAGTGTTCGGGAGAGGAGTAAAATAACAACTATATCTGGGAAAGAAGCAAAAAAGATAGCAATAATTGACGGCAATGCTAAGCAATTAAAGTATCTGCTTTGCGACGACCACGGCTGGTCGCTCGGGGCCCTGGTACTACAACAGTTCTGTTCAGCTCGGGGATTTCAGTACTCTGATTACAGTGAGTTGCTGTAGTGTAATACTGTCTTCATTGTTGTGGTTTGCTGTTGTTCTAGAACCCAAAAAGATGATATGGTGTTTGGCAGTAAACATTGAAACACACTGATATCACCTATGTTTTTTTCTTATTACTCTTCTAATAGACCGCTACGAATATAGAAAGCTGTTTTACAACAGTCTGCATAGAATCTCAGTAGTTTTGTTCTTTTCGTTGTTGTGTCCGAGCGGTGGTTCGGGATCGAAGCTGCAAGGAGCTGGGCCTTCCGTGCGCTGCCCGGGACCTCGCGGAAGAGACTCAATGCTCGACCATCTCCGTTTATTTCTGGAGAGAGACTGCCCTAATCATATGTACAATAATGAGGCGCGTAGCCTGTTTAGAGAGAGAGTGTGAAATATAGCAATAAAAATGTACAAAACACATAGGCACGGCTGCTTCCAAAGGTCCGACATAGCAGCCGTTTGTCTGTCCGCGAACCGTCACCGTAACGCCGACACCGGCACACAGCAGTTCACAGGAAACAGAGCGGTCCCGCCGAAGGCTTCAAAGGGACCGCGGAGAACGCGCAGCCCAACGGGCGGTCATCCCTGCTCGGCCACCGGAGACATAATTCTTCTTGCTCCCTCTTTTCCTCGCCGCGGCGTCTTGTCCGTGCGCATCGCGGGCTACTGCGCGGTCGCTCCTTCCCGTCGTGGCGGCGTCGAGCGCCTTGTTGAAAGCCAGGGGAGTCGTCCCGATCACAACTCCTCCCCTGCCTGGAACTCGCTCTCGGAAGGATGCGGTCGGCACCGTCTCCTGAAGAGGCGATGTGAAGGAGCTAGGGGTTGGCTTGGGTGTCCCCGTCTTGAACCAGAGTTTTTGCTTCTTTTGCTGACACTGTTGAGTGGCTGCAGCAACTTCACGTACTCGCAAGAAAACAACCGGCAAGTGTCAAACTCTCTCCCGAGACCCACCAGGCTCTTTTCTAAACAAAAATATAAGGTAAAAAGCGATAGGAAAAATCCTGCCCCGTCCACACTGATCTTGTACTCAGTCTTCACATGCACAAGACACACACACACACACACACACACACACACACACACACACACACACACACACACACACACACACACACACACACACACACACACACACACACACACACACACACACACACACACACACACACACACACACACACACACACACACACACACACACACACACACACACACACACACACACACACACACACACACACACACACACACACACACACACACACACACACACACACACAAATATATACGTATGCACCTTGGAATGCATAGCATGTGTCCCGAGTTCCCCTTCCCGTCTTTTGCCCCGGCACGTTCACGCAAGCCTCTCCAAACACACCCCTCTGCTCAAAAACAGCGACTTAAGCCATCGACGTTTGTGTTCTTGCTGCATTTTTTGTATGGAATCTGGCGAGAGAATTGCTGCAACGATAGGCTCCAGCGGAGGAGACTCCTGTTTTTGCCAGACATTTTTTTCAACCATGTTATTGGGCAATGGTCTGTCTCTACTATGAACCTCGATCCGGATACATAGCAAGCACGTTTTTGGATCGCCCACACCAGACAGACGCATTCCTTTTCGGAAGCGCTGTATGCCTCCTCTCTGGTAGCGAGCTTTCGGCTGACATAGAGGACTGGGTGTTCATGTCCCTCGTCATCTTTCTGACACAATACAGCGCCCATGCATCTGTTGCTTGCGTCACACTGTATGATAAATTATTTAGAGTAGTCAGGGGACCTTAGAATGGGACCACTAACAGCGCTTGCTTTAGCGATTGAAACGCATTCTCTTTAACGCTGTCCCAAACGATGCGCTCTGGCTTGCCCTTACGCAGAGCGTCGGTCCGAGGACTCGCGAGTTGCGAGTGATGATCGATGTATTTACGGTAATATCCGACAAGCCCTGAGAATGCCCTGATCGCTGTTTGTGTGGCTGGTCGTGGATAGAAAAATATGGCCAGCATTTTAACCTCGGAAGGCCGGAGAAGACCATTTCCTACCATATGACCCAAATAGCTTTCTTCCTGAGTAGCGATGTGACATTTTTCAGGCTTTACTGTGAGTCTGGCCAAATGTAACCTGCAAAAAACTTCTCTCAAGTGCTGCAGGTGTTCTTCCCAACTGTCCGAAAATATTGCCACGTCGTCGGGGTAGGGAACTGCAAAGCTATCCATGCCACGTAACACCTTGCTCATCAAGCTTGAAAAACAGAATGGTGCGTTTTTCAGTCCGAAGCTCAAAGCAGTGGGGGCAAACATGCCAAAAGGCGTAACAATGGCCGCGAACTGCTGAGCTGTCTCAGTCAGAGGCACCTGCCAGTACCCTCTAAAAAGGTAGAGAGCTGAGATTTTACTTTGCAGCGCTAACCTGTTTGATACTCTCTTCAGTGTTTGGGATTGGGAAAATCTGATCCTTGGTGACCGCGTTCACTTTTCTTTAATCAACACAGGGTCGCGGATCGTTCCCTGGCGCTTCGACAATGATCATAGGCGAGTTATAATCGCTATCTGCTTCCTTAATCACGCCCAGCTCTAAAATCTGTTCCACCTCTCGTTGGAGGATATTCCGGTGGTGTGGAGACAATCTGTACGGCTTTTAGTTGACCGGTTCCGTGTCAGTTAGCTCGATGTCGTGGGTGACCAGATTTGTTCTTCCTGGTCGCCTCGAGAACAAATACCTTAACTCAGCGATCAGTTTATGGAGGCTTTCCGCTCGTTCTGGGTCAAGAGAATTGGGCATAACGGCGAGTTTCTCAATCTCAACTGCGGTATAATCACGCTTGTCATTTTCAACGCTTGAAATTTCCAAGCTGACCTGCTGTGGCATGTTTAACGTCAGGTTTACGATTGACTGCCTTTCAGAATAGGTCTTCAAAAGATTCATGTGATAGATTTTGAAATATTTCGTTTGCCCGGCATTCGCACCACATACGTTGTCGCCGATAGCTTCACCAAAACAACAGCAGGATCGTCCCACTGAATCTTATGTTTGTTGGCCTTCGATGGTCGCAGGACCATCTCCTTATCATACAGATTGAATGACCATTCTTTAGCACCACGGTCGTAATAGACCTTAGACATATCTCTGTTCTCCTTCATTTGCGCTTCGGCTAATTTGCCTGCCCTGTCTAGCCTTTTCAAAAGCCTCAAGACGTACTCCACGATTGTCGAGTCCTGTCCTCGGCCCTTCCAAATCACTCTCAACATGAGCGAAGGAGATCGGAGATTCCTCCCGTACACCAGTTCAGTAGGTGTAAACGCCGTCGACTCATGGCGCACCATCCTGAGCGCGAACATCGTGACCGGTAGGCAAGCGTCCCATTTCTTCTTGTGCTCGTAGCACAGCGCTCGGAGCACTCTTTTCAAAGTAGAATGACATCGCTCAACGCTGTTAGATTGCGGGTGCGATATGGAACTGTGGATCAGTTTATCTCCACATTGTTCTAGGAATGTTGTGGTTAGAGCACTAGTAAACACACTACCGTTGTCACTCTGTATTTCCGAGGGAAACCCCACTCGTGAAAATACAGAAAGTCCACGACCTCTGTAGAGCTCAGCTCTTTAAGTGGCACTGCTTCCGGAAATTTCGTCGCAAGGCAAAGCAGTGTGAGCAGGTACTTATAACCTTGCTTCGTGGCTGGAAGCGGTCCGACAATGTCGATCACCAAGCGCTTGAAAGGTTCTCTGATTATCGGAACCAACTGCATAGGCGCCTTTTGTTTGTCATGCGGTTTCCCTACGCGTTGACAGCTGTCACAAGACCTCACGGACCTATCTATATCCCTGAAATAAAGAGGCCAATAAAATTCCTGCAAGAGGCGTGCCTTACTCTTTTTCAGCCCTAAATGGCCTGTCCATCCACTTCCATGTGCCAGATGAAGCAAGTCCTCTCTGTACCTTTTTGGAACTATCAGGGGATCAAACATAACGCCTCCTTTGTCCTTATAGTGGCGGAATAGGAGGCCATCTTTCTTTCGCAGTGTTACATTTCTCCTAGAGATTTCTTCTTTTTGAGAGTCGTAAATTTTCTGGATAGAGTCATCCTCTTCTTATTCTTTTACGAAACAAGCTTTGTCTACCGACAGCAAACGCTAGAAATTACTGCAATATGGTGGTAGAACTGAAGCGACATTCTTTCCTCCCTCACTTGCTTCTGTTGCCGTCACCACTTCCCCAACGTTTGCCACTAGAGCTGTGCCCTTGCCTGACTGAGTGTCACTGTCGTTCTCACAGCGACTTCTTCCCTCAACGGGCTCGTCATAGCTTAGCTGACCTGCTAACGCTCTCGCTTTCGACCGCGTCAATGCGCTAACGTCCCCCTTTTCGAGACTCGTCCCTTGGGCCTTCGAGAGCATTTCAGACCTGTTAGAAAATAAGTGAGGGTAACCCTTTGGCAGGCTAGCCGAAACAGCAGCCTCTGTTACCAGCCACCCGCAAGGACCCTCGACAAGGACGCGCGCCAGAGGCAAACAGACGCTGTCTTCTTGCACATCCTGACGGATCCAAGTACATTCGCCCGCGAAATCTGCGGCGCTGACATACAAAGGATGAAAAACATCCGTTGTTGCGGCAGAATCTCGAAGAACCTTACAACTCTTTCCATTGACTGTGAATTCCCTCATGTAAGGTTTAATTAGTGCCAAATTTCCCTCGCTTCCGTTAACGTAGGAGAATATTACGCGTGGACCCCTGCAACCTGACGCAACATGCCCTGGCTGCTGGCACTTGTAAAAAATAATAGGCTTTTCGGCTTCAAAAGCTTTCTTTTTTTCCTTGTCTTTCGTTGCATCAATGATTTTCGTTGGCTCCGGTGAGATGCCATTCTCAGGCTCATCTCTCTTTGCAAGAAAGGCTCAGCGCCGGCCTTCTCATGCCTTGGCCCAGACTCACCCCGTCGCTCGCCCTCTCTACGATACCCTCCCGCACGGTTGTCTTCTTGGGCACCACGACGAGAAGCGTATTCTTCTGCTAGTTCAGCGGCCTTTTGCACTCTCATCACCTCCGACCGATCCAATACCCAGAGCCGCATCGGTTCTGGTATGGTACGGAAACAATGCTCCAAGCACATGCATTCTAGAACACTATCATGATCATTATAGACGTCAGCACACTTCAGCCACTCTACCAAGTTAACCTTTAGATTGTAGCCAAATTCCTGGTACGTCTCTCCTTTCAACTTTGTTCCGTTACGAAACCTTTGACGGAACGCTTCAGGTGACAAACTATATCTCTTTAGAAGGCTCGATTTTATTTGATCATAATTGTCAGAGTCCTCCTTGATCATTCTGGCATTTACATCAGCGACCTGACACGGCAACAAAGGCAATAGGTGCTGCGGCCAAGAGTCTTTTGTAAATTCCCTTTTTTCGCATGTCCGCTCAAAGTTCACGAGAAACAGACCAATATACTAACAAAGCTGAAAAGATTGCCTCAGATCTTTGATCTTAATATTGCCCCCGTCTCAAACGCTGATTGCCTGAGGAGCAGCAAGACGTGCTTCAGCCTTCTTCATTTCAAGTTCTAACCACTTCATCTCAAGGTCCTGTTCGCGGCCCTTGACTTCGTCTGTGCGACGTTTCTCTTCCTCTTTCCCCGTTCCTTAATTAGCTCCCAACATTCAATGAGCTCATCGTCGTCTGCTTTCAGAGCGAGAATGGCATTGATAAGTTGAGGCCTGCGCACGGCCTTTTCCGTTTCCACTCCCAACTCTTTACACATCAATAGCAATTGAGACTGCAGTACAGACTTGGGGTCCATGATCAGCTCACACTAGACTTTCCCCAATCGTTCCTTATCGAGACAGGTCAAAAACACCACGCTCTGTCTCCGATAATGGATACACCCGCCAGCTCGGACGCGTACTTCGAGAGCCTGGTAAATCTCAAAGGCAAAACGTCAGACACTCAGCAAGCTGTAATCATGAGGCTCCGATGTATGGTGATCCCTTCGCTGCCAGCCAGATTGTTGTGCCCGAGCGGTGGTTCGGGATCGAAGTTGCAAGGAGCTGGGCCTTCCGTGAGCTGCCCGGGGCCTCGAGGAAGAGACTGAATGCTCGACCATCTCCGTTTATTTCTGGAGAGAGACTGCCCTAACCATCTGTACAATAATTAGGGCGCGTAGCCCGTTTAGAGAGAAAGTGTAAAATATAGTAACAAAAAAGTACAAAACACATAGGCACGGCTGCTTCCAAAGGTGCGACATAGTCGCCGTTTGTCTCTGGGCGAACCGCCCCCGTAACGCCGACACACGCACACCGCAGTTCACATGAAACAGAGCGGTCCCGCCGAAGGCTTCAAAGGGACAGCGGAGAACGCGCAGCCCAACGGGCGGTCATCCCTGCTCGGGCACCGGAAACATAATTCTTCTTGCTCCCTCTTTTCCCCGCCGCGGCGCCTTGCCCGTGCGCATCGCGGGCCGCTGCGCCGTGGCTCCTTCGTGCGTCGAGCGCCTTGTTGAAAGCCAGTGAATTCGTCCCGATCACAACATCGTCTAACGGCAGGCGATGTCTCCTTTGAACGAAACTTTGTGATTGTGAGTCCGCATTCAGGAAGAATCTCTACCAGGCGTACAGAGTAGGGACTACTCTCAACACTTGGATGTATATCGAAAAAGGTTAATTCCTAGAGTGTTTTTTTCAAAACGAAAGATTTCTGGTCTTATTGTTTAGGGATTTGTGGTACAGTGTTCTGCGACACGCTGCGACTACAGAATAACCCAGCCGTTTTAAGATGGCTTGGAATAGAAGTACGCGACCGCGGACAACCACTGTCCTCTTGTCTGCGAGGGACAGGTTTTTTATTTCTACATGATCTCTATCATATGTCTAGAGAATTGGTTTTGAGAGCTTTTTTAAAGGCCCACTGTCCACCCTCCGGTCGAAAATGTTTTCTTCCCCGCTGACCGTGACACTTCGGCCCCAGAACGCATGGCCGCAAATTTTTTTGAAAAGAGTAACTAATAACGCACTTACAGCCAACGCAATGACCCGATTGTGTCATGGTTCTCTCCTTCCGTGCCCTCGAAAAGGTTTTTCACTCTCCTGCCCGAGGTCGTGTAGCCTCCGCAAGACAAACTCCCCTTCCTCCTTCTCGTTTTGCGGGAGGTGGAGCGTGGCATTCCGCGTGCGCGAAAAAAAAGCGGGCGAGGGAGCGCGCACCGCTGGATTCAGTCTGGCCGTGGCGAGGTAAAAGCGCGCTGCGAGCGGTAGACACCCATCCTTCACCCTCAGGCAGCGAGACGGACCAATGGGCGTCGTTCCTGAGAAATACGTCATAGCTGCGGCTCGATGGGCTAGCGCAGGGAACGGGAAAGCTGGCTTTCCTAAGGAGAGCATGAGAGAGCTTTGATTTATATTGTCGTTGCTTTGCGGCGCCCGTGTCACTAGAATTTTTCGCAGACTATCTCCGGTACCTGATCGAAACACTGGGCTTCTTCGCTGAAAAGGTCCTTCCCTGGACAGTGGCCCTTTAAGCCACAACCTTAGTATGTTACATTCTCGGCCATTAGTTTACCAACAAAATAAACCTCGAGCCTTCAATACACGACCTATGTTTCCTAAGTGCTCATTGTAAGGATCATAGGCATTCTGAGCTTTATCAAAGAGCTAATAAAAATCATCAGCTTTCGAGTTCTGCAAACTTTATTTGAATCAAATATATTTCCTGTGACCAAACCTAGCTTAATAATTCGCCCTCCGCAAAATTCTCTCCTAATGGTTAATTGTGATACATCCTAAAATATTTTGCTTCCTATACTGAAGGGCATTTCTAGCTAACTTACATCATTAATGACATATAGCTTTCCAGTGGTGAAATGTATGGAGAAGACACTGTCACTAATTCTTTACCGGCGGTAAATTTGTATGGTTGTCGCGAAGGCAATTTTAATTTAGCTGTTTGATTAGCGCGCTAATGTACCGTGCCTTCGCATGTATTGCGCAATGGTGTGAAAAAATTAGATTGCTATATATTTAAAAAAATTGTCACAGTTGAAAGACAGAATTTCTTACCCTTTTAATCTGCGCCTTCCTTCTTTGGTCATAGTGAACGTTATCATACGTGCCACTAACTGTCGTAAATCCCGAGATCATTATAAGAAACAGACTGGCATTCATAGCAAAGTTCTCTGCAGTTATCAGCTATATATTTCTACTTGGGCTAAAGCCTTTATTTATATCCATCACAGTAGGAAGGTACGCGCGCAGTTGCGAAAAATACCAGTGCAGGAAATTTATGAGCGTGCATGAAGGAATGCGGACGAGCGAATATTTTTCCAATTCTAAGAAGCAATAACTTTATCACAGAACTGCCTCGCTGAGCACACCCAGCTGCTCATGTAGTCTACTTGACAGGAACACCTGCTGTGCGCTCAGCACTAAACAAATTATACATTTTTACAGAGTTCACAGAAAATATTTTCGCAGCAGCCATCGAGAGATATTACAGTTCACCCATGCAGTCCTTGCGGTGAATGACACCGATGTTTAAAACCGCTTTGGAATCCGCCTTTTGCAGCAGAATATGGCAAGCGAAACCTCCCACTTTTTTGTCCTTGGGGCGGAAAGTAGTGGCACTTATTATAGTATTATGTTCCTGTAATATAAGTTGGGGGGGGGGGGAGAGAATTCAGATCGGTACGGAGCTCAGTTCTGATCAAAAAGAAGTTATCTGGCTGAATTTAGGATTGTGGTACGGCCCTGTGTATGGGTTTCGTAAGCAGTGGTATGAAATAACCATTCCCGATTTATTGATTTTTGAATGCAATAATGACAATATTTCAACAATTTAGCAAAGCTAAATAGTGTGTGATATAATGGCAGGACTTCTCGTTGCAGATGTGGTACCAAGATGACATGTCCGGTCCTGAGCTTATTCAAATACCGAAAGAGACATAATGATAGACCGAATGCTTTTGTTTTCCTCGTCACTGTTATTTATTCTTTGATATTCCGAATATAATCATTTCAATTCGCTTCATCATTTTTTTCGTTGCTTCAGCGTGTTAGTCGATCATGCGAGGGTGGTCATTCAGCAGGTTTTTAAGTTCCTCTTCTTGTTTTATGACCGTTTTCAGGACTTGCTGAAAGGCCATAATTATGATATATGTTACAAATATATTCCTAAACAGTTATCGTTTAGGGCAATGCGTTCATTATGTACGAATATGTATTAGCGTTGAGAATATGCGCTATTTCCTAAATCGGCTGTCCTCATTGGGATACTTAAATGCCTTATGGGACTACTTCATAGTCTGCCTACAATGAAAAACTAATAAATTTGTAGGGGCGCAATAGCGGCGGGAGAGTTCTTGTTCAATATGCAGACCATAGTTTCTCTTCAAGCCCACATTTGTTCAGAACAGGTTTTACCATCGGGCATCACTACGTTGCTGATCTACAGCTTAGCTCGGAGATTCCTGGTGCTTCCCTTGTGCGTTGATTGTAGGCCCGACGTAGAAGGTGCCCTGTATGTTATGCGCGGCATAACGATACCGTGCGTTATCGCCTGCTGCGATCCATAAGAAAAATGGAGTAGTGCTGGCGCGGTGGTTTGCAGTCCCCGCAGAATAACGTCTCATATATCTTGGGTTCTTTGTCAACATACATGAAAAACGTGACAGGTTTTGTTCATATGAAACGAAGGTTTATTTGTATGCAAATAAAAACTGTTATGCTGCAAAGATTTGCCTTGAATGTAGCTAGAAATGTTCTGCATAAGCCTCGCTCTAGAAGATATACATTTGGCCGTTTTTGCGTTGGCACCATTATGGACAACGATATACTCGACAAAGAGTTTGTCATCATCATCATCATCATCATCATCATCAGCCTGATTATACCCACTGCAGGGCTAAGGCCTCTCCCATATTTCTCCACTTATTCCGGTTCTGTGCTAGCTGCATGCACTTGATCCCTGCGAACTTCTTAATCTCATCCGCCCACCTAACTTTCTGCCGCCCCCTGCTACGCTTTCCTCCCTTGGAATCCAGTTTGTTACCCTCAGCAACCATCGGTTATCCTCTCTTCGCACTACATGTACTGCCCATGTCCATTTCTTCTTCTTAATTTCTACTAGAATGTCGGTAACTTGAGTTATTTCTCTGAACCACTCTGCTCGCTTTCTATCTCTTAATGTTACCCCTGCCATTTTTCGTTCCATAGCCCTCTGGGTTGTCCTCAACTTAAGTAGAACTCTCTTGGTTAGCCTCCACGTTTCAGCCCCATAGGTGAGTACAGGCAAGATGCAACTGTTGTATACGTTCCTCTTGAGCGATACCGGTAAGCTGCTAGTCATAATCTGCGAGTGCTTGCCAAATGCGCTCCATCCCAATCGTATTCTTCTTGTTATTTCCTTTTCTTGGTCCGGATCTGCGGTTACTACCTGTCCTAAGTAGACATATTCGCCTACTACTTCCAGTATTTCGCTACCTAATGTAAACTGCTGTTCCTTCCCGAGGCTTTTGAACATTACCTTAGTCTTCTGCATATTGATTTTCAAGAATACCTTTCTACTTTTCCTGTCTAGGTCATCAATCATTATTTGCAGCTCATCCCCCGAGTTGCTTAGCAAGGCAATGTCATCAGCAAATCGCAGATTACTGAGGTATTCTCCATCTATCCTTATCCCTAACTGCTCCCATTCCAAGTCTCTGAATACTTCCTCTAAACAAGCTGTGAATAGTACTGGGGAGATTGTGTCTCCTTGCTTAACACCTTTCTTTATGGGAATTTTGTTACTTTCTTTATGCAGAACTATGGTTGCTGTGCAGCCACTATATATATCTTCCAGCACTTTCACGTACGGCTCGTCTACCCCCTGATTTCGCAATGCCTGCATCACCGCCGAAGTTTCAACTGAGTCAAATCCTTTTTCGTAATCAATGAATGCTATGTGTAGGGGCTGGTTATATTCCGAGCATTTTTCTATCACCTGATTGATGGTATGGATATGATCGATAGTAGAGTACCGTTTCCGAAACCCTGCTTGATCCTTTGCTTGATTGCAGTCTAAGGTTGCCCTGATTCTATTAGCGATTACCTTAGTAAATACCTTATACGTAACAGACAGTAAGCTGATTGGTCTGTAATTTTTGAGGTCCTTAGAGTCCCCTTTCTTGTGAATGAGGATAATGTTTGCATTCTTGCATGGTGCCGGTACCGTCGATGACACCAGACACTGCGTATACAGGGTGGCCAGTTTTTCTAGCACGGTATCCCCCCCGTCCTTCAGCAAATCTGTAGTTATCTGATCCTCTCCAGCTGATTTCCCCCTTTTCATAGTTTCTAGTGCTTTCTTGACCTCGTCCTTCGTCACTGGTGGAACGTCTGACTGTGTTTCCCTACCGCCAATCTCATTACGGTCCTGACTACTTTGGCTACTGCAGAGATCTGTATAGAACTCCTCGGCTACTTTGACTATCCTTTCCATATTAGTGATGACGTTGCCCGCCTTGTCCCTTATCGCATACATCTGGTTTTTGCCTATGCCCAATTTCTTCTTTACCGCTTTAAGGCTTCCCCCGTTCTTTACAGCATGCTCAATTTTCTCCATGTTATACTTCCTTATATCGGCCACCTTGCGCTTATTGATTTGTAATTTGTAGTATGTAATTTGTGTAAAATTGCCACACGACCACATTGCTGCATTTTTTCAGAAAATAAATTAGTTGTCCGTCCCTATTATACACTTGAGCCCAGACACTGACGTCTGGAAGAGGGAACGTAAGTCCACGCGAATCACCTTTGACCCGTTTGAGCTTGCAATGGCGGTAAAAAAGTGAGGTTCTTTTTTACAGCATTTTCGCTTTATGCCTTTCCATGTGAGCCTTAATTGGGAGGCCAATGCGCTGCCGGAGCAGTTACAAGAAACGCCACCTACAGTGAGCATTTTGTGTATACTTTCATAGGGGTCTAATTATCTCTTGATCATTATACCTTCATCGAGGTTCAAAGGAGAGGATCTAGGATCTCCGCAAGTTCCCGCGAACACCCAAAACTCGTATCGCATATTTAAAGCGTCCAGTCCGCAGGAAGGGTTCCGATCAGGAGCATATTACCTAGAATGGGAGCATAGAAATCCAGGCACCCAAGTGCTATTTTTGTGAACAGATTTAAAAAATGAAGACTATGGGTATGTACAGTTGAAAGAGTTGAAACTTCCGCCACCATGCTTGAAATATTTTTAATTTCCATCATGTCACCTAATTTAGGTTACTGATGGACGTATTCCGTAAACTGAACACGAATGTAAAGTTTCAAGAAATGAGAAACAGTCCCACATCACAGAATATATTATTCTGGTCTTGTAGGTTCCTCATGCTGGTCACTAGCTAAAGTATACTTCCGACATTGTGTTTAGAGTGTTGTCAGACCTATTTGAATTTGTCCAGCAAATTTTATTGAAAAAAAATGCATTGCAAATTGTAATTCTGAAAGCGACTATGTTAAACCTACCACACTTTTTGTTATTTTCTTGTAGGTGCCTCCGGTTGCTTTTTAGTGCATTCATCTATCTCATTGAACGCATCAGTGAATGGTTCCATGCACATCGTTTTCATTGTTTCAAAGCACAGGCTCTCGTCGTTATTCTTAGCGTCTACAGGTCCCCACAAAGCACAAATAGGCTTTCCTGCAAATGAAAAAATATAAACTGTTCAGAATGAGTGCATTTGGAATCTTAATAAGAGTTGGCGTAGGTTCCTTATTCAAACTTAATTTATCTGCTATATCATAAAAAGACACGAGAAAGAATGCGTATTTTTGGTTTTGCTTAGACCTTGTTTCGTCTTAAGCCACGTATAGGGGTTCTAAGTCACATTAAGTGACTGGAAGATTGCTCGAAAATATTCTGACTAACCTCTCAATAGGAACGTTAAGTAAAGAGCGTTTTTGCACAGCATATCGCATAATCTCGAAATGACAAGAGAAAACACTCCGTGAAGCTCCTTTTTCCACCCCCGCCCCCCCCCCCCCCCCCCCCCCCACCAAAAAAAAAAAATTAGAAGGACTGGTCGAAATATTAACAGAATAGCAGGGAGGAAAGCCTGTCTGAAGGGACACCAAATGAAATCTGTCAGCAGTTTGTTGAATTTCGCTGTCAAATGGTAATTCTAATTTGTAAATTGTGAACTTCCACCAAGGAATGGATACGCCATGATGGCAAAGGTAAACGACAACCACACTGAAATTAGATAAGTAATTACACTTATTGCGAAAACTCTCGGCCGTTTTTGAGCGAAACTCTTTGATAGCGCATTATCATGAGATGACCTGATCTCGGAAGCATTTCCCATCCACAAATATGGTTACACATGCGCCATCCAAAAGTGAATGGCTCTAGTCCTTTTATGTGACAGTTACTAATTATTAATTACACGATATTTATTTATTTTGTCTTTTCAGACATTGCCGCGTTTGCAACAACAGACGCTTGGCGGCTAATCTTAGCAGTCTTGAGCGCCGATGTGTGGAAGCTGAAGTTCCCTTGTGGGACTCGACGCGAAGAAGCTGAGTTTCCGTCCCGATCATTTCTCGTTTCTTGTGGTGTGTACTCCAGTGCCGTCGGTGTCAAGAGGTGCGGCGTTGAACTCCATGCGTCGGGCCTGTCGCACCCGCTCATCGAGACCCGAGTGGCTCCCGATCGTGTCTACGCCTGTCCATTACTGCTGCAGCCACTTACTGGGTCTGGCCCCGGAATTTTTTCGCATAATCATCCTGGAACGACTTTATGTTCCGAACTCGGCGCTCGCTCCATTGCGCGGAAGGACGGCATTGTAGCACACACCTGAGGAGTGATTTGTCTGGTACTTATTACATCAAAGCTAATCATAGACCAGCAGGAAGTCTGAAAGTCACCCATAGTAATACGAGATACACTAGAGTTAGCGCCTACCACACTATAAGTGGCTTCACAGCGTAATATGGCCTGATTTGTCGCGGAGTTCTTTCTCTTCAGTATGACTTGGGACCCTCTTATGGCAATAAGTGAGCATCGCCTAGTAACTGCCAACCGTAATGTCGAGGGGGAGTCGCTACTGTTACGAGTCAACTTTGCTCTCGACTCTCCTGAGCCGCTGAACTTAGAACTTTCGCTCGGCGCGCTTCGGAAGCACTGTGACTCGCGTTCTCCGACGTAGAGACTGCGCGGGGTTGAGCCAACAAGCAAAATGGTGTTACTGCATATGCGGTTCGGTCGGAGGTGACAAATGGGTAATTTACCTTGAGCTAGAACAAAGTGTCGGCTCCACGAGCTGATGTAGAGGGCAGAGTCGGGACCTGGCAGTACCTTGACGAGTAGCTCAGGATATTTCTTGAGAATGGGGCTTTCGGCAGGCTACACCTGCAGTTTCATTCGAGGGATATATCGGAGGGGCGGTGCCAAGCCTCTGTCATCTGGCTAGGCTTCGAGTTCAGGCCAGGATCTCCCAGCGGACTTACCAGACGACTGACTGCGTGGAAGTTCGCCATTCTCCGTGGGCTACCCTCCCCAACTGGACTGCCAGTGGGACCCCGCGTTGGTGCGCCATATTATGGGGGTTATTACAGGGTACGGGCTCTGCTTTCAGAGGAAAACTGCACTCCACTAGCTCGGGCCAAATCCGTTGCTATGAAGAACGACACTCTGAGGCACAGCCAGCAGACCAAACTGAATATTGGAAGCGCCCAATGTTCTTCCTTTGTCTCGCAGCGACTCCACGCGCTCCAGCGTCGCGGTGTGGTCTCTGTAGATGCTGTCCTCAGAGATGACTGGGGAGGGGGAAGGATGGGCCTCCTGGTGCGCCGCGCCAGTTCTCTCGCTCCACATCTCTCGCTACAGCTCCGGGGGAAGAATCCAGAAGGTAAAGATGAGAGCTCTCCGATAAAAAGAGAAAGAGAGGGTGGTTCGCCCCGTCGTGCCCGGTGCGGACCCCTGCCGTGTGTCATCATGGGAACACAAAGTCGTCGCGCAACAGGTAGACGAGATGTTGAATGAAGGTGTATACAGCCGTCGAGGAGTCACTGGGCTTTACCTATCCTCGTTAAGAAGAACGATTATTTTGTGTGGATTACCATAAGCTTAATCAGGCCAAAAACGACGTCTGCAGGCTGTCAAATATTGAAGACTAGTTCGACAGGCTGCGCCAGGCGCGCTAATTTTCTTCGCTTGATCTTAAGAGCGGTTCGACAGTTTGAAGCCGATGAAAGTGATCGTGAGAAGACAGCGTTTGCACGCCCTATGGACTTTACGAATTTAAGATCCTACCTTGCGCATTGTGCTCCGCTCCAGTGATATTTCAGTCAATAACGAACGTAGTTAATCTGGCCTTAAATCGCAGCATGTCTACGTGAACGAAGTTGCTTTCGCCGACTTTCGAGTAACACTTCTAATGTCTTTTCACTTTGATAGGGGTAATTGGATCTCCCGGCTTAATGTTAAAATCTGAAAAGTGTCGCTTTTGCTATGAAGAGGTCCTGTTATTAAGCCTGATCGTCAGCCATCGAGGTGCACAACCCGATCGCACTAGAACCTCAGCGTCGCCACATTTACTACTTCCTCGGAGAGAAAGTAAATCCGACGTTTTTTTTTAAGGCATCTGCCCCTAATACGGCAGATTCATAGAAAGTGTTTCGTAGACTGCCCCCTCCCACCCTATGACGCATCTCACCCGAGATGATGTCACCTTCACCTGGACAGGGAAAAAGGAAAAAGTATTCGACGTATTATGGAACCACTTGCATATCACACCTGTGCTTACGGACTTCAATGCTCGCGCCGAGGCTCTGGTCTACACCGATGGGCCTCGGAGCTGTTTTAGTCCGGTGGCAAGGATGGCGCTGAGCGAGTCACCGCCTTCGCAAGCCGGACTTTGTCCCGTGCTGAATCCAATTATTATACTACTGAATATGTCTTCTGTTTTATGTGCAGTAATAATATCTCGATGCTATTTTTACGGCCGGCACTTTCGCATCGAGAGTAAGCCCCGCTATCTCTGCGCATGAAGAAGAAAAACCAGACAATCCCTTTACAGCAACTGTCAACGAGCTTACTGTCGCAGGAGTGCCGTGAAGACCGGAATCTCACACTGCTTATTGATTTTGGGGAAGCACGTGCTAAGGACTTTTGCCGCTCTTTTGAAATAGCGCATAGTCTGGTTAGGATACAGAAGAGTTATCACAGGCCAAACTTGGTGGTCGCAGTACGACACTACGTGAGAACGTGCCATGGTTACCACCGAAGGAAAACACCGCTCATGAGAGCGGCCGATTCAGCGCATGCTGTGCAAGTGGCAAGACATTCATTTGAGCAAGGTGACAAAAATTCGTTAGGTCCTTTTAGAAATTTCACCTTGGGAAATAGGTGGATGGTCATCGCTACAGGTTATCTCACGCGCTATGCTGAAACGAAAGCCCTCAAGAGCGGTACATCAATCGAGGAACCGGAATATCCGGACCCGCGATGTTCCGACAGTTATGAAAAGTACCGAGGCATCGTTTTCACTGCCAAGCTGCGGAAATATATCATGCAGCTGAGAGGCAATTGTTGTTTTATAAATGGCGTTAGGGAAAACTCTTTTAGAACAACAACATGAATTTTAATTGTCCAAATTGCATTCACACAGGCACTGGCTAGAGAGCATCTCAAAGTATCACCGCACTACTCCAGCGACGCTAAGTGTCTCTCTTCTCCTTGAAGTAAGTGCCCCTCCCGCGCTCCATCCACCAACCGCACAACACAGGCGCACGCAGTCGTACTCCGTTGAGAAAAATGGGCGATTCCAATCCGGATACATTCTTTCCCCAGAGTCAGTGGGATGGCCCAGATGTCGTGCCGAGAAGACTGCAATAGCGGAGGTGGCACACGAAATATTTAACAGCACTACCCATCGCAGGTCAACGGCCTACATCCATAGACGAATGGCTTGGCCGAACTTCTCAACAAAAGTATTGCCGACATAATGTCTACGTACATCAATGTTCAACATAGGTCTAGGGATGGCGTCCACTCGTACAACATGGCGCAAGATGAACCCCCGCAAATGACACCCTTAGCTCGCTTATATAGTCGCAAAATGTAAACAATGCTCGAAACCATGTCGCATGATGACGGCCTTGACTTCGCATTTGGCGCCAAGAAATTTGCTCAGCGCCCAGACGAAGTGCGACAACTGCCGAGAGTGCACATTCGGAATCAGTAAGGTCGAGACAACCAGCGTTCAAATCACAGCCACTGTGAAGCAACTTTCGAACTGCACGACAAAGTGTGGCTCTGGACTCTAAATCGACAACAGTCTTCCAGAGAAACTATAATGTAGTACTTTGGCCCTTAAAAAGTGCTCCACCAGCCACGTGAGATCACATACAAAGTTCATCCCTACAGATTTTCTACTGCTACTCGCCAACAGAAACCAGAAGTGACCAAGTGCGCATGAAGCCGTACTTTTCGAGAGAACTACTCCAGAAGCGTAACACACCGCCTTACCACATGCTTCTTGTGAGCGCTTATTTTCTTACTGTATTCTGCGAATGCATCAGTCGACCTTTTATAGGGAAGGGATAAGGCTGCGTGTGCTACAGCAGCCACTGTACGACTGTTTTACTTAAGTTTTGGTCGGCAACGTGAAGGACCTGAAGTTCCCTAATATCGTTCGACGCGAAGAAGATGAAGTTTCTTGCTGACCTTATCTCGGTTTTTTCGCATGTTCTCTGGTGCCATCCGGGCGATCCTCCATTAAAGCCTTCTATTTACGAGCCTAAAAGTGTATGTGACAATATTCATTTATTTTGGTGTATTTAACTTTACCATTTACTTTTTCATTCAGCCTACTGCCTTTATTGCTTATTTTGTCGCAATAAACAATACTTTTGGAATTCAGTGCGAGTGTTCCTTCCCTGCTGTCACATATTGAGCACAGTTTGGTTGTTCTACTCAACATAAACAAACCAGCTCACTACAAAATTGTCCTTAGCTTCTGGTGCAGCAACTATCAAGCATGACTGATGAATGGTTTGCTTAGGTGAAAACGGATATTATTAATTAATACAGTGTTCAATATATCTACACATTAGAAACATCGGTCTATCTGTGCAGCTACGAACTTCATTTCGAATAACACGTAAATAATCTAGCTGTAAAACTTTTGCCACGAGTTTTTGCCTGAGACATCGATGCTTGAAACACGGGACGATTATTAAGAACCAAAATCCCGAGCCAGGTCAGCTTGAATCACAGGCGAACACGTTTCAACGCTCCTTTACTTCCGGTTCACGCCCGCACTTTATTCTTTTTCTCTCCTCGCGCTACAACACTGTTGACTTCATGACAAATATTTTCCACATATTAGCATGAATAAAGTACTGAGCTGCACTTAATTCAAAATGCGCACTGAAAACGTAACCGACCTCAAAAATTTTTCGACGTGATGATATTTCCAGCTTTTGCACTGAAGTTGTCTTGCCCAAGGGTATACCAGTTTATTTTTTGTGAATATTGCATATTGATACTACTTCGATGAAGTGATTTAGCCTAGTATCAACCTAAAAGAAAAATGAAGGCTTACTAGGCTAATCATACTGCTTTGAGTATTTCGTTATTATTGCTTTCGCCGCATATTTGAAATTAGATGCACATCAATTGTTTTCTTATGTAGATAATTATGGCCTATGAAACACAGCAATGAAACTTTTTGGTTCAGTACTCTGACCTTAGTTTCAAACCGAAGATGACCTGTCTAAAGTATGCATTCCAGTTCTTCTGAGATGAAGAAGGAATTAACAGCAACCGCTATATCAGTACAACTAAAAACCATTAAAAGAGATAAGCCATTTTTCTTACCCGTTGTCAGCTGAATTGTTATTC
Organism: Amblyomma maculatum; assembly: GCF_055883805.1. NCBI lineage: Eukaryota > Metazoa > Arthropoda > Arachnida > Ixodida > Ixodidae > Amblyomma > Amblyomma maculatum. The sequence goes on from NC_139353.1 coordinate 85,061,155, forward strand.
CAGGTGTACCAAAATCTACTCTAAAATTGATGGTTTCCATTCTGAAAAACAATAACACGTATTATAAACAACTGAAGCGTACAAGAAATGCAACCAGCTTCCAGAATTTCTTCGCTTCCAGTTTTTAAGTTATAGCTCTGGCAAAGATGGCTCCTGAATTGATGGGCACATCACTATTAAGTTCCGTGCAGCTAGAATACTACTTAACGCACTAAAGATTTTAATAGCGGACGAAGACTCATGCATATAGTTTAAATGAGGGGCAAATAACCAAAGTACTTTGCTAGCTACCAATGTTATAAAACTTCGATAATTTTATTTACATACACAAATTAGTGTTTGTAAGTACGGACATCTTAGCAATCACGTAATGAGAGAGCATTAATTTTGTTATGGCCGACTCATGTGGCGCTGCTTTTCACTGTGAAATAGTATCGCAAGTCAGATTGCCACCTCGGCTCAGTGCAAGGCAACAAATTGCAATAGAGAAGATTAAAGTAGTCCATGAATTGCTTGCAGGCTGTTCTATTGCCTCTCAGGTATTTGGCCCTACTCCACTTCATCCGGCATGGCGATTACCTCAGCGAACTGTGATAACGTATACGGCGGTGGCCTCCTTTTCAAGCGGAAAACTGTTATCATTTGCGAGCACAGGAACTGTGAAATATTGTTAGATATCTATCATCCCTGATACGCAAGTAATTGTAGGTGTGTACCCAACACAGCGGGAAGACCGATGTGTAAAGAAGAGATAGTTAAATGTCCTCAAAACTAATGCAACATCAACTTAAAATGTGCGGTCATTGCAGACAGCACTATTGCGCTAGGTTCATCTGAACCAAAACTGTAACAGCTTTCCTCAGCCAAGTTATAGCTGGAACTATAATGGGAACCCTGAGCTTTTTTGTGTGCCTGTGTGTCCTTTCAGCAGCATGTCTCTCTCTAAGTTTTACTCTATCTCTTCAAATGAAGTAACTAGCCCATCAAAGCGCCTCACTCGAACTATGAAATGGAAAGCTTTTGCATCCTGGAATTTATATTATTTCTCAATAGAACAGGCTAAACCTAAGGAGTAAACTAAATCAGAAGATGAGTGTCCAATATTAAATTGGTAATGCTTCTATTTCAAGTTGGTTCTGAGCAGTTACTGTTGGTTATCTCTCGCATCACAAGCTGCTTAAAACGAAATGTAAGGCCTATTTGCTAGTAATAGGTCGAAAACATGCTGGACATACTTCTTTTCTAAAATGAGATTGCATCTTTTCGTTTCATCTAGTTTCATCTTTTCGTCAACTTTTAACGATCATCTCACGCGCCTGAATGAGGTCCTCACGTGTCTCGCTTCAGCGGCCCTTCAGCTCAACATCAAGAAGTGCCACTTTGCACAGAAGGAAAGTAAAATATTGGGACATCTAGTCAGCCATGACGGCATTCGTCCAGATCCTGAAAAAATCATCGCGGTCTTGAACTTTACTCGTCCACAACGGACTACAGAATTGCGCAGTTTTTTCGGCCTGGCGTCTTATTTCCGGCGTTTATAAGGCATTTTGCAAGTACTGCTGCTCCACTTCATGAACTACTTAAAGCACACAGCCCTTTCGTGTGGATTGAACAGTGCGAAGCTGCTTTTAATAACGTGAAGCACGCCCTCACATCAGACCCTGTTCCTGGCCACTTCGGTGAGAGCGCTCCAACCATCCTGCACACTGATGCCAGTGGTCTCGGTCTTGGCGCTGTACTTCTGCAGCGCGATGCAACTTCGCGTGAGAACGTGATTGCCTTCGTTAGTCGGACTATGACTCCAGCTGAGAAAAACTACACCATTACCGAGCAGGAGTGCCTTGCCGTCGTCTGGGCTGTCCAAAAGTTTCGCCCTTACCTATACTGTCGGCACTTCGCAGTTGTGACCAATCACCATGCTCTTTGCTGGTTCTCTTCGCTCAAAAATTCGACAGGCCGACTTGGCCGTTGGATTCTACGCCTGCAAGAATACCATTCTTACGTCACTCATAAATCGGGTCGCCAACACAGACACCGACGCTCTGTCTCGCTGCCCACTTTTGGAATCGGCTTGCTGTTTTTCTTCCCAATGCATTTCCACCTATGACGACAGCCGACCATCTCTTTCCCCGACGTATATCACAACAGTTTCATTTGACGACTGAGAACAAACGCGCTCTCCGCTCACAGCAATTAGCCGATGCCTACTGCCGTCCCATCATCGACCGCCTTATTGGCGCTTCGGACCCACCCAATGCTCGGCTTCGCCGACAACTTCGTAATTTCAAGCTCGAAGATGGCATCCTACTCCACTTCGTATATTGCCCTGATGGAACTCGCTGGATCCCTGTCGTACCGCGTGTGCTTCGCCCACGTATACTGGAGACTGTCCACGATCACGCTACTGCAGGTCACCTCGGTGTTGACAAAACCTACGACCGCGTGAAAAAACGATTCTTTTGGCTTGGCCTATCTTCCAGCGTTGCCAAATACGTCGCATCCTGCCCTCTGTGCCAACATCTCAAACGGCCGATTTCTTCGCCCGCTGGCCTTCTACAACCTGTTCCCTGCCCCGCCACGCCATTCGACGTAGTCGGCATCGACTTATATGGTCCCCTACCTCTCTCCGATGGGGGTAACCATTGGATTATAGCAGCTGTCGACCACCTTACACGCTACGCTGAGAAAGCACCTGTACCGACCGGTTCCTCTCAAGAAGTAGCAAATTTCTTTTGCGATCAATTGTATTACGTCATGGCGCTCCTCGGGTGCTCCTAAGAGACCGCGGCACGGCCTTCCTATTGACAGTCGTTGCCGAAGTTCTTTACGCGTCATCCACCCTTCATAAGACAACCTCAAGCTACCATCCCCAGACTAACGGGCTGACTGAGCGATTTCACCGCACCTTATCGGATATGATCTCCATGTAGATAACACCGGATCATCGAAATTGGGACACTATTCTACCATTCGTCACTTTTGCCTATAACACAGCAGTACAGCGGACTACCGGTTATTCTCCATTTTTTATCGTTTATGGCCGTCGTCCTACTACAATTCTCGACGCTTCCTTCTTCTCTACGCCCGACTACTCCACATCAGTACCTACTCAGTTCTTATCTCGTGTGGCCAGATGCCGTAATCTTGCCCGCCTCAACACAGCAGCGTGCCAGGAGGACCGCAAGAGTCGCTATGATTCTACGCATCGCGTGGTCTCTTATCGTCCCGGTGACGAAGTACTGCTTTATACACCACTGCGCACCCCTGGCCTTAGTGAAAAATTCCACCACCGCTACCTTGGTCCCTAGGAGATCATCAGCCAAACTTCTCCAGTTAACTACAAAGTCAAGCCTGTGGATCCCACAGCCGATCGACGCCACCGTGGAACTAAAATAGTCCATGTTTCTCGCCTGAAACCGTTTGTGCGCCGCGGTACATCGGTTAGGTAGGAGCGGCCAGGCTGCTCACTTCCGACCCCCCGGGCAGATGGTGTGAGCCTTCTGTGGACCTTCTTTCATTTGTACACACCATCATCATCGTCCCGCGGCGCCGGCTCCGGCGCGCGCCTGGGTTCGTGGTCTGATTAAAACGCTAAACAATGCTTCGCTGTCTATGCTGTCACGACTTCGCCGTCTCGACCTAGCCTTCTTTTACAATATGTTGTCGCGTTCACATATTCGTTGAAAAAATGGGAAGAACTTCTAAAAAAAGATAAACCTTGATTGCGATGTGACCTGCAGGAACTACGGCTCCTTGTAGGGCGATAAGTGAATCATCTGTGCTCTTAATGTTATTGCCGACGACTTGATTGCATCGAGCACTGCCCGAAGCTTTTTCAGGTGGTCTTCGAGGTTCGAAGAGCAGCCAACTACATCGTCTCGGTACACCAGTCAAATCTGCCATTTCAAGCCAGCCAGTGTCGTATCCATTGGTCGCCGGACATCGATGATAAGCGGCTGAATGGCATTATCTTGATCTAGAAGAGTCCGTCTGGTGTGGCGAATGCGATTGTTTCGCGGACTCTTTCGTCGATGTCAGTTTGCCTTGTCCCCGCTCTTCAGGATTATGGAAACGAAGTCCATAGCGTTCCAGGCCCGGTCGAGTGTCATCTATGCGGGGCAGTGCATAAACATTCTTCTTCGTTGCATTATTCAAGCGGCGGTAATTGTCCCAGAAAGGACATGTGTCGTTTAAGTCTTCACCGAAACAACTGGTGCCACACAGCTGCTATTTGCTTGCTTCACGTCATCATAAGGACGCATTTCCTCTTCTTGATCTGGTTGGCCTGGCATCTTCGCGCGAAAATACGGAAACAAATTTATAAATTTTCGTGGTAATACGACGCTTTGTTAACGAAGTTAGGGGATAGCAAAAAAGTACCTAAAACTTTGGAGGGTACGAACGTCCCCTTGTTTGCTTCGAAGTAGTGCTCGGTTAATGTCGAATGTAGGCTCATGGATAGGGTGGAATCATTGTCTCTGGCTTGGTAGGAGAGGGCGAAGATGTCTCGAATGTCTAGAAGCTTGTCGAAGAAATCAATTGTGCTTTGTTGAGATGCCAGAATTGTGCTTTGTTGAGAGGCCAAACTTGTGCTTTGTTGAGATGCCAGACTTCTCGGTGAATTTCGTACCTAGCATATGAAATTGACCTTTACGGAAATGCGCGATGCCCTTTGTTATACACAGACCATTATTCGATAGTGACATGCCATTTTCTTCAATGACACCTTCAGTCTGTCAGTGTCTTTGTATACACACAAAGACAACATTGTCTGAGCGGTGCGGTGCACTCAATGCTTCGTCTAGAACATTAAGAGTAACGTGTTGCCTGCAATTTGCCGCCGGAGGTATAGCTTTCTGCGCCGAAAGCTTGATAAGCTTTGAACGGAGGTCAATGTTTACCCCATGTACAGACATATAATATGGAGAGGCAACCGAAAAGAGAATAAAATAATATGCCTCTGGCCCCCATGTACAGACAGTCTATACCCAAATTTACGTCACGTCCGTTTGATCTACAACCAGGAATTGGGTACGGTAGGTACTTGCGTTGATTTCAAACCTTGCAGAGCATCACTCAGGCGCAGTAATGGGGTTGCCACCAGCGGTGACAGTGAGCGGGCTATCCCAAGTTACTTTTAGCGTCTTGATCTGTGAGACAAACGATCCAATAATAGCTGAATCGTTAGCTGTTGTGCCCAATAGGGCGTGATTGTGTGAATATCGACAGAAACTTCGAGGTGATTTGTTCGGGTCATTACGTTTCGCTCTATCCGTGGTGTACTGTCTTAGATTTGGCAAGTACTCAAGTCGAGGCCGTACCCAACCGCGTCACTTCGCCAGGACCCGTTGTCATTTTGAGGTCAGGTTGCGTTGTCATCGATGTTGTCGTGCGTAGTGACGGTGTAATTCTGGCGGGCTCTCCGATCATTGTGGGCGGCGGAGGATCGCATTAGTTCGCTGTGTAGCTACTATACCTGCCATGTTGCCCTGTTTAGTTTATCCTACGTGATATAGGGGACCTTCTGCTACGGAGGCTACTGCTCGGTGGCACAAACGTGCGCTGAGCGCAGATACGGAGAGGATATGACGGCTTGATGGAACTCCCATGCGCAAGCATTTTCAGCCTCCATCTGGCATATCAACGGGGCCGGTTGCTGGGGAGTTGCGTCGAATGCAAAGCTACTGAAGCCAAATCGTCTGTACGAGCAGTAGCATAGACTGTAGTTGGCCTCATAGTAATGGAAACATAGCCAGTGGTTTTATATCATCCAGGAGTCGCATTTCCCGGGGTGGGAGCGTCGTTCATATTCCAGGTAAGTGAGGGCCAGGACGCGCACAAGAAGCTCCTGAAGCTTCTTGTGTCCGTCTAAAGCTTCTTCTGTCCGTCTAAGGGGCTCCAAGGGTCTTGTAGGAATGTAGGACATCGCAATGCGGTAGCACATTGAAAGCGCAATGTAGAGGGAAATGACCCGTTGTAGTGACAATGCCTTCGACAGCACACAAAGTCCGGTGTTGCACTAAGTATGAGTTTTAATTGTGTTGGGTTACGCCCACAAAAGAACTAAGGATCTCTACAACGGCAATAACGTCAAGCGAGCTGTGCTGTCACCAAACTGCGAATGCCCGTTACACACGTGGGACATCAGTTTATAGTTTGCTACGACACATTTCGATAAACTTACAACCGAGACTAGAACCTAGAATATGTGCAAATCCGCTAGCGGCTAAAGTTATTCGCTAAACATATCGGCGCGCCTTGAGCGACAAGGAAAATGATAAAACTGAGGTAGGCGGCTGTGAGATCGCATACGATGTTACAAACCTTATTGATCTTGCCTACTTCATTCTGCGCAACAGAAGGAAATTGATAAGACGACATGAATGCGGTTGTTCGCAGCAACCGATAAACGTTACAATAGATCGCGGAAGTATGATTACGATGTAGTTGAGAGCCTCCAAAAACTGAGCGTCTCAAAAAGCAAATCAGCAGCGTCGTAGGAGAACTCAAGAAAGGCGGCACGGAACAGTGCGAGAGTTGAGAGGAATATCAGTGGCGGTTCGAAAGGGTTTCGAAGGAAATGTCCACAGCTGTTCTGGAAAGGAGGATAGCGCAGGAAGCTAATATCAACACTGGCTCCTCTAAAGCTTTTTTGAAACGGTCGTAGGCGCTCGAAGCGTATGTGCTTAAAATGCATACATCGCCGCCCGAGCTCCGAATTTGCTTCTGCAACCCTTCCACTCTATTTCACACAAAACAGGCCCCTAATGTTGGAAGGGAGGAGAGGACTAGAATGTCACCACTGCCAAAGAGAATAGAAGTTCTTCAAAAGCTGCCAACCTAAACATCATCATGAAAAAGCGGCTATCTCTAAAGCAGCGGCCTGACAAGAGGAACATGCGGAACAATAAGTTTTTGAATTGCGTCGCAAGTACAGAAGAAACGCACTGAGTAGCAAACAAGTAGGACAAACAAGCTCTTAAACAACCTTTCTCTGTGCTTTGTTCTCGTCTTGATCGGGCTGAAAAAACTAATGAAAAATAAAAAAGCCAGACCTCTCACGCTCTTTATGCAGATATATATGTGACACAGGCGTTCTGGCAACGATAACACTGATTGAATTATAGGAAGGGAAAAACGCTGTAACTCTCTCACTTGTTTCTGTGGTAACCTCAACCACGCCGTAAGGGAATTGAAGAAGTTAGGAGTGAAAGTGGAAAGAGAGAAAGAGGGGTGCAAGGCGCGCTGCCTAGAGAGAAGAAGGTACCAGCGGGCGCGAGCACCACACCCGCAGTGTTCAATTGGATTTTGCTTCAGACGCCTATAAAGTTCTATTTGTTATTTTTGTTCGAGGAGTATATGTCGTTTATATATCCGAGCATCATGCTAAATTATGTGCATATGAATGATCTACTTTGAACGTGCTTTGCAGCAAGTGGACAGCAATGCAAATTTATTGTTCGAGGAGTATATGTCGTTTATATATCCGAGCATCATGCTAAATTATGTGCATATGAATGATCCACTTTGAACATGCTTTGCAGCAAGTGGACAGCAATGCAAATTTAAGGAGAGGGGTTCCACTAAAACGAGTTCATATTCTATGGCAATGAGATAGTATAAAATGGCGATAAACATGGCGCAAGCACTTCTGCCCACCGCATGCCAGGTTCTTTGTATTTTTATTTTAAGAGAATACGTGGCAAGAAAGCCATAATCACGAAAGTGGACATGAGAGAACATCTTAAACCTGGAAAGCGCATAAAAAACACACGGACAACAGCAAGAGACAGACACACGAGCGCTCGTGCGTCTTTCTCTTGCTGTTGTCCGTGTGTTTTTGATGCGCTTTCCAGGTTTAACAAGTCTAACTAACTCGCCAAAACGCTGCCATTATTGAGAGAACATTATTCGCTTGAGTGAACGATTCCCAAGCGTGGTCCTGCGGGCTGCTAGTGAGAGTTCCATGAGCTTTTACGTGAGTGCCTCCCCTACACCTGTCTTATTAATTGATACACTTGAAGGTCAGGCACAGTGAGTGGTTAGCTGAAAGCCTGTTAGGAGCATTGAAATTTCTTGTACTAGATCATACTTTGATCACAATCACTTGGTTGTGACGATGGGAAGGGAGAGAGGGGTCATTTCGCAGCACGTATTCATGGTTTTAGAGGTTTCTTTAATGAAAACAATTTCAGAAGCCCTGCTCTGAGGGTTTGCTATGCGGTGCACTAGATAGGGGGAGCATGGCTGAGAAAGAAGGAGAAGAAAGGGAGGGCTTGCCCTCACTATATTTGTCTGATGGAGCTATCTTGATGAACAATTCGAGGCACAGGCCGCGAAGATCCAATGAATGAAGGTCGAGCCTAAATATAAATGGCATTGGCTGGGGCAGTGTCTCAACCTGAGGGTGGTATCATGCTTCGGCGGGATGCTTACGTCTGTCTTTTCGGCGTTTGTAGCATATAGTGACGTGGGAGTTGAACGGCACGCAGTTGATGACGTGCCGAGTCGTATCTGGAAAGGAGGGTCACAGATGTGCAATAGTTGCTGAAACTCGTTAGAAATTATGGAACCAGACGCACGGGATAGGGGATGCTAGTCCAAGAAGCTAAGCAACGTGTACGCCTCAATTTCTTGTATATCTCACGGAAGGGCAAGTAACATTCAGAAAAATGTACCGATTCATGAGGGGGTTTAATTATTTGGCTGGGCCTGGTACAAGTTTTCAAGCAAGTGCTTCGTTCCGCACTCTTGAGTTCGTTCCCGAAGCAGAGAAACTATTGGTAGCTAAATTCAAATAGTAATGACACTTAAAGGAGGTTTTACTGTATTTTAACAAGGAATATAGCCCTTTCTAAGCTACACGGCGAAAACACAACACAGCTAGCCTAGACAAACACCAGCGAGCTCGAGAAGCGCACCGGCACTTCGTCATTCTCTTCTTCGTCTTTGGAATATCCGCTTGTAGAGTTCATTACAATACCTAATGTTGATTGCTCCAATACAAGTTTATAGCGGTCACTCTCCATGCTGCGCCAGTTGATATCATGGGCTCAATATCTTCATTGTCCAACTATTTGAGGGTTTTGACTAGTAAAGTGCATCTGCACGGAGCTATGTTAACTGATCCAACTTTTGCTAATCTCAAATTCGCACCTCGTCACTACACAACCTCAACTTCAATCACAATGTCTTTCACCCACCAAGTATCAGTCACCCACCAAATATGCTCTCGTCGGCAAACGGGCTTGGCTGTTTGTAACACATGTCATGCCGGCTCTTGACCGGAACTCCTCTCCCCTGTGTAGAGGTGAGGTAATGAACCCGCCATATAGAAGCAGCCTTTTTCATGACCTTTCTCGTTTGTCAATATGGCTGTTTTACGCACTACACCTTGAAATGTCATGCACGTTTCGCCAGGAACTCATGCAGGTAGAAATACAACGGGCTCTATATGTGTGAGAAATGAGCTGTCGCTAGAACAAATTTCCAAATGAGTTTCCCAGTGTTCCTAGAGTTCAATTTCAAAGGACGATGTCGCAAGAAAAGTTTCAGTAAGGAATTATCTGCTTGGGCAACCTTTCGAAAAAATATTTGTACTTTGTAGTCTCCACTGTAAGGTACATAATCAAAACTATCAATCCTTCATCAACAGCATTCTCGATACCCTGCATTTATATATACTGTTACGGACGAGCAACGAAGAAGAAGCGGCGGGCAGTGGCGCGGGCAGGAGCGTTCGCGCTAGGCCCGCTAACATATTCATTAAACGTCAGCTACCATCGCCATCGGTCATGTTCTGTCGTCTTTCATCATCGGCTTGCCGCATCGTAACATTTGGTTGGAGGTGCTGGGTATGATCACCCCCTCATCCTGGACCGCGGCTTCGGTGCCCTGCGACTTCTTGCGCCGTCAGCTGAAGGTTAGGAGCAGAGGTGGGCATCCTCATGAGGTTTCGACCTCATGAGGTCGACCTCAACCTCAAAATGACCTCAACCTCACGGAGTGAGGTGAGGTTGAGTTGAGGTCGGTGACAGCTTAAAATTTTTTGAGTGAGGTCACGAAATTGGACCTCAACCTCACACGTGAGTTTGAGGTTGAGTGAGGTCGTCATTGTGTGAGGTCGAAATTGTGAGGTCCAGGCTTTTTGCTGTTGCCGCGGCTTTCTTCGAACAGCGCCCCTTTTGACGCGGAGCTCAAGCGTACTGCCGCGGTGTGCCCGCCGACTCTCGGTGTTTGGTTACCCCCCAGTCGGACGACCGGAAGCCGCAGCCCCTGCCCAGCTTTCGGCATTACACCGTAATGTCCGCAGCCCGAGGACGCTTCCCTCTGGTCTACTTGGAAGGAGATATATTTTATTTTTTTACTTCACGAACTCCTCGAGTCCTCATGCCCCCCGCCAGCCACCCCCGTTTCCTCTTACTTGTTTGTGCCGATGCTTGCCGCAGGCTCAAACACCCAGGAGCGCGCAAAGCACATAACTCACGTCGACCTGCGGTGCTTTTGTCGGATGCCGCAAAGAAACCAGCAAACTAAAAAGCGAAGCAAATTTTCTTTGCGCAGACGGCGCGGAGCAGAACTGTGTCTTGTGCATGCCCGTTTCCAGGCGCTAACGTCACGGCTGCTGCCTTACATTCGATAAAGGACCCCGCTGTACATTACACGGAAACTTAACAAAAAATGGTGCAGCGAAATTGTTAGAGGACGTGATACTGACAGATAAAAAAAAACATGAACAAACCAGAAAAACCAGCACAATACCATCTGGGCATTTTTTCGAAGTCCTCCCTTTCGAATTGTACGTCATCATTCTATATTCCGGTCCTGTAAATTTATATTCTTGTACTCTCCAGAACAACCTCTCTTTGGTCTTGTGCTTGCTTGTTTTTTCTAACAGATTCACAGGTGGCCCCGAACAACTGCAATGGGATGAAGGTGCTAGTGTAGCGGTAAAACATGCAACAGGATGAAATGGACGGCACAGCTTATAAGACGCAACGGGTATACAGGAAAAAGCCTGCGCATGTTAACCATTTGCCGAGATAGAAGAGACAAAAAAATATATGGGGCTTGTATGCAGTCAAGCGCAATGAAAAAAAATAAATGATTTCGCTCCGCTAAGGCCCTTTATTTCTCTCTCAAATTCTAGTGAAATCAAGCAATGCAAGAGGAAGGAGGAGAGTAAGGGATTCGTTACTTCATAATATTAGGTTTCTCTTGATATCTCTTATTCAGGCGCAGAAAAAAAAAGAGAAAAGCGTTCTCCTACATGTTTTTATGAGCTAGAAAGTATTGAGATGGTTTCCGGCTCGACATTTTGGTGTCTAGAGGGACGAATTGGTGTGGCGAACTGAACGTGCATGTCTGTTTTGTGCTCAAGTCTGCTTGAGACGGACACATCAATCGGATGAAAATTTTTGTGGCCAGATGTCGGAATAATTTTTTCAGATATTTGTTTTTTTCTTTAAAAATCAATTTCGATGTACGGGATATGAAGCCAATTACATGCTAGCCCTGAGGAATGCAGTATTAAGCCAATGTCTCAAACCTTCCATACGCTCTGGGAAGCGCAGTTCTCTCCTGGTTTTAGTGTGCGATATTTGTTATTACTTTCGTCAACATGGTATTTATTTATATATATTTTCTTGTTTGTAATTAAGTTCGTTTATGTGATGTTAGGAAGATAGTGAGAGACCGGAAAACGTGGCGTGACATGGTCCATAGGGTCACGAAGAGTCGGACACGACTGAACGACTGAACTGAACTGAACTGAATTAAGTTCGTACTCTGCCGAAAAGAGAACAAACAGGCTTCTTCCCTCACATTAGGCTCTTTCTTTGGCATCTTTTCAGAGGCCCATTGCCCAACCCTCCTTTCCATTTACC
>NC_139353.1:85675539-85910539 GCF_055883805.1 Amblyomma maculatum
GGGTGTTATTCGGAAACATTTTTACCAAGAGAGACCAGGAAAACAATATGACCCTGGAGGACTTTGTTGCTAGACTCTGATGTGATCATCTGATAGGTGATAATTGGCATGCAGAAGGCTTAGTTTGGCAACTGCTGATTGAGGTAACCCCCGTCCACATCTAATTAAAGGAGCTTTCAAATACAAAATAGGCTGTTGTGCAGAAGTTTCAATGGAAATCTGACATCTTACTCATATTTTAGGTGGTCACTCTTACTGGAAATATTCTTGGACATTTTCTGTTCTTGTTGCGGTCAACGAAAGCACGTAGTCCTTGCTCACTCGCCGGACCGCACGAAATGGCATGTCGAGAGAGATTAGCACTACTCCTCGATTTAAGGAAAACATAAGCTGGGCTGTGTTGAAAGAAAACATCATTGAGTAGTATGGAAAAAATACATGAACTTATTTTTATACACACAGCATCAACAGCTTGAAATGCTACAGTTCAAGGCACTTCGACTTCGGTGCTTTAAATGACACTTTATATGTGACACAGCTAGCCTGTATATATATATATATATATATATATATATATATATATATATATATATATATATATATATATATATATATGCAGATCAATTAAGGGGAAATGAGGGTTCTCGTTATAATAAATGAAGGAAAGGAGCCAACAGTCGGCGAGGCCAAGGAAAGCGTTGGCGATGGTACTTTCTCTCTCTTTTTTTAATGTTTACTTGGATTATCACAGCAATTAGTAATATAATCTGTTTAGGGGAAAGATAATTAAACACAAAGTAGAAGAAAAAACAACGTGCCGATGGTGGGAACCCAACCGACAACCTCCGAATAACGCGTCCGGTGCTCTTCCAATTGAGCTACATCGGCCGCTGTCCCCCCTGCTACTTGCTTGGCTGTTTTATGTTGTCTGTATACAAACCTTGAGAGTGTTCACCAGCGCCACCCTCAATCATAGCGGCGGACGTGGAACGTCCTTTGTTACCGCCAGCGTCACGTAGAGCGTGATCAAGAGTGAAGGCGAAAGCTGTGCTAGAACCCTCTAACGCTACCTATGGCTTCAAGACTGCCAGAACCGAGACCCTCATAAGCTACAAGCAGATCAATTAAGGGGAAATGAGGGTTCTTGCTATAATACATGAAGGAAAGGAGCCAACAGTCGGCGAGGCCAAGGAAAGCGTTGGGGATGGTACTTTATGTCTCTTTTTTTAATGTCGACTTGGATAATCACAGAAATTAGTAATGTAATCTGTTTAGGGGAAAGATAATTAAAACAAAGTAGAAGAAAAAACAACGTGCCGATGGTGGGAACCGAACCCACGACCTCCGAATATCGCGTCCGGTGCTCTTCCAATTGAGCTACATCGGCCGCCGTCCCCCCTGTTACTTGCTTGGGTATTTTATGTTGTCTGTATACAAACCTTGAGAGTGTTCACCAGCGCCACCCTCAACCATAGCGGCGGACGTGGAACGTCCTTTGTTACCGCCGGCGTCACGTAGAACGTGATCAAGAGTGAAGGCGAAAGCTCTGCTAGAACCCTCTAATGCTACCTATGGCTTCAAGACTCCCAGAACCGAGACCCTCATAAGCTACAAGCAGATCAATTAAGGGGAAATGAGGGTTCTTGCTATAACACATGAAGGAAAGGAGCCAACAGGCGCGAGGCCAAGGAAAGCTTTGGGGATGGTACTTTATGTCTCTTTTTTTTAATGTCGACTTGGATAATCACAGAAATTAGTAATGTAATCTGTTTAGGGGAAAGATAATTAAAACAAAGTAGAAGAAAAAACAACGTGCCGATGGTGGGAACCGAACCCACGACCTCCGAATATCGCGTCCGGTGCTCTTCCAATTGAGCTACATCGGCCGCTGTCCCCCCTGTTACTTGCTTGGGTATTTTATGTTGTCTGTATACAAACCTTGAGAGGGTTCACCAGCGCCACCCTCATTACTAATTTCTGTGATTATCCAAGTAAACATTAAAAAAAGAGATATAAAGTACCCTCCCCAACGCTTTCCTTGGCCTCGCCGACTGTTGGCTCCTTTCCTTCATATATATATATATATATATATATATATATATATATATATCAGTTCAGTTCAGGCGTTCAGTCGTGTCCGACTCTTCGTGACCCTATGGACCATGTCACGCCACGCTTTCCGGTCTCTCACTATCTTCTTAACATCACATAGCTTCATCTGCAATGCCTCGAGAATGCCATCTAACCATCGCGTTCGCTGCCTACCCCTTCTCCGGCGACCCTCAACCTTTCCCAACATCAAATCTTTCTCCAGCGACTCCTCTCTTCTCATCAGATGACCAAAGTAGCTGAGCTTTAACTTTAGAATTTGACCCTCCAATGAGCAGTCAGGGTTTATGGTCGACAATATCGACTGATTTGATCTTCTGGCAGTCCAAGGAACTCTTAAGAGTCTTCGCCAGCACCACAATTCAAACGCGTCAATTCTTCGGCGGTCAGCCTTTTTCACAGTCCAACTCTCGCATCCATACATCACAACTGGAAAGACCATAGCACGGGTTATACGGTTATATATATACGGGTTACGGGTTATATATATATATATATATATATATATATATATATATATATATATATATACTGGTTTAACAGATGAGCTATACCTGCACAGAATAAATGTATGGCTACTTTTTTCGTCACTCATACACACTTTGTGTAATAACTCAACATTTATATTTGTTATTGTCTGGCATGCAGCGACCAACTAGAACGCAATCGACAGAAAAAACTTCAGCTTCCCAAGCGCCCCCCCCCCCTAATTGATTCTATCTCAATTAGTCCCATCAGTGAAGGAGGAGGATTGCACGTAGCATCTTCGGAATGACTGTTCTTTCCCAGGCTAGGCTGTCCCGTGTAACACACAGCTCGGACACGACGGCTCCTTTTAAGATACTCAGAGCGGCTGCTTTGAAGCCGTCCTCCGCCCTCGGAGTGTGTCGGTCACACGGTTGTAGACCCCCGCCCGCTGGCCCATCTCCAGCGAGGTCCCTTCCCCACTAGTGCACTCCTGTTTCTGGCAATAGGAACCGCCCAAGGCTGCTTCTGGTGTTTCCTTTAGCACCACGCTTCCCTGACCATTCTGTGTCCTCTAACACGACGTCAGAGACGGTAAACAAAGCGAATCGCTACTGTAGTTGCACGCCCGATTTCTACAGCTTTGGTTCCGTCGGGTGCTCGTTGAAAACTGCCCGTTTAAGGCAACCCCTCGAAAAATCAGCGTGGGAACTTCCCGTCGAACACCATTCCATACGACAGCAAGAGCTGGCTGCGCTACTGAAACTCGTGAAGCAGTGAAAGGTTTGTGTGTCGCTATAGCTTGCACATATGCGCAATTTTTCTCCGACATCGATCTTCTCGCATCGCCAGCTGAATGCGACCACCCATAACGGCTCTGGAGTTTTTGTAGCATTACGAATCCGCATCTCAATTCAAGCGTGCTATCGAATGCATGTGCGGCTGAATCACGTCCTGGCGTATGTATTTTTTTTTGTGAACAAAGGGAGAACAAACACCACCGCTAGAAGAGAATACATGGACTAAGTTTAAAATTATAAATAATAATTTTCTAACTTTCATCAGAAATATTAATTGTTATAGTGAAGGTTTCTGCGTAAAACGTCTTCGTGCTTCCCGGTGCCACAGTGCACCAGGGACTCTACAGGTACAGAACTGATTCAGGATCATTCATTGCTGTGTCTCTGACGGCTGACTTGCAACGTCGAAACAAAAATGACTTGATGCAATACTGTTGCGGGTGGAGAACGATGAGGACGAAGTGAAGAGCTCGTTTGCGGCAGGTAAAGAGAAGTGCGTTGAACACTGGGACCTTATTGTCTGTCTCCTTGACTGTCTCTCAATGTATATATATATATATATATATATATATATATATATATATATATATATATATATATATATATATATATATATATATTGTGAGCCTTGCACGGATCTTCTTTCGTTTGTACATACCATGATCTTCCTCTTGTACATACCATCATCATCGTCCCGCGGCGCCGGCTCCGGCACGCGCTTGGGTTTTACTCATCGGAATAAACGCCAGACACGGCATCCCTTGCCTTGCCGTCTCGACCTTGTAGTATCGGCCTGGCCTTCTTCCACAAGTGGTGGAGGTGTGACTTGATCCCCTTGCTGTTTTGTGCCCTGCCTCTCGCTGGAGCTACGTTCCGGTCGCTGTTTACCGCCTGCCACCATCGTTATGTCTACCGAGAGTACCCACGAATCGGCAGGACCCTCTACCTCGGCTGCACCACCCCCTCCGACTGTTCCCACACGACAACGCGACCCGCCGCTGTTTGCTGGTCGTCGAGATGAAGACGTCGATTACTGGCTGGACACCTATGAACGCTGCAGCAACTACAACCGGTGGGACGATGCTCTAAAATTTCTGAATGTTTCTTTCTACCTCATTGAGGTCGCCAGAACCTGGTTTATTAACCGCGAACCCCACACCACTAACTGGACCACATTCAAGCAGCAGTTCCGCCAATATTTTGAGGACCCAGCAGTTCGGACTGAGGTATCGAAGAACAAGCTCGCCTCTCGCCTCCAAGATCCCGATGAGTCATACATGTCTTAAATAGAGGCCATTCTTGCACTTTGCCGGCGTATTAGTCTCACCATGTCGGCACCTGAACGCGTACACCACATCTTGAAAGGAAAACATTTTGTGGCTTATAACACCCTGATTGCCCAGAATCCTTCTACTGTTGACGCCATTATTGCGACCTGCCAACGCATCGACCAGCTGCAGTCCTCCCGATTGCAGCCCGGCATAGCTACTGGCCCGACCTCTGCTGACCTGGATCTGCGAGCACTGATTCGAGCCATCATCCGGGAGGAGCTCCAAGCCCTCAAGTCTGTCTGTCGATACGGGTGCGATTATTCTTCGGTACCTTCTAATGACGCCGGTCTCCGCAACATCATTAAAGATGAGCTGGCAACAATCATCCGACCTATAGCGTCCGACCCTCCTGCACCCCTCCCAGCATCGACTTACGCACACGTCGCAGCATCACCCCCTCATTTTGTTCCCCCGCCCCAAATGGCACCGCCCTACAACCACATCAACGCCGTGACGACGGCTCAACCTATGCAACCCTATTACGCACCTTGGCGCCCCTCTCGCCCAGTGTGCTACTACTGTGGAATCCGAGGGCATATATCCCGCTTGTGTCGTCGACGCATTCAGAACGAGCGACGTGGTTACGACGCCGTCGAAAGTGACGTACCCTCATATTATCAGCGACGACCTATTCCCAGCCCACTTCGTCGATCCTCTCTACCACCCGTTTCCTCTTCTGAACCA
The DNA here is from genome assembly GCF_055883805.1 of Amblyomma maculatum. Lineage (NCBI taxonomy): Eukaryota > Metazoa > Arthropoda > Arachnida > Ixodida > Ixodidae > Amblyomma > Amblyomma maculatum. The sequence continues at coordinate 85,680,929 of NC_139353.1, forward strand.
AGTGGCGCTCATGTATCTCGACGCCGATCCCTTTCCCCATATCGCCGCTCTGTTTCTCCACTTCGACCAGCAACAACTGTTCCTGTCCGTCATTCGCAAAACTAAGCGATGCAGTTTCCAGAGGTGAAACTGCACTCTGCGAACTTATCAAAAGTCCTCCTCATCGCCCGTACAATATGATTCCCGTTTTAGCTGAAGGATTACCGGTCGAAGCTATGATTGACACAGGGGCTGTAATTTATGTTATTCGCGCTGATTTGTGCCACCGTTTGCGGAAAGTAACGACACCATATTATGGACCTGAACTTCGTGGAGCAAATGACGTCCCTCTACATCCTTAAGCAAAGTGTACAGTTCGAATTGTTACATACGGCGTCCGCTACCATTTGCAGTTTGCTGTGCTTTCACCGTGTGCGCATCAGATGAACACAAGAGCTCTCTATAAGACAATCAAAGATATCAAAAAAGCTTCTGTGGTAACTTGGGCGTGATAAAGGACAAACGAGGCAATGACCTCACTGAAGCCTCAGAGATGAAGAAGAGGTGGCAGGAATACACAGAAGAACTGTACAAGAAGGACCCGAATGTGCAAACCCAACGTACGACGGTCGTTATTACTGATCTCGAGCCGGGAATCCTGAAGAGTGAAGTTGAATGGGCCTTAGCCAGCCTTGCTAAGAACAAAGCTAGCGGAATTGATGGCATTCCAGCTTAGTTGCTTCATAACCTTAATCATGACACTGTTAAAATTCTGCATTCATTATGTCAGAAGATTTGGACAGCGCTGCAGTGGCCACAGGATTGGAGGAGGTCAATTTACATCCCCATTCCAAAGAAAGGCAGTGCCAAAGATTTCTCCAACTACCGCACGATCGAGCTTATTTCGTATGCTAGCAAGGTGATGTTGAAAATCCTTCAAGGTAGGCTGCAGCAGTATGTGGATCGGGAGCTTCCGGACGTGCAAGCTGGCTTTCGCAAGGGCAAAGGAACTAGAGACCAAATTGCCAACCTTCGCTGGATCATGGAAAACGCAAGAGAGTTTCAGAAACCCATCTACTTCTGCTTTATTGATTATGCGAAAGCGTTTGACTGCGTAGATCACAGCAGATTGTGGCAAGCTCTCCAAGAGATGGGAGTTCCAATTCACCTCATCTGTCTCTTCAATAACTTTTATGAAGGGCAAGAGGCCACAGTCAAAACTGGGCATCGTCTTACTGATTGGTTTCCGATCGAGAAAGGAGTGAGGCAAGGCTGCATACTGTCGCCCTGCCTATTTAGCCTATATGCAGAGTGCATCATGAGGAAGGCCGGTCAGGACGAGTCTTCAGCTGGAAAGAAGACTGCTGGAAAACATATCAACAACCTTAGATATGCGGATGATACCTTTTTAATGGCAGAAAGTGAAGTGGAACTCAAGAAACTTCTGACGCGCATACAAGATGAGAGTGAGAAGTTTGGGCTTAAACTGAACATTAAAAAGACAAAGATCATGGCGTCTTGCCCTATCAAGTCCTGGAGCATCAAGGGACAAGAAGTGGAAGCTGTGACAGATTTTCTCTTCTTGGGCTCCAAGATTACCTCGGAAGGAGACTGCAGCCACGAAATTAGGAGACGCCTGCTTCTGGGAAAGAGCAATGGTTAGCCTTGACCGCCTAGTAAAGAGCAGAGACATTAGTCTGCCAACCAAGATCGGTATAACTCGTGCTATGGTCTTTCCAGTTGTGATGTATGGATGCGAGAGTTGGACTGTGAAAAAGGCTGACCGCCGAAGAATTGACGCGTTTGAATTGTGGTGCTGGCGAAGACTCTTGAGAGTTCCTTGGACTGCCAGAAGATCAAATCAATCAATATTGTCAACCATAAACCCTGACTGCTCATTGGAGGGTCAAATTCTAAATTTAAAACTCAGGTACATTAGTCATCAGATGAGAAGAGAGGAGTCGCTGAAGAAAGATTTGATGTTGGGAAAGGTTGAGGGTCGCCGGAGAAGGGGTAGGCAGCGAACGCCATGGTTAGATGGCTTCCTCGAGGCACTGCAGATGAAGTTATGTGATGTTAGGAAGATAGTGAGAGACCGGAAAGCGTGGCGTGACATGGTCAATGGGGTCACGAAGAGTCGGACACGACTGAACGACTGAACTGAACTGATTTTTCATCTGACATTTCTGAAGGACGTCATTCCCTCAATGCCGCAGCTGATACTACATTGCCTCCACAGTGCGAAAAGCTTGTTACCATTGTTTCGGAACACATCACTGACGGGGATGTACTCAACGCACCATCTCATCGTCATCTTACACGTGGAATCGCCTTCCCATCAAGTCTTGTACGATTCCGCAGCGGCTCAGCGATAGTAGCTGACACGAACACATCCCGTGAATCCCTCGTGCTGAATAAAGGAACTTCCCTGCCATGCATAGTGGATGCTCACCCTATGTCTATGATGGTGCTCACCACCCCGCTACCTCAGCAACGTGATTCATCGCACATCTCTCTTCCCATGCTGTCGAAGACAATCATTCCGGACCTCATGCCACACCATCGCAAAGAATTGCTGGAATTGCTTCAAGCCCATCAAGCCATTTTTATGCCTCTTCCCCACCACTGGGATTGACTAGTGTTGCACACCACCGCATCATTACTGAAGGTAACTCAATCGTACGCCGACGACCTTATCGGGTTTCTCTCTCGGAACGAAAAGTAATCGAAAATGTGAATGACATGCTCTGTCGCGATATTATTCGTCCATCAACAAGCCCATGGTCCTCCCCAGTAGTATTAGTTAAAAAAAGGACGGATCGGTACGATTTTGTGTTGATTATCACGCACTCAACAAAATTACCCGTAAAGATGTCTACCCGATGCCAAGAATAGATGACGCCCTTGACTCTCTCCAAGGAGCCGAATATTTCTCGACCTTGGATCTCCGCTCAGGTTATTGGCAAATACCTATGCATGAGGGCGACAACGAAAAAACAGCTTTCGCAACTCCCGATGGACTATAAGTTTAATGTTATGCCTTTCGGACTTTGTAACGCACCAGCGATATTTGAAACAATGATCGATACTGTGCTTCGTGGCCTAAAATGGAGAACCTGTTTGTGTTACTTGGACGACATTCTTGTCTTTTCGGCAACCTTTAATGACCATCTCACGCTCCTGAATGAAGTCCTCACCTGTCTCGCTTCGGCAGGCCTTCAGCTCAACACCAGGAAGTGCCACTTTGCACAGAAGAAAATTAGAATATTGGGACATCTGGTCAGCCATGACGGCATTCGCCCAGATCCTGAAAAAATCATCGCGGTCTTGTACTTTGCTCGTCCACAACAGACTACAGATTTGCGCAGTTTCCTCGGCCTGGCGTCATATTTCCGGCGTTTCATAAGGCATTTCGCAACTCTTGCTGCCCCACTTCGTGAACTACTTAAAGCGCGCAGCTCTTTCGTGTGGACTGAACAGTGCAACACTGCTTTTACCGACCTAAAGCACGTCCTGATACCAGATCCCGTTCTTGGCCACTTCAGCGACAGCGCTCCTACCATCCTGCACACTGATGCCAGTGGTCACGGTCTTGCCGCTGTCCTTCTGCAGTGCAATTCAACTTCGCGTGAGAAAGTCATTGCCTTCGCCAGTCGGGTATTGACTGCAGCTGAGAAAAACTACAGCATTACCGGGCAGGAATGTCTTGCCATCGTCTGGGCTCTTCAAATGTTTCGCCCCTACCTCTATGGTCGGCACTTCAAAGTTGTAACCGATCGCCATGCTCTTTGCTGGTTGTCCTCACTGAAAAATTTGACAGGCCGACTTGGCCGCTGGATTCTACGCCTGCAAGAATACAATTACGACGTCGTTTATAAATCGGGTCGCCAACACCAAGACGCCGACGCTCTTTCTCGCTGCACACTTACGGAATCAGCCTGCTGTTTTTCTTGGCAACGCATTTCCACCTCTGACCACAGCCGACCATCTCTTCCCCCGACGCGTAGCACAACTGTTTCTTTTGATGATTCTGAGCACAAACACGCACTCTGCTCGCAGCAATTAGCTGATGCCTACTGCCGGTCCATCGCCGACCGCCTTATCGGCGCTTCGAACCCGCCCAATGCTAGGCTTCGCAATTTCAAGCTCGAAGATGGAATACTACGCCGCTACGTGTATTGCCCTGATGGAACTCATTGGCTCCCAGTCGTGCTTCGTACGCTTCGCCTACGTATACTAGCGGCTTTCCACAATGACGCTTCTGCAGGTCACCTTGGTTTTGACGAAACATATGACCGCGTGAAAAGACGATTCTTTTGGCCTGGCCTATCTTCTACCGTAGCTAAGTACGTCGCTTCCTGCCATCTGTGCCAACGTCGCAAGCGGCAGACTTCTTCGCCCGCTGGCCCCCTACAGCCTCTTCCATGTCCCGCCACGTCATTCGACGTAGTCGGCATCGAAGTAAATGGTCCCCTACCTCTCTCCGATTGGGGTAACCATTGGATTATAAGAGCTGTCGACCACCTTACACGCTATGCTTAGACGGCCCCTGTACCGACTGGTTCCGCTAAAGAAGTAACTAATTTCTTTTTACGGTCAATTGTATTGCGTCATGGCGCTTCTAGGGTGCTTCTAAATGACCGCGGAGCGGCCTTCTTATCGACAGTCGTATCCGAAGTTTTTCGTGCGTCATCCACCCTCCATAAGACAACCTCAAGCTACCATCCCCCGACCAACGGCCTGTCTGAGTGAATTCATCGCACCCTATAGGATATGATATCCATGTACATCACACCGGATCATCGAAATTGGGATACTGTTCTACCATTTGTCACATTCGCCTATAATACTGCAGTACAGCGGACTACCGGTTACTCCCCATTTTTCCTCGTTTTCGGCCGTCCTCGTACTACAATCCTCGACACTTCCTTCTTCTATACGCCCGATTACTCCTCATTATTACCAGCCCAGTTCTTATCCCGAGTGGCCCGATGCTGTCATCTTGCCCGCCTCAACACAAAAGCCTGCCAGCAAGACCGCAAGAGTCGCTACGATTCGAAGCATCGCGAGGTCTCTTTTCGTCCTGGTGACGAAGTACTGCTCTATACACCACTGCGCACCCCTGGCCTTAGTGATAAATTTCAGCGCCGGTATCTTGGTCCCTACAAGGTCATCAACCAAACGTCCCCAGTAAACTACCAAGTCACACCTGTTGATCCCCCAGCCGACCGAAGCCACCGTGGAACTGAAATTGTTCATGTATCTCGCTTGAAGCCGTTTGTGCGCCGCGGTACATCGGTTGGTTAGGAGCGCCCAGGCTGGCCGCTTCCGACCCCCCGGGCAGATTGTGTGAGCCCTCCACGGATCTTCTTTCTTTTGTACACAACATGATCTTCTTCTTCCTCTTGTACATACCATCATCATCGTCCCGCGACGCCGGCTCCGGCACGCGCATGGGTGTTATCCATCGGAATGAACGCCAGACACGGCATCCCTTGCCTTGCCGTCTCGACCTGGCCTTCTTCCACAATATATATATATATATATTATTTTTTTTTATTACGGCCACTTCAATAAGGCACTAGCGCAAGGTATATCGCGCCTATATATATATATATATATATATATATATATATTTTTTTTTTTTAATTCCTCATGGTGTAAGTATAATTTCTTCCTGTTACAATATTATGCCGTAGAAACATGATACCTGCATGGTGCGATATACCTTGCACTAGTGCCTTATTGAAGTGGCCGTAATTACTAGTGTAAACGTTTATGCAATGTTTTAACGATCTTCAAAGCTGAAGGAGAAGAGAATAGATAGACAAAGTAAAAAATATGAAAACCGGGTTTTTGTTTTATTCTTCAAGGAAATTTTCGCTGTTAGCTGTTTGCTTGAGTTTAGCGGGATTGTATCTCTGTATTGAAACAACATATGAAGATAAGCTTTAGCAGTTTAATGGATGGCTATTCTGAGAACATAGTTTGGAATTACTGCTGCTCTGTTCGAAGCCGGTTGTATAATAAAAGCCTCCAAAGCAGGTAAAATGATCTTTCCTTGCCCTATTTTGAGAAACCATATAGAAACATCAACACTACCCAGAAAAGCGAACATTTAGATAATACAAATAACAACATGCATAGATGTATTCACACAATTTTCAGCTACCTACCTTAAACATGTTTCGTGTAATTCATAACCAAAGTTGGACAACACAATATAGAAAGTAAGCGCGGAACACCATCGTCTCGTCGTTATTAGCGCCCTGTGCTCCGAAAAGAATTTGGCAGCAACACCATGGTGTTGCTGCCAAATTGCCAGTGATAATTGCAATTATCACTTCTTTCCAGTCATCAGGCCGCAGTGTATAAAATTCTGAAAAAAAATACAAAACGTCGACCGACCATCCTTTGTTCGATGTTACGTGGAAGCCGCTAGCTTATACCTTCCATTGTAGGCAAGAGTGATTGTAATTAAAGAAATGGCACCATTTAAAGCGAGCTATCGCGCCGGAGAAATCACCGGCGAGGTATAGTCGTTACTAAGCGGGCGACCAGCCCGCCGCCATGTTGTCAACGCATCCCGCAACGCATGCAGAAAAAGGCGTACGCAGTGCACCCGGGAGAAAAAGGCAGTCTGCCTACTCATGGACTAGACAGACGTGGGTCGGAACACGATTTGAGGTGCTACGTATACTGTTTCAGGCCCGCGGCAACGCATATCCTGCGCATTCGAAGCTGTTCGATAATGTAGTTCACTGGAGACATTCCTCAAATAACACGATATGTACCGTAATATTAGGAAGCGAGTTTAGGAGAGAGGCCAGAGGCCGTACCAGGAACCCAAAGCCACATGAAGGAGTATGAGGTATAGGATGGAGCTGGGCAAGTCGGAGAACAAAGAGGCTTCTGGTGACTCTGGTTCCAAGTTGTGAATGACCGCGCAAGCTGGCGAGATTCTTCGGCCTTTACGGCTGCTTGAGAGTGTGGTCGATTTGGAAGTATCGGGGCGATAAGAGAAGACCGAGACCATAGTAGAAATGGGTTCACGGCAGTAAAGAAGGAAAAAGGGTGAGAGGTAGATCTAGGTTGTATGGCAGTATTGTAAGCGTACATGACCAACGGGAGAAGTTCGTCCCTGAGAAATATTGCCAGCATATCACTTAAGGTGCGGTTAAAACGTTCCGTCATGCCATTGTTTAAAGGTGTTAGCTTGAGATATAAGTGTGACCAATGCGAAATTGCTGAAAGGGGGTTTCAACGGTTTCGGAATCAAAAACACGGCCATGGTCAATGAGCAATTTCTCAGGTGAACCGCGGCGCAGAACGAGATGATGAAGGACGAAAGACGCAACGTATTTCGTCGACGCGGAAGGTAAAGCAGATGCTTCTGCATAGAGGGTAAGGTGGTCGACTACCAAGAGTACCCAACGGTTACCAGGTGATGTCGCTGACAGTGGCCCGTAGAGATCAATGCCCACATGGTCGATCGGCCTGCTGGGACATAGCGAAGGCTGCAGTGAAGTGTTAGATCGGCGTGGAGAGCTTTTGCGACGTTGGCATTCCTGCCTTGCGCGGAAGTAATGGCGCACGAAGCGGTGCATACCCTGCCAGTAATAGCGGAGGCGAAGACAAGTGCAAGTCTTCAACACTCCAGCGTGCGTATACTGATGATCTGCGTGAAATTCGGCACATCTGTCCGAAAGAAGGTGCCGAGGAATGACAAGGAGCCGCTTGCGTCCGTCGGAAAGGTAATTTAGGCGGCAAGGAATGCCGTTGCGCATGAAAAAATGACACGCTTGGTGACAAAGCGTCCGAGAGGTTGAGCGCAGAGAAGGTATTAGAAACGTAAGAAAGGAAGCGGTCCAAGGGCCTTGCTTTTGTTCATTCGGCATTCCGGCAATCTACAGAACAGAAGTCACCTGTGGCGAGAACTGTCGAGTCAATAGGTGTGATGACCTACAGGGGGCGCCGGCATCGGAATGCTAGCCCGGCCACCGGGTTTTAAGCCAGGGCCATCCTCGGCACACACTGACATGCAGCAGGCCCGAAACAGGCACGCGTTACCAAGTCTCAGCCTGGCCCTAGCCTGTCAGTTAATATGCTCATACTCCTTAAAAGTATACAGTTAAGGCGAAAAAAGCAGCGTTTAACGCTTTTTTTTCATCAGAAATATCCGAGTCCTGATTGATATTTATTTCTTATTTATTTCGGCCCATTTACATATAAATGGAGGGGCCAAGATATAAACTGCTTATTCTCATTTTGAGTGTCATTAGGCCTACTTTACAAATTGGCGGACAGATGGCAGAGAAACGCAACAATGTGGCAGATGTCAGCTCTTCGGCACTGTGACTACTGGTTTCCGACTAGCCTTGCGCTCCCACGTTGTGGTCGAAATAAGGAACGGACCACGTGGCCAAGTGACAGCCCTATTTGTCCTAACTGCGTCAAGCCGCATGAGCTGTTGTTTTCACGCTGCACTTCCTACTAAAAGGAGCAGATAATCTCTTACTACAAGATATGCAAATGTGTCGACTAAAAGTCAGCAAAGCTTCATTGAGTAAAATCGAACGAGGAGAGTCTTCGCAGAAAAAATGCATTGACCAGAAAGAAAGCCCGTCATCAGGCGCACAAAAATGACGTGGTTGAATTCCCTCCTCTTCCACAGCGGAAAGAAGTTGAGCGACCATATATGCCGAGCACACAAGATATTACGCCATAGCACCCTCCTTGAAGGTGTGTATCTCGGAAGTGCTCATGCGAAACAGCTATTTGCCCAAACCTAATATTTCAGTGGCGAAATAGGCTCACTTGTTAAGGCTGTTTGCGCTTTAGCAATACGACTTTCGCTTGTGGCGAAAACCATCCTTACAATCCTTAATTTTTTCGCTCCTCTTTTCGAGAAGTGGCAGTAGCCATCAGTCGGCCGACAACTTCACCCAGTGTGGAAGTCATCTGTTACAAGTCCATCATCTTTCAATAGGATCGTGCAGCCTCCCCCCTCTCTCCTCGGACTTTGGACACAATTCGCCTTCAATCTTCACTTCCCTCTAGAATATCAGAATTTCCACTCAATATTGGAATCAGCCTTTCAGGATAAACAGCACTGCAATCGACAACTGGTACGGAGCTCAGCAAAGTTCTTCTAGCCATCCGGTAAGGATGCACCCTCATGCAGCATCCTACACCAACTGATCCACATAATGAATATGTTGCAGCCACTGTAAAGTGCATAAGCATGCAGTTTACAGTATTTTTTGCGTACATACCACCTCGTGCTAATTTTGATATTCAATCCTTTCAAAATATTGTGCGAAGTAGCTTGTAAAAATATTGAAACGGAAGCTTCCAACGCACGTCACCATGCTTGTGGAGGCGTCAGATGAACTGTCAAAGGCCGGTAGTCATTTGAATTTGCTCTGTCCAACAATTTAAGATTTCTCCGGCCACGCAACTTATTAAGAAAGCAAGGTCCAGTACTTTGACGTCTCCGTGATATCTGCTGGTCTGCGGACATTGAGATTCACGGTAGCGATCACTTATGTGATGGGTTGCTGGCTTTTCTGTAGCCTATCAGGGGCATGAAGTTCGCTATACAAAATGGGAAGCTTTTGCTGACATCAAAGAGAAGCTGGTTCACCAAATCTAAACTATGAATTCATATTGATGGTAGCGCAAACAATGACGACCTAGTAGTAGAAGACAACACTTTTTCGTCATCGTTTTTTCGCGCAATCTGCAATATGATCAAGATTCAACTCGCCCAAATTTCAAACACACTACTAAATTATAAATCCTACCAAGCCATCAATTGGACAAGATGCTAATCGCCTACTCGCGGGCTAAGCTGTGCCGGAAAACTCATAACAAATGGTCCATTCACGCATTACCTGTCACCTATCAAGCAGGGTAATTTTTCCTTTCTTAATGTCTGGCTTCTGAAAAGGCCGCTGCCGCATTGATATCGTTATTGCTCTCGCCAACTGCGTTAGGCGCTGCAAAGATGAGTGGTCTATAGTAATCGCTCTCTTGCCTAACGTTAAGGGATCTTTTGACAATACCACGCATGAGGCGATTCATTTTAGCCTTACGTTCGGTTGGTGGACAAATGTATAACAGGCTGTTTAATTACCTTTGTGACAGAATAGTTTACATGTCAACAAATAAAGATGATATATCCCTTCATCATGTGTCACATGGCGTTCCCCAGGAATGGAGTTTAAGTCCAACCTCCTTCAATATCTGTCTTCTTGGTTTGGACGCTTCCTTGCCACCTACTATTGAAATCACCCTCTACGCCGATGACATCTGCGTACTGCGCTCCGGATGAAGCAGGCGTCTTGTGCACGCTCCACTAAAGAAATCAAATTAGTGCACGATATTATTCTTAAACTAGCAAGGTCTTCTTATATTTCCAGAGAAGTGCACATAAATGTATTTTCACACTAATGGAGCCGCCTTTCCGTGAGCTCCGCATGCCTGATGAACGGGAGAGAAGAACTGTTCCCGACATGATAGAAAGTTTTGTTGGATCTAAGGTTGCCACCAGCAGATTCAAGGCAATTAAGACCAGCCTATTAGAGAAAGCCCTGCGAAACGCGACTTTCGTGACAATTTCAAAACATTGCGCTATCATGGCCACTGTCAGTGAGCTGGCCCATTTCTAGGCAGTTACTTTGAAGACAGTGATTCTTGCGAGTATGTTGCCGCAAACTGATGAAATCCTTATTTGTTTTTGGTCGACAGCTGGTGTCATGCGGCCTTATCATTGTTATTCTTGTGCGCTTATCAATTCTGTATCCCGTGTTTCTGCATGCTCGTTGTCGCGATACGACGCGTTATCATTTTCTTTGTCGCATACGGTGCGCCGAGATCTGTCTCGAAGATTCCGATCACTCGCTTAGGTTTCTACAATATTTCGGTTGGGCTACTAGCAGTTTGCGACATTATCTAGATTGTTCTGAGCAGCCTCAAATAGAGCGTTGATGAGTGCGACGCGCATTCTTTGTTCGACGACCGACGAGTACGTTTGTTGCTATTGCAGCGGCCGAGTTGCTTAGTTCTTTTGCGGGCGCAAGTTCGCCCGATAAAAAGTTTCCTCAGTGCAATCACCGACTATTCATTTGTATCATCGACTTCGTCACCACCATGTGACATTGGTGGAGGTGCTGCCCTTGACTTCAAGCAAAGACCCCAGCCTTGTTCCTGTCACCCTGGGGGACCAGCCAACAGGTCATCGATCCAGCCGCCGACTTCAAGAGCTACAATCCGAACACGGTCTGCTGCCTGACCCCGTTCGGCACCGGAAGGTATCAACTTTGAAAATGGTCCAGTCAACAGCCCCAGTTGCCGTGGTGCAGCCCCGAGAGCCCCCATCTTCCAAGGACTTCCCACTGAAGATGCGGAGGACTGGATGGACCTCTTGGACCGTGTGGCAGAATTCAACGGCTTTAACGACGAAGCGAAGGTAAGGCAAGTCTATTTTTCTCTTCAAGAATCTGCCCGTATATGGTTCGAAAATCACGACGCAGCTTTCAAGGATTGGACATCTTCATAAAAGAGTTTTGACTGCCTTTGCAAGTGTCGTTCGGAAGGAAAGAGCCAAGGTCATCCCTCAATCAAGCCTTCAACTCCCAAACGAGCCCGTCCGGGTCTGCATAGAGATGAAGCGCTTCTTTCGCAGCGCCGATCCTAACATGGCCGAAGGTGAGAGAGTGAGATTTGTAATGTGAGATGTTAAAGAGTCGCTTTTTGCAGGATTTGTCCGCAACCCGCCGAAAACTGTGGACGAATTTGAAAGTGAAGCATCGACCATCGAGAAGACGGTGGACACTCGGATGCATCACTACGAGCGACCACTTCAACCGGACTACTCAAGCCACTACCACAGCGCATCTGCAAGCGGAGAAAGCCTTCGCGACCTCATGCGTGAGATCGTCCGAGAGGAACTTCGTCGCTTACTGCCATCATTCAAACAACACCAGGTTGCGACGCTCGCGGACGTCGTCCATGAAGAAGTCCAGCAGGGTCTGGGCATTCCTCAAGTGCCGGCTGCGACAGTTCCAGCACAGGAGGCAACAGCGTTGAGCTACGCTGCTGCATTACATCGCCCTGTGCCCCGATGTGATGACTTTCCATGCCCTCGCCGCTACCGTCCTGTTCTTGAAAGCCGCCCCTTGGTCCCCGCCCGCCAAGCCTACCAACGTCCCCCAAGCCCCAGGAAGTGCAGCACCTGGAGGACTGCGAACAACAAGCCGTTATGTTTCCACTGCGGTGAGGGCGGCCACATTCTGTGCCACTGTCCGTACCGACGAATCGGCCTCCGCGGATTTTCAGTCGACACCCCACGACCCTGCCCCGGTGAACGACCTCAAGAAATCGAGAACTACCTATGTAGTGGTGAGTCGGCGCCACAAACCCGTCGATTCAGGTCCCCATCGCCGTACAGGGCCCACTTTTTGTCGCCAGGCCACAGCCACGATAACGGTGCGCGAGAAAGGTCCCCAAGACTTTTTTGGGGAAACTGAAGGTAGCAACCCTTGGAGGTGAGGTTGCTATACGGCGAACTAACGGATATCCTCCGCCGCCGGCGACTAGTAACGACGACACCGCTATGACACCAAGATTACTTGTGAAGACGCCCTCGAGACGCCCAGACTTCAAGGTGACACCGCTGTTACGCCCGACGTCAGCATCCAAGACGACACGACCAAACATCAAGCTACCACTGCCGCTCAGCGAAGTGACGATGGTGTGCGCCGGCCGCGACCTCAGCAGGAGACGAAGCAGAGATTGAACACCGAAGCCAACGTGCAATACTAGGACGCGAACAAGCGACCTTGAGATTGCTCGCATGAAAGCATCGCATTATCACTGACGACCACGCTCGACCGCTACTCCAAAGCCCCTACCATGTATCGCCCCGATAACGCCCGGCCATACACGATCAAGTTGAGGACATGCTTGCTGATGAAGTGATCAAGCCATCAAAGAGCCCCTGGGCGGCACCAGTCGTTTTGGTGAAGAAGAAAGACGCGACACTTCGTTTCTGCGTCGATTACCGCCGCCTAAATCGCATAACGAAGAAGGATGTGTGCCCTCTTCCTTACATCGATGAAACACTGGACCAGCTCTGCAATGTAATGTACTTCTCATCGATGGACCTGAAGAGCGGATATTGGCAAATTGAGGTCGACAAAAGAGATCGCGAGAAGACAGCATTCAAAACACCGGACGGCCTCTTCGAGTTCAAGGTGATGCCAATTGGCGTCTGCTCCGCACCAGCGACGTTTCAACGAGTAAGACCACTCACTGTGCTGGCGGACTTGAAGCGGCAGATTAGCCTTGTATACTTGGATGATGTAGTTGTCTCCTCATCAAACTTTGAAGACCACCTGAAACGGCTGCAGACAACGTTGCAGGCCATCAAATCATCGGGACTAACGTTAAAAAAAGAGTATTGCCACTTTGCCTACGAGGAATTGTGGTTCCTAGGTCACATCATTAGCAAGGATGGTGTTCGGCCAGACCCGGCGAAAACAGCTGCAATCGCACAATTTCCACCGCCTGCTGACAAGAAAAGCGCACAGCCCAAGGAACCTACGTACGGCTATTATCAACGATTTGTCAGAAATTTTTCGCGCATCGCCGAACCATTGACGCAGCTTACAAAAGCTGACGTACCTTTTAAATGGGAAGCGCCGCAAGGAGCAGCCTTCGACGACCTTAAGCACCGTCTACAGTCCCCTCCGTCCTTGGCCACTTTGATGAAAGCGCCGAGACCGAGATTCACACCGACGCAAGCAATTTGGGTCTAGGAGCCGTTCTCGTCCATTTGACATGTCTGTAGTCTACAAGTCGGGCCGCAAGCATTTAGATGCGCTCCCGTCGGCGTTCCTCCGTAGGACGATCACGACGATGTCTTTCTGCGACCAGTAAGCGCCACCAGCTTTGCAACCCAACAGCGATGAGATCCTCAGCTGAAAGACTTAAAACATTACTTTGAAGGCAATACCGCTTCTCCTCCTGCTGTGTTTAGGCTTCAGCTGTTGTTTGCCTTACGCAATGACGTCATTGTAACTAACTTCGCTCCCACGAAGACAGCGCAGCTTCTTGTCGTGCCTAAAAACCTGAGACAGCAAATTCTTCATGTGTTGCACGACGAACCAACCACAGGACACCTCAGGTTTTGCGCGCATGTTGCATCAAATCCAGGAGAAGTACTCCTGGCCGCCACTGCCTGCGCCGACGTTGCCCGTTACGTAAACACGTGACGTGAGTGCCAGCGACGCAAGACGCCGCAGATCAGGCCAGCTGGCCTACTGCACCCGATACCACCCCAAACCCTACCCTTTAAACAAATTAGGATGGATCTTCTCGTCCCCTTTCCATCTTCATCAGCGGGTAACAAGTGGATCATCGTGGCCACCGACTACCTTACCCGATACGCCGAAGCAAAAGCACTGGCCAATGGTACTGCGGCAGAAGTCGCAAAGTTTTTTGCCGAGCAAATTCTCTTGCGAGACGGTGCCCCAGAAGACCTCATCACGGACAGTGTAACGGCATTTACAGCAGAGCTGACGCAAGCCGTCCAAGAATACTGTCATACAAGTCATCGACGAACTACTGCGTACCATCCCCAGGCAAATGAACTTAAGGAGCGTCTCAACAAAACTATCGCGCATATGATTGCATTGTACGTCGAAGCCCAGCACAAAACATAGGACGCATTCTACCCTACGTCACCTTCGCTTATAATACCGCCGTCCAGTAGACAACCAAACCGACCCCGTTAAGCCTTGTGTACGGCAGGGAGCCCACAACGACACTGGACGCAATGCTGCCACCCGTAGCCAATGAGAAGAACCTGGATGTCCCCGCGTACCTTCAACGTGCAGAGGAAGCCCGAAGACTCGCCCAAATGCACATTAAAGATCAGCAACGAAACGATGCCCGACGTTACCACTTACGACGCCGCGATGCTGAGTACAAGCCGGGAGATCAAGTCTGGATTTGGACGCTGATTCGCCGCCGCGGGACTGAGCGAAAAGCTTTTACGCCGATACTTCGGCCCCTACAAGGTTCTTCGCCGACTAGGACAATTGGACTACGAGGTCGTTCTCGGCGGCGCGGCAGCATCGCAGCGGTGCCGAGTGAATCCAGAAATTGTGCATGTTGTACGCTTTAAGCCATATTATGCGCGCTAAAGGCTATTCATGTTTGCTTTGCAATGTTTATGTTAAATCATGTCTGTTTATTTTGAAACATTGCGACGATGTTTTTAAGGGGGGGAGTAATGACGCGACCTGCTTAAATCTTTATTTGTTCCTTTTCGACAGTCGCTGACATGCGGCCTTATTATTGTTATTCTGGCGCGCTTATCAATTCAGTATCCCGTGTTTGTTCATGGTCGTTGTCACGATACGACGCGTTATCATTTTCTTTGTCACGAACGATGCCTGTCTCGAAGATTCCGATCATTCGCGTATATTTCTACAATGTTCCAGGTTGTGCTACTAGCAGTTTGCGACGTTATCTAGATTGTTTGAGCAGCTTTTAAATTGAGCGTTGACGAGTGCGATGGGCATTCTTTGTTCGACCATCGACGAGCACGTTTGTTGCTATCGCTCCCACCGAGTTGCCTAGTTCTTTTGCAGGCGCAAGTTAGGCCAACAAAGAGTTCCTTCAGTGCAATCACCGACTCTTCATTTGTGTCATCGACGTTGTCATCACCACGTGACAATATTGTAAGGCTGCTGAAATCGTGTTGAATGTCAGAGAGCAACTACCATCTACTTTCATTTCTCAAAAAAAAAAACGTGTTTGAACACAGATACAAGCGCCAGCTGCAAGTAAAGTCGGCCAGTTACTTCAAGGGAGGAGGGCCTGCTTGACGCACGAGAGAGTGTTTATTTTATGTTTCATGGAAGAGAATATGTGACATTTTTCCTCCTTTTGTCGATCAATGTTCCCGTGAGATATCTGCTGAGTGGCGATCTTTTTGTGTGTAGTCAAGCTAAGAACTGCCCTCAAGAGCTACATTCTAGTGCGGTGAACTATTTAAAATGCATGTAATCCATACCTGCAAGCCTATATTCTACGCGGTAATTTTTAATAAAGCTTCTCGCCAGATATTACTCGATCAAGCATTCCATCTGCTGGCACTTTAACTGTGCCATTTTCTGCTAGGAAAACTATATGATAACATTTTTTTTTATCATTTTTTGTTACTACAGTTAAGCAGTACAGTTAAGGCGTCTGGGAAGACCTACTTGGCGGGCCTGGCACCCCTGGCAGTCGAAGCGCGTTCCGGGGCCGGGTCCGGTTCATGTTATCGTGGCACCGGGCAGAGCATGGGCTAGGCGCAACGAACCTGAGCTTGGCTCCGGCTTCGAACAGAGTTCCCTTGCCGGGCGCGGGTGGGAAAATCAAGCATGTGCTGTGGTCTAGAGGCAAAAGCTCTATCTAGAATTTCTTAAAAATAATGTCAGTGATTAGAAGATCGATCCTATGGTTGTGCGCAAAGCATAGAGCAATTCAACTGCCCCAATCACCGCAGACTCTTCCTTTTGTTAGTGAATTCGTTTTCTTTTTATCACGGAGGACCTGTGTCTGCGACTGAGTCGAATACATCCCTCCATGTTAAAAAAGAGTCACAGACTCTATATAACAAGGTCCAGCGATTCTTCAAGCTATTAGAAACTGCCCAAGGCTATATATGTTAATACTCAGATCATGTATTTTCGACAATGAGGCTTACTGCTCACTCTGCCACTCCAAAGATTATGTCGCACCGCAATATTACCCTCGATGCGAGACACGCTATATGAAGGGTTTTCAATTTTCGACGCATTCTCACTACAATTATCCTTAGGTGATTCTCTTGGGCGTTTGATCTTTAACCATCAAAGATCGCGTTATGTGTCCGAAAATTGCATCTAGCTCGGTTCAGTGCACATTTTGCGTTGAACCATGAAATTCCGCAGTGGTGGATTCCCGGAATTATTTCCATCGGGGGTGACCGCTTAAATATGTGGGGATTTATGAACTGATTAGACGACCATTTACTACTGAGTCTCGCCATGGATGACGTGCCTAAAGGTCCGAGAACACCTACACTTCGACGATGCGGGATGCTGGTGTTTAGCCATGCCTAAAGGAGTTTACGCTGAGATAAATTGTTTTAGCCTGAATGAGCCCTGAGTGCAGCAGTGGCTTAGCGGTAGAACATCCGCCTCGCATGCAAGAGGACCGGGGCTCAAATCCCGGTGCCACGCAATTCTCCACCGGTTAAAACAAATCCGCGTGTCGATGGAATTGCATAAACAGGTTTGGGGTGCGACCTGATTGCGGCGAACACCTCCGGCAACGCACTCCCTCACCAGAACAGGAGTTCGCCACCCTGGTGCAGGAATTGGCTGCAACCTCTCATGAATACCTCCATAAACCCCCGGCACTCAGTCACCAGTGGCTGCGAAACAACTGACCACGGCGGCGGTCAGACCTGTGACGCAACAGGGGGTGCTAATAAGTTCTGGCTCTGCTGGACAGGCCGCCATTGGAAACTGACCCTGGCAATGCTTAACGCTAGAACCCTAGCTAGTGAAGGTAGTTTAGCAGTGCTCTTATAGGATCTAGAAGGTGTGAAATTGGATGTCATAGCGCTTAGTGAGGTTAGGAGGCCGAATGAGGAATATACTGTACTGAAGGATAGGCATGTACTGCGTTATCGAGGTTTACTGGAGAGGCCAGAACTAGGAGTAGGTTTTCTTGTTAATGAGTATATAGCGGGTAATATAGATGAACTCTATAGTAATAATGATAGGGTGGCAGTAATCATAATTAGGCCTAATAAGCGGTAAAAGCTGAAGGTTGTCAGGCCTATGTACCCACATGTAGTTATGATGACCAGGCAGTTGAAAGCTTCTACGTAGATTTAGAATCGGCAATGCGAAAAGTAAAGATGCAGTATACTGTACTAATGGGCGACTTCAATGCCAAGGCAGGGAAAAAGCAGGCAGGAGACCAGGCAGTAGGTGACTATGGCATTGGCTTTAGCAATAGCATACGGGAGCTACTAGTTGAGTTTGCAGACCGCAATAACTTACGAATCATGAATACCTTCTTCAGCAAACGGAAGAACCGGAAATGGACATGGAAAAGCCCGAACGGGGAGACTAAAAATGAAATCGACTTCATACTGTGTTCAACCCCCGCCATTATGCAGATGTAGAGGTAATCGGGAAAGTGCGATGCAGTGACCACAGTATGGTGAGATCACGAATTAGCCTAAATCTGAAGCAGGAGCGCAACAGATTAGAAAGAAAGAAACACATCAACGAATTAGCGGTGAGGGGGTGGACAGAAGAGTTCAGGATCTCGCTAGAGAATAGATATTCAGCTCTAACCGAGGATGGCGACATTACCCTAGAAGCGATGAACAATAATTTCACAGATATCATTGCTGAGTGCGCTATAGAAGTAGGCTAGTTAGAGAGAATACCGGTAAGCTGTCTAAGGAGACGAAAGATTTGATTATGAGACGCCAGGGTATGAAAGCTTCCAATCCAACAAACCAGATAGAATTGGCCGAGATATCAAATCTGATCAATAAGCGCACGGTGGCCGATATAAGGACGTATAACATGGAGAAAATTGAGCATGCTGTAAAAGCACGGGGGAAGCCTTAAAGCGGTAAAAACGAAATTGGGCATAGGCAATAACCAGATGTGTGCGAAAAGGGACAAGGCGGGCAATGTCATCATAAATATGGAAAAAATAATAAAAGTAGCCGAGGAGTTCTATACAGATCTCTACAGTAGCCAAAGTAGTCAGGACCGTAATGAGATTGGCGGTAGGGAAAACAGTAAGACGTTCCACCAGTGAAAAAGGACAAGGTCAAGAAAGCATTAGAAAGTATGAAGATGGGGAAATCAGCTGGAGAGGATCAGATAAATACAGATTTGTTACACGAAGTGGGAACATCATGCTACAAAAACTGGCCACCCTGTATATGCAGTGTCTGGTGTCATCGACGGTACCGGAACCATAGAAGATTGCATACATTATCCTCATTCACAAGAAAGGGGACTCTAAAGACCTTAAAAATTACAGACCAATCAGCTTACTGTCTGTTACGTGTAAGGTATTTACTAAGGTAATCACTAATAGAATCAGAACAACCTTATACTGCAATCAAGCAAGAAATCAAGCAGGTTTTCGGAAACGGTACTCTACTATCGATCATATCCATACAATCACCAGGTGATAAAAAAAAATGCTCGGAATGTAACCAGCCCTTATACATAGCATTCATTGAGTACGAAAAAGCATTTGACTCAGCTGAAACCTCGGCGGTGATGCAGGCATTGCCAAATCAAGGAGTAGACGAGCCGTACGTTAAAGTGCTGAAAATATATATAGTGGCTGCACAGACACCATAGTTCTACGTGATGAAAGTAACAAAATTCCCATAAAGAAACGTGTTAGGCAAGGAGACACGATCTCCCCAATACTCGGGGGATGAACTGGATGAAAGGGGATGAAAGTAACTCAGGGGATGAACTGCAAATAGAGATTCATGACCTAGAGAGGAAAAGTAGAAAGGTAGGCTTAAAAGTGAATATGCAGAAGACTAAGGTAATGTTCAACAGCCTCGGGAAGGAACAGCAGTTTACGTTAGATTGCGAAGCACTGGAAGTAGAAGGCGAATATATCTACTTAGGACAGATAGTAACCGCAGATCCTGCCCATTGAAAGGAAATAACAAGAATATGATTGGGATGGAGCGCATTTGTTATGCCCTCGCAGATTATGACTAGCAGCTTACCGGTATCGCTCAAGAAAAAAGTATACAACACCTTCATCTTATCTGTACTCTCCTATGGGGCTGAAACGTGGAGGCTAATCAAGAGGGTTCTTAAGTTGAGGACCACTCAGAGGGCTATGGAACAAAAAAATGGTAGGGGTAACATTAAGAGATAGGAAGCGTGCAGAGTGGGTCAGAGAAACTCAAGTTACTGACATTCTAATCCAAATTAAGAAAAAGAAATGGGCATGGGCAAGACATGTAGTGCGAAGAGAGGATACCCGATGGTCGCTTAGAGTAACAAACTGGATTCCAATGAAAAGAAAGCGTAGCAGGGGGCGGCAGAAAATTAGGTGGGCGGATGAGTTTAAGAAGTTCGCGGGGTCAAGTGGATGCAGCTAGCACAGAACTGGGTTAATTGGAGAAATATGGGAGAGGCCTTCGCCCTGCAGTGGGTATAGTCAGGCTGATGATGATGATGATGAGTCCTATCAATCTTAATTTTGTTCTGCTACTATAATAATGCTTACACTCA
This sequence comes from Amblyomma maculatum, assembly GCF_055883805.1. Taxonomy (NCBI): domain Eukaryota; kingdom Metazoa; phylum Arthropoda; class Arachnida; order Ixodida; family Ixodidae; genus Amblyomma; species Amblyomma maculatum. Next base: position 85,701,256 of record NC_139353.1, read on the forward strand.
CGTCATACTTTTTATTGTATTCACGCTATGCTAATTCTTGAAATCGCCAGCAGCACGTTAGAACTTCAACGAGCCTCTTTTCATAACTCGTTCGCTGCCTTTCCCTAGCGTAAGCAACTCACAGAACCCAGCAGAATTATTCCTACGTTGAATTGCTTGAACATCTCACGAAATATAAAGCATTTTTGAAGGTTCAAGCCTACAGTATAAAACGTTTCTGATTTAGGCACAGCCTTCTACGGTGTTACCTGAATCACTTGTTCTTTCTTTTGTGAAAACAGCAGAGGACGCCCAGAGACTACAGGTTGGCTCGGTAATGACTGGCAAATATTAATCTTGTCAACCTCCTTCCGCATGAAGTGCCGCTTCTCAACGCAGACACGATAAGCCCTTCTGTTAATGACACTGGTGTCACCTCATTGATACGATGGGTCACAGCGATTGTTTGACCCATTGCTCGGTCTCAGAAATCGAATATATCGTGGTACTGCAGCAAACCGTCAGTGAGAGAGGGCGAGAGAAATATTTTAATGAAACCAAGATACGTCTGCCTAGTGCTGGCCTTAGCATGCTATTCCTGATGAGGGTGGAAATGAAGGGAAGGGGAAGGAAAAATGAACGAAATCCGGCACAGACACTTTTCTACACATATAATTACACGCAGATTAGTCTCAAAGGGTCTCTTCAACCCAAGGTCCTTGTGGGAACGTATTTATTTTTTGTAGATCGCGAAGCCGAAAACCAGTCGCTCCAAAGACTCTGGACGTATTCAAGGTGCAGGCTTCGTCTTTAACAAATTCTAAATTATTACGTAATGTTCTATGGTCGACGCTCCCTCGGCAGGAGGTAACCAAAGGTTCAAGATCTTCACATGCATCACAAGTAGAACACAAAGTACTGCTGGCTATAAAGATTTTATATACGAAATATTTTGTGTACGACACATTCAAAAGGATCCGTGCAGACAGTTACAATGGCGTCTCCTTAAACTCTGTGGGATTCGAAAGACATAAGTGAGATCTATTCGATTTAGAAGTCGGCATTGATGGTCCGCATCACACAACAGAGCTTGCTTGCAGTCGCCATGAAGCAGTACCTACAAGTCTCGGAGCATCTCCTCGCGAGAATGCAATTGGAATTTTTATTATAAATGTCTTGAGGTTACAGATTTGGTAGCGGCGTCGGCGTAGTCATTGTCCGCTTTGCCGAATTGAGCAGGTAACCAATGTCGAACAATGCGATAACACAGATCGCAATCCTGAGTGTACAGCTTACATCATGTCAGTGACGAGTTCTTCCTGAATTCATAATGACTTTAGCAATTACAGTCCAGCGTGACACTCATTAAAAATGAGCGGTGCTGCAGTGGTTGGTTGCAGAATATATGCAATAGATTCTCGCAGAGTAGTTAACTCAGTAGCAATGGCCGAAATTCGGTAATATGTATGGTCGAGATTTTGGAATGTTTTTATGGTATCAAGAGAGCGGATGGTTGCGGAAACAGGCGTAACCGAGCCATCTGAATAGATTTGGCAGTGTTAACTGCAGTATATAGATATGTGTTTAATGGCGAAGTATTTACGTGCAGGTCTTGGGATGGGAGTTTTACCTCTGATACTAGGTACAGTTTTTCGAATTCGTCACGCAGCATACCTCCATTGTGCGAAAGATGACGGGACTGCGCGCTGGTATTGCGCAGGGAGTAGATGGGAAAGGGCTGTCATACTTTGCTCTGAAAATGTATGACTATAGGTTTATGCGCAAACCTCAGCTAGGCACGAAGCAGCTGCTGTGGTACCAACAAAGTTACAGATAGACATCAGCTCTATGCCAGAATACACATCATGGAGGTGTTTTTTGAAGACTGAGCCAGATTCCAAAGCTTTGGCAGCATGGCTTTAAGCCGTTTTATGCTTGCTTATGACATGCCATGGAGAACAGGGGGACGATAGTGCAGGAGGCGTTGAAAAAGTGCTCCATAACGACGTATTAAAGTTTTGTGAAGTAGCCCCTTATGGTTGTTGAGGACATACAAAATAAAGAAACGCATGAGGAGAGTGATCTTATGCTGACTAATATATAGGAACCAGGTAAGAGATTTGTCAAATTCACACATAGAAAGTTTTGGTGTTCTATCGTAGGGTATAACGTGCTAGCAACTTTCAACGCCTAATGAAAAAAATCGCGCTGTGAAAATAAATTGCTGCGCACTTATCTGGACATAACGAACGCCTCTATTTCGGGAGGTGGCGGGTTCGATCCCTGGTGACGCCGGTTACTAGCTACCGGTTTTTCAATGGGTAAAAGCTTTCCCTCGGCCTTGTGCTCGGCTCTTCTGGGGTGCAATGCTTGGGAAAAGGGGTCACGGCACAAACAGTTGCGCCGATGTGGTCGTGATCCATTCCGCCATCGGACAACATTAAGTCCGCCTCACACGGCAAAAGCCTATTATTTGGCCCTTTTGTTTGTTTTTTTGCTCACTCGGCACGTCTGAGCCCGTCAACAACTCGACGACTGCGCAGTCTCGAGTCTACTCTCCTCTCGCGGGGTAGAGCTGCCCTCAGCCTGGGTCAACTCATTACTGAACTTCTCGAAAGTTCCAACACCCCCACATGAGGTCACACAAAACACATCGTCGAAATCTGCAAGCTCCAACAGATGGTAATCTCGAACCACATTTACAGGTTGAAGTGTCAGAAACTGATTCCGTCCCGGAAGACACAACGGGGTTAGCGGAGCTTCTTTCAAGATTACCCCCTGAGGAAGCTGGGCGCCAAGGCCGGGAGTTCGCCTGTACCCAATTTCTGCCGGTGGATGTCCGGCGGTAGGTTTCGAACCAACCACCCCCCGCAGTCTAGACGGACGCCCAAACCACTGAGAACGCCTTGCTTTTTTAAGAACATTGATTTCTGTACTCGAGTGTGCGCAAGATGGCTGTTTCATACGGAGCGCAATATGTAGATGTCATCGGCGTAGAGGGTGATTTTAACCGTAGGTGGCAAGGAACTGTCCTAACCAAGAAGAGAGATATTGGAGGAGGTTTGACTTAAACTCTATTCCTGCGGAACGTCATGAGGCACATGATGGAGGTTAGACATAATTCCAATAACCGAACGTAATGCTAAAGGAATCGCTTCATGCGTGGTATTGTCAAAAGCTCCCTTAACGTTAAGGAACAGAGCGATGGCTATAGACCGCTCATCTTTGCAGCGCCTGACGCAGTTGAAAAGAGCAATGACGATATAAATGCGGCTGCGGCCATTTCGGAAGCCAGACATTAGGATAGAAAAAATTACCCTTTTTGATAGGTAACAGGCAATGCATGAATGGACCACATGTCATGAGTTTTCCGGCACAGCTTGATCGCGCGAGTAGGCGATTAGCATTTTGTTCAATTGATGGCTTGGTAGGATTCATAATTTTGTATGTTTGAAATTTGGGCGAGTTGAATCTTGAACATACTGAAGGTCACGCGAAAAAACAATGACGAAAGAGTTTTGTCTTCTACTCCTTGGTCGTCATTCTTTGCGCTACGATCAATATGAATTCATAGTATAGGTTTGGGGATCCAGCTTCTCTTTGATGTCAGCAAAAGCTTCCCAATTTGTATAGCGAACTTCATGCCGCTTGGAGGCTACTGAAAAGCCGCCAACCCATTAGGAACGTGATCGCTACCGTGAGGCTCAATGTCCACAGACTAGCAGATATCCCGTAGACATCAACGTACTGGACCTTGCTTTTTTATAATAATTTATTTCGCCGGAGAAAGGGTAAATTGATGGACAGAGTAAATTCAAATGACAGCCGGCCTCAGCAGTTCCTCTGACGATTCCACGAGCACGATGACGTGCGTTAAAATCTTACGTTACAATTTGTGGTCGCACAATATTTTGTAAGCATTGAATACCAAAATTAGCATGAGGTGGTATGTACGCAAAACATACTGAAAACTGCATGCTCCTACATTTCACAGTGGCTGCAACGCATTCAATATAGGATATAGGATAGGTTGGTATAGGATGCTGCATGAAGGTGAAGTTTTTCCGGATAGTCAGAAAAAGTTTACTGGGGTCCATGCCAGTTTTCGATTTCAGTGCAGTGTAGCCTGAAAGGCGGATTCCAATATTGAGTGGAAATCCTGATATATCAATTAGAGGGAAAACGAAGATAGAAGGCGAAGTGTTGAAAGTCCGACAAGCGGGAAGAGAAGCTACAGCATTCCATTGAAAGATGGTGGACTTGTAACAGATAACTTGCACGCTGGGTGAAGTAGTCGGCCGACTGATGGGCACTACCGTTTCTCGAAAAGAGGGGAGAAGAAATTAAAAATTGTAAGGATGGCTATCGCCACTGGCGAGGAGAGTGGTATAAGGAAAGCGCGAACAGTCTCAACAAGTGAGCATATTTGGCAACTGCAATAATTAATTTGGACAAACAGCTGTTTCGCATATGCGGTTCCGAGATAGACTCTTCGAATGTGGGTGCTTTGGAGTAATATCGTGTGTGCTCGGCATTGATGGTTGTTTCATTTCTTTCCGCTTGGAAAAGGAGGGAATTCAACCTGTCATTTTTGTGTACCTGTTCACGGATTTTCGTCCTGGTCAATGTCTTTTTTTTTTTTTACTACTCCTCGTTTGGTTTTGCTCAAATAAGCTTTTGCTGACTTTTATTCGATATTTTTGGATGCCTTGTGCTCATATATTATCTGCTCCTTTTCGTAGGCAGTGCAGCGGGAAAACATCACCTCACGCGGCTTCCCCCAGTTAGTAAAAATAGGGTTGTCACTTGGCCATGTGGTCGGGTCCTGATTTCGACCGCAACGTGGGAGCGCAAGGCTATTCGGCAAGCAGTAATCAAGTGCCGAAGAGCGGATATCTGCCACATTTTGTGGTTTTTTATTTGTTTCATACGATGGTCTCTTGTCATTCCAGATATATGTATTTCTACGCATATTCCATCACAAGTGTATATGGATATGTTCTGAATTTCCTAGACGGCGCACATATTTTATCTCAACTTCCTGCAGTAACACTGAGTAAATAACTTCTTGAAAAATCTCCAGGGGCAAACCCTTCCTTACTCCTTCTCTGCAGTTGTTTCGCCGTTGCTCGTATTCTTGATGTGTAATTCCTGACATTGATTGTATTTGTAAAATGCGCTTTGTAGCGACCACGGTTCGGAGAAAGGTTTGCCTTGGTCATATGTAAATCCGCTGCTGTCAAGCCAGAAAAGGGTTGGACTGGGTAGGAGCATATATATTGCCGCAAACTGTTTAAATTTCTATTTGTTCTTTGTCGACAGCTGCTGTCACGTGGTCTTATTATTATAATTCTTGCGCGCTTATCAATTCTGTATCCCCTGTTTCTTCATGCTCGTTGTTGCGATACGACGCGTTATCACTTTCTTTGTCGCGAACGATGTGCCGAGATCTGTCTCCAAAATTCCGATCAGTCGCGTATATTTCTACATTGTTTCAGGTTGTGCTAGTAGCAGTTTGCGACGTTATCTACATTGTTCTGAGCAGCCTTTAAATTGAGCGTTTACGAGTGCGACAGGCATTCTTAGTTCGACAATCGACGAGCACGTTTGTTGCTGTCGCCGCCGAAGAGTTGCTTAGTTGTTTTGGGGGGCGATAGTCAGCCCAATAAACAGTTTCTTCCCTGCACTTCAAGACTCTTCATTTTTGTCATCGACCTTGTCACCACCACGTGGCATCTGGTGGAGGTGCTGCCTTTGATCCTTCAAACGAAGACCCTAGCCTTGTTTCTGTCGTCCTGGGGGACCAGCCTACAGGTCACCGGGGCAGCAGCCGACTTCAAGAGCTCCAACCCGAACACGGCCTGACCCTGTTAAACACCGGAAGACATCAACTTTGAAAATGCCCCAGTCAAGAGCACCAGTTTTCTTCTTGCAGCCCCGGGATACCCCCTCTTCCAGACTTCCCACTGAAGATGCGGAAGACTGGATGAACATTTTCGACCGTGTCGCAGAATTCAACGGCTGGAACGACGAAGCGAAGGTAACGCAAGTTTATTTTGCTGTTCAAGGATCTGCCCGTACATGGTTCGCAAATCACGAGGCAGCTTTCAAAGACTGGGATATTTTCAAGCAAGAGTTCTTGACTGTCTTTGCAAATGTCATTCGAAAGGAAAGAGCCAAGGCCATCCTTCAATCAAGGCTTCAACACCCGAATGAGCCAGTCCTGGTTTACGCCGAAGAGATGAAGCGCCTGTTTCACCGCGCCGACCCTAACATGTCTGAAGGTGAGAGAGAGAGAGAGACAAACATTTATTATGAGCAGGCGTAAAATATTCAGCTCAAGGTGGGAAGCCTCCTCAGTCCAGGAAGCCATGGACCCGAGTCATCTCCCGGGTCCGGCTGACCAGACTACGCTGATCCTCCAGGCTGGGGTTTGACAGCTGAGTTTCCCACAGCTTTTCGGGTATGGCCATGGTGGTTATAGTGCCATTTGATCCCTTGGGTCCCCACACCATATGTTGTAGGGTGTTTGGTACGTTGCAAAACGCACATTCATATCTTTAGGTGGCCGGCCAGATTCTGTGTAGTAAGGTGCCGTGGGCGTCCTGTTAGTTTGGATTTTTGCGGAGTGTGACTGCTCCTTCTCTGGTTAGTTTCTTGCGGGGCGGTGAATATTTTCTGAAGGTGAGAGAGTGCGTTTTTTAATGCGAGGTGTTGAAGAGTCGCTATTTTCAGGACTCATCTGGAATCCGCCAAAAACTGTGGACGAATTTGAAACTGAATCATCGACCATCAAAAAGACGATGGACACCCGGATGCGCCACTATGATCGACCACTGCAACCGGTCAGCGCAAGTTCTTACAGCAGCGCATCTGCTAGCGGAAAAGGCTTTCGAGAACTCATCCGTGAGATCATTCGAGAGGAACTTCGTCGACTGCTGCCATCATCTTAACAACCCCAGGTGGCGGCACTCGCAGACGTCGTCCGTGAAGAAGTCCAGCGGGCACTGGGTGTTCCTGAAGTGACAGTTCCGACATCTCCAGCACAACAAATGACAGTGATGAATTACGCTGCAGCATTACGTCGACCTGCACCCCGACGGGACTTTCCAAGCCCTAGCCTCTACCGTCCTATTCCTGAAAGCCGCCCCTTGGCCCCGCCCGCCATGCCTACCAACGACCCCCAAGCCCCAGGAAGTGTGACGCCTGGAGGACTGCGAAAAATCGGCCATTGTGCTTCCACTGCGGTGAGGCCGGTCGCATTCTATGTCACTGCCCGCACCGACGAATCGGCCTCCGCGGATTTGCAGTCGACGCCTCACGACTCCGCCCCAGTGGACGACCACAAGAGATCAAGACCTACCTGGGTAGTGGTGAGTTTGCATCACCAAGATGCCGGTTTAGGTCCCCATCGCCGTACAAGGCTCGCTTTTCGTCGTCAGGCCGCAGCTTTAATGGCAATGTGCGAGGAAGGTTCCCATGCCCCATAGGGGAAAGTAAAAGTAGCAATCTTTGGAGGTGAGGTTGCTATACGGCGAACTAACGAAGATCCTCCGCCGCCGACGACGAGTAACGATGACGCCGCTATGACACCGACATTACTTATGAAGAAGCCCTCGACGCGCCCAGACTTCAAAATGACACCGCCGCTCCGCACGATGTCAACTTCCAAGACGACGCGACCAAACTCCAAGCCAACCCCGCCATCCAGCGAAGTGACAACCATGTGCCCCCGCTGCGACCTCAGCACAAGACGAAGCAGAGACCGAACATCGAAGCCAAAATGCAATACGAAGACGCGAACGAGTGACCTAGAAGTGGCTATCATGGTCGGACGGTTACCGCCTTAGTGGACACCGGAGCTGACTATGCCGTCATCAGCGGAGTGTTCGCGGCCCAGCTCATGAAAGTGGCGACCGCTTGGGGTGGCCCGCTAATCCTTACTGCTGGTGGTAACCTTATTACGCCGTCGGGGCAATGCGCCGCAATGGTTACAGTAAATGGGCGTACCTACCCTACCAGCTTCGTCGTCCTATAACAGTGTTCCCGCCACAGGACTCTGGGCATGAATTTTCTGAACGAACAACGGTTGATCATCGACCTCCGCTCAAACCTCATTAAGCCCTCCAAAGACAAAGCAATACCTTCCATGAAGACTTCGATGCAACACTTCGCTCTAAACATCCTCGAATTAGTATTTAGTGTGCCGCCCTGATCAGGTATCATTGTCTCCGTAGTCACCAGCTACATCCAATCTGCTGAAGGTGTCGTCGACGAAAACATCTAATTGTTTTTGGAGCGCGGACTAGGAGTCGCAAGAGGCGCCGCCCGTTTCCGTCTTGGACAAGCTCAAGTGCTCGTCACAATCTTCACCGAAGAATACCGACACCTGAACAAGGGTAGGACGATTGCGTTCCCTGATGAGTTAGCGGACACCCGAGAAGTCTTAGCCCTCCCCAGCCAACTTGAAGACGATGCACCCAACCATGCCAAGCAGCCCAATTTCGACATCACCCTAGCGCTCCCCCGAGACAAACGAGACAAAATTCGCACTCTTCTTGAAGGCTACAGCGAGTGCTTTTCATCAGCGCCGAAAGTGCGGCAAACTTCATTGGCAAAGCATCAAATTATCACGGACGACCACGCTCGCCCGCTACGCCAAAGCCCCTACCATGTATCGCCCCGAGAATGCCAGGCACCCCGCCTAGGTGGTGCAGACGCCCGACTACTGTCCGGAGTTCCCGGGTTCGAACCAGACCTCGGCGGCTGCGTTTCGATGGAGGCGAAACGAAGTGGCGTCCGTGTGCTGTGCGATGTCAGCGCACGTTAAAGATCCCCAGGTGTTCGAAATTACTCCGTAGCCCTCCACTACGGCTCCTCTTTGTCTCTTTCCACTTTCACTCGCACCCTCATCCCTTTCCTTACGGCGCGGTTCAGGTGTCCACAAAGTAAGTGTGACAGATACTGCACCTTTCCCTTCCTGTGGACCAATTAAAAAAAGAACGCCAGCCATACACGATCAAGTTGATGACATGCTTCGTGATGACGTGATCAAGCCATCGAAGAGCCCCTGGGCGGCACCAGTCGTTTTGGTGAAGAACAAAGACGGGACACTTCGTTTCTGCGCCGATTACCGCCGCCTAATCAGCATAACGAAGGAGGATGTGTACCCTCTTCCTCGCATAGATGAAACACTAGACCGGCTCTGCGTGCAAGGTACATCTCATCGATGAACCTAAGAGCGGCTACTGGCAAATTGAAGTCGACGAGAGAGATCGCGAGAAGACCGCATTCATCACACTGAACGGTCCATTCGAGAATAAGGTGATGCCATTTGGGCTATGCTCCACACCAGCCACGTTTCAACTAGTAATAGACACAGTTGTGGCTGGCTTAAAGAGGCAGGTTTGTTATACTTAGACGACGTCGTTGTCTTGTCGTCAAACTTAGAACACCATTTGAAACAGCTGCTGACAGTGCTGGAAGCCATCAAATCATCGGGACTAACGTTAAAGTCAGAGACGTGCCACTTCGCCTAAGAGCAACTGCGGTTCCTAGGTCACATCCTTAGCAAGGATAGTGTTTGCCCAGATCAGAAGAACGCAGCTGCAATCGGACAATATCCGGTGCCTACCGACAAGAAATCTGTGCGCAGGTTCCTTAAACTGTGCGCTTATTATCAATGATTTGTCGGACATTTTTCGTGCATCGCCCAAACGTTGACGCAGCCTACAAAGGCTGACGTACTTTAAAATGGGAAGCGCCGCAAGGAGCAGCCTTCGACGAACTCAAGTGCCGCCTGCAGTCCCCTCCTGTCCTTGGCCACTGATGAAAACGCCGTGACCGAAATTCATACCGACGCCAGCAGTATGGGCCTAGGAGCCGTTCTCGTCCAGAAAGTGCCGGACTGGAGAAGGCAATCCCCTACGCTAGCAAGTCCCTCACTAAATTCGGAGTCAATTACTCGACGACCGAGAAAGAGTGCCTGGCGATCATCTGTGTCATTTCTAAGTTCCATTCCTACATATACGGTCGACCATTCAAGGTGGTAAGCGACCATACGCGCTCTGCTGGCTGGCTCATTTGTAAGACCCCTCCGCTCGCCTTGCCCGATGGAGCCGAAGACTTCAAGAATTTTACATGACTATCTATAAGCCGGGCCGCAAGCATTTAGACTCAAACTGCTTATTACGCGCTCCCGTCGACGCTCCCCCGGATGACGATGACGACGATGCCTTTCTGGGACTAGCAAGCACCAGCAGTTTTGCACAACAGCGATCAGATCCTCAGCTGAAAGACCTAGCAGATTACTTTGAAGGCAAGATCGCTTCTCCTCCTGCTGTGTTTAGGCATCAGTTGTCGTCGTTCGGCTTAAGCAATGACGTCATCGTAAAGAATTCGCTCCCAACAAGACAGCGCAGCTTCTTGTCGTGCCTAGAAGCCTCAGGCAGGAAATTCTTCATGCGTTGCACGACAAGCCAACAGCTGGGCACCTCGGTTTTGTGCACGTTGCATCAAATCCAAGAAAAGTACTACTGGCCGCGACTGCCTGTCGACGTTTCCCATTACGTGAAAACGTGCCTGGAGTGCCAGCGACGGAAAACGCCGCCGATCAGGCCAGCTTGACTACTGTACCCGATACCGCCCCCAGCCCTGCCTTTTCAGCAAATTGGGATGGAGCGGAGCGCCAGCATCACAGCGGCGCCGAATGCATCCAGAAATTGTGTATGTTTTACGCCTTAAGCCGTATTATACGGGCTAAAGGCTATTCATGTTTGCTTTGCAATGTTTATGTCATTTCATGTCTGTTGAGTTTGAAACATCGAAACGATGTTTCTTAAGGGGGAGTAATGCCGCGAACTGGTTCAATATTTATTTCGTCTTGTTCGACAGCCGCTGGTATGCAGCCTTATCATTGTGATTCTGGCGCGCTTATCAATTCTGTATCAAAGTGTTTGCTCATGCTCGTTGTCGCGATATGACGCGTTATCATTTTCTTTGTCGCGAACGATGCGCCGAGATCTCTCCGATCCCTCGCGTATGTTTCTACAATGTTCCAGTTTGAGCTAGTAGCAGTTTGCGATGTTATCTAGATTGTTCTGAGCAGTCTTTAAATTGAGCGTTGACGAGTGCGACGGGCATTCTTAGTACGACGATCGACGAGCACGTTTGGTGCTATCACCGCCGCAAAATTGCTTAGTTATTTTGCGGGCGCGAGTCAGCCCAATAAAGAGTATCTTCCCTACACTCCAAGACTTCAATTGTCTCAGCGAAGTTGTCACCACCACGTGACAATATGCTGCCCCGAACGATGCACAGGTCTAAGGGCAACAATTAAGCCGTCAATAAAAGGAAACTTGTCAGCGAATGCTATGCCATGGGGTAAAACTTCGGTCGACCAGACGCAGTTATGCACGTGATTACCGCTGACACACGGCGATATGAGCGGGTGTACCATTACGATGCAGAACATCGGTGATTGAAAACGTTATGTGTTTGCCGTCAGGAAGGGGGGAACAAGGCCAAAGGAATATAGTAGGTGGCAGCTACGGGTGGCAGAAGAACACATTTGATGCGGCACAGGGAAGTTTTATATCGGTGTTTTCTGTGCCGAAAAGCAAGGCTAAGCGAAGAAGGCCAGATGAGTAATCAATCAGGGTAGCATGGCTCGTTAAAATGTCGATCCCTAGGATCACATCGTGAGGGCAGTGGTCGAGGGTAGTATATAACACACGGGTAGTGCAGCCGCAAATGGTCACGTGCGCAGCGCGCAGTCCCTGACCACAGCGTCACTTCCATCGGCGACACGAACTGCTGACCAGGATGCAGTGTGACAACCTTTTTGAGATGGCGACAGAAATGTGGGCACCAGTGTCAATGAGGGCCCTAATAGTGAAACCGTCGGCAAAAATATCTAAATGTTTACGGCGATGAGCAAGGGTCAGAAGGTTATTTCTAGGCCGGGTCGTCAATGCTGCTTTTACCCAGACGCTGCATTGGATACTTTTCTGAGAGACAGAGAAACGGTTGGACGGTGAACCGCAAGGGGTGGGTGCGCGGGCGGGCGGGTCTGGGAGACGGCGACCAGCTTGAAGACCTCGGGACCACAGCGTTAAAGTCACAGCAAGCCGTGACTCGCTCTGAGTTTGGGTGAGGGCAGAAATTGTCGTTGTGATTAGGATAGTAGTGTGCTCGAGGTGTCGGTACCCAACAGCTGCGGCAATGACAAGTGTGAACGACACATAAGTAAATAAACCAATGGGGCGGTCATCTTAGGTATGCCACTCTTCCGGGTGGTGGTATCGGTAACGGATTGGGGGCGGGAAGGACGTACTATGAGCGAACGCAGCTACGACAGTAGCGTCTCTTTTATCGAGGGCTATGTGGAATGTTCGCCAGTGTTGAATCTGCGATCACGTTGAGGGCCACATTCGTGAATACCTGGCGAATTACGGCTTGAATTAAGGCTATAGTGGCATCTGCCGGCTCAGCATCGAACGCAACTGGTGTAATACCTTCTAGCTGTCGACAAACTATCTTGTGCATGTTGGACGGCTAAGACGGCTGCTGCAGTGGTGGGATATCTTTACAGCAGTGTGTAGCAGCTGTGTCCTGTGACAATATGTTTTGATTTAAGCTTTTTTGTTAGGTCGGGCCCTGATAAAATACCAATGACGATGAGCACTGCACAGCTGCTGATACAATCGATCACGTGTCAGCAGTATAGCTGTAGAACCTTAGTGCTGAACTTTACCTTCATAGAGAACAGACACTGCACAACTGCTGTACAATTGTGGAATATGAGGAGTAAAAGGTACATTCATACAGAACACAAGCACAGCACAGCTGCTTCTTCACTGCATCACACATCAACAGTATACTTGTGAAATGTTAGGAGTGAAACATACTATCATAGATAACCAAGCAATGAACAGCCGCTGATACACTTCATCACATGTCAACAGCACAGATGGGGAACCTTAGCGGTGAAAGTTATCTTCTCTGAGAAAGCACTGCACAGTTGGTGATACATCTCGTTACTTGTCACCGGTGTAGTTTTAGAATGTTAAACGGAACAATACCTTAATGCAGAGCACACGTACTGCGCAACTGCTTATGAAATTATCAGGTGTCAACAATGTAAAATGTTAAACGTTAAGCTAGCTTTGCAGAGAACACAGCACTGCACAGCTGTTTATACACTTCTGCACGTGTGAACAGTGCATGCTGGTGACATGTCAGTAGCATAAATTTCACAACTTTTTGTTCACAAATCGGCACTTTCAAAACTACATTATTACTAAGGGATAGAGAGCACGAAGGTTGGCGTGATAGCCGCTGCCTTGTCACTCTTTCAACCGATCTAGAATAACTTTAGAGGCGAGGATTTCTCTGCATGAATTTCCATAAATATTGCTTACTATGCATCGATAATGTAGCAGAATCAGTACTCAACATAGAAATGCCACCTCATATTAGGTATTTATTGGGTACAGCTATAATGTTTTGACCAAAGCTGCAAACTCTAGATAGCGACACCGCAAACAATGATTCGGGAAAAGAATATAATGTCCACATTATCCTTGCACTCCTTTCAAAGAGCTCAGAGCGATTATACTCTCCAAATAGTGTTTTTCAGGTGACCTGTGCGTTCCTTCAATAACTTCAGTTTGAAAAAAGTTGCGTTTTGACGGCACTTTACATATGCGCAAACAAATAAAAGCACTGAGCGTGAACTGTTTAAAATAGTATATATATGCAATGTTCCAATTAAAAGCTATCATGATGAGGAACATAGCACTGAACAAATGCCTGCACAAATCAGTGCACTGCAATACACCACAAATGTTAAATACATAGCTTTAAAGCATGGCATTTCCAAGAAAGTTTTATTGAGAGCACAGCATTGCACATTTGCACAAACCAGTCGGTACATTTCAAGTCTCCCCATCCTCGGGTATGTTGTGTGATGCTTGTTCTGAAAGGGGTTATCATAGTGAACACAGCACCGCTGCTTACACACCTAAGCACGTGCCAGCAGTGTACTGATGAAAAGTTATTCATAAAAAATCATAGACAACACCGCACTGCACAGCTGCTGATACAATCCATCACGTGTCAGCAGTATAGCTGTAGAACCTTAGTGCTGAACTTTACCTTCATAGAGAACAGACACTTCACAACTGCTGTAGAATTGTGGAATATTAGGAGTAAAAGGTACATTCATACAGAACACACGCACAGCACAGCTGCTTCTTCACTGCATCACACGTCAACAGTATACTTGTGAAATGTTATGAGTGAAACATACGATCATAGATAACCAAGCAATGAACAGCCGCTGATACACTTCATCACATGTCAACAGTACAGATGTGGAACCTTAGCGGTGAAAGCTATCTTCTCTGAGAAAGCACTGCACAGTTGGTGATACATCTCGTTACTTGTCACCGGTGTAGTTTTAGAATGTTAAACGGAAAAATACTTTAATGCAGAACACACGTACTGCGCAACTGCTTAATGAAATTATCAGGTGTCAACAATGTAAAATGTTAAACGTTAAGCTAGCTTTGCAGAGAACACAGCACTGCACAGCTGTTTATACACCTGTGCACGTGTGAACAGTGCATGCTGGTGACATGTCAGTAGCACAACATACCAAAATCGATAACACAGCACTGCACAGCTGCTAATAAACTTCATCACATGTCCACAGTATAAATGTGGAATCTTAGTGGGCAAGCTACCTTATCAAAAAAGGCACTGCACAGCTGCTGGTACAGCTCATTACTTGCCACCAGTGCAGTTGTGCAATGTTAGGGGCAAAGATACCTTCATGGAGAACACACGTACTCTATAGCTGTTTACTGAATCATCACGTGTCAACCCTGTACTTGTGAAGTGTTAAAAGAGAATGATACCTTCATAGAGAACAAGGAATTGTAAAGCTCCCTAACGCCCCATTACTTATCAACAGTATAGTTGTGGAATGTTAGCAATGAAAGATACAGTAAAGTAAAGATACACACTGCACTACCACCTTGCCTAAATACGTTAGTTCGCTGAAATTCACGATTTACGTGCACGGTTGTGCAATCACGTAATTCAAAGGGGCCGTCAAAATAAGAAAATAATTCAGCAAATAGGCACGTGAGTCCAGCCCAGGGATCAGAGCATTTCAATTTGCCTCAAGTCGCCCTTGCTTGGGTCATGTTGTGTTGAAAGAGATATTTATGAATGAATACATTGAACACTTTATATAATCCTACACGGGAGGACAGTTGTTTAACTGTAGCATGTCAACAGTGAAATTAATATTCCCTTAAAACACAGAATTTTATTAAGCATCCACTATTAAATGCTGTGCAAGTCCGCACATGTCCACTGCATGCTGACGTAAGCTGTCCTTTGAAGCCGTTATCAAACAAATAGTGACGATTACATTCGAATTGATCGTCTTGAAACTAGAAAATGTATACTGCTTTCCATGAATATGATCCCCTCTGCAAACAAACGTTTTAGAATAAAATTTCTAGTTTACTGGTACTTCAATGGAAGTCCGTCATTATTTTCGTCATAAACATACATTCTTTCATTTGTGTTCGCCACTAAGAACTGATTAGAATTTTGAAACACCTTTTTGTAGCGATTATTGCCATTCATTTGTTGCTTAATGCTCTGCATAAAGATTGCGCACATAGGTAGACTGGGATCGAATGACACATCCTTATCACTTTTCATTGCTAACGTCCGCCAAGTTTCTCCGGGCGCTATAGAGATCCTCACGACAGCTATGTGCCTGACGGACGGTGCATCCTGAGGGCGGTGGTTTTAAATTAGTTGGGGGATTCATTCCTTCTAATAAGTGAAAGATTTTTTTGAAAATCCGGAACAGCTTGTAACACGACTGTGTCAAAAATATTAATCAAATTGATGAAATCTAATATTAAAATGAGCTCTTAGAAAGTGAGCAGGGTTGAAGCGGCCTCATCTGTGTTTATTAGAGTATACTGTAGGGCCAGCGGCAGAAAGTTAGGTGGGCGGATGAGATTCAGAAGTTCGCAGGGGTCAAGTGGATGCAGCTAGCACAGAACCGGGTTAAGTGGAGAAATATGGGAGAGGCCTTCGCCCTGCAGTGGGTATAGTCAGGCTGATGGTGATGATAATGATGACTGTAGGACCAGTTGGTCAAACATAGTTAAGCAAAAAACGTACCTTTAAGACAGGGCTAGAGAGACGTGGACAGGATAGAGGTACAACTTACAACTGAATGAATCGTACGACGAAAAAAGCATCCCATCATTAAGCAACAATACGCCTGCGCATACCTAGAAAAATTTATAGCACTCTTCATTGGCAGACTAAAACACAAAAAAAAACAACAACAATCAAGCCTATCGTTCATAAACAATAAAGTTATCGTTCATGATATGAGGTGCAACCTCAAGTACGTTTTAAAAGCTTTTCTTTTTCCGTACGATAAACAGACTGTGTACTAATGCACCTGTCACTACTACTGTACTCGCTACGTGTCACTCCCTCCTCTGTGTTTGTCTAGTCTTAACAGCTGCACCTGAATCAGCATGATGCCATACTACAAACTTATAAGTACAACTCAAGGATGGTCTCCAGCTCAAAACTGAGGCTTTCTAGACTGTTGTATGCACTGCTGAAACAATATTTATGATGATCTTAGTGGTCGTGCAAGATGTTCCGATAATTGCGTCAGCGCTGCTTGGTGGGCCGCTTATGAGGTGGCACTTATGAGGAGATAGATTAGATATTCTTATTTTATTTTGAAGGTTTAGTTTAAACTTTCATCAGATTTTACTAAAACAGCACGTCCTATGCATGAACCCAGAAAATCAGGAAATTCATAGCAGTTGGTAAAGCATTAGGTGGTAGGATGCATGGTGGGTTTGCTCGTTTGAATTTCATTCACGCAAATGAATTAATAAAAAAATGGGAAAATGGGCATGCATGAAAGGAGTCGTGTTGGAAATAACGAATATATCCTGCAGTAAAACGCGACCTCGAAAACCTCAATCTCACTCTTTGTTTCATTTTGCAACTAAAGCATGCGGAAGCTTCCTGTGCATTTGACGTGCCATATAATCTATATACTCGATTGCAGTAGTGCCGTAACCGCAGAAGCTCACCTTTTATGACCATGAAATCAAAGACAGTTCACACTAGTGGAATTGCCTCAGGCGACGAAAAAAGCGACAAAGAGAAGTCCATCAGTTTTTGCAGTTTTGTGGACGTAACTGTGCCCATCATGCACAAAGAACCGGTGGAAACTCAATGAACGAAAGCACATTATATTTTCCCACGAGGCTTCCGTAGCGGTTCAGTGAGCAAGACCATAGTCAGGAAAAAATAAAAACTACTTAGTTAGCACAAATTGGCCACTAGTGTTTTATACTTTTTCTGACCGAGATATTTTGTTGGGCGAGAGGGTACATTTTCATTATTATTTAAACAGCGCGAACACGAACACTCAAGACAAGATAAAAGAAAGACACAGTACACGTGCATTTACTGTGGCTTTTTTTATCTTGTCCTTTGTCTTTGTGTTCGCTCTGTTTAAATCAATAATGAATACTTTTTCTGAAAAGCTCAACACTGTCGAATCGCCAAGGCTGCTGCTGCCACATTTTGAAGAAATAGATATGATGTTTTACATTCCTGCGAGATAGATGCGAACATGCACGGGGCCTCGAAAGTTTATGCCCCACTTGCTGCAAATGTTTCACTCTGTATCATTCGGAATGAAAAGTTTAGAGGCTGAGTTTAAATGCTCGGTTTTTTCTCTGTGCTGTTGAGAGTACGCAGACCTGCAAATTATTATGAGGCTGACTGCCGCTTCTCAATTACTGCGCAAGTTCATGATTCTTACTATTGAAATGCCATTTAAGAGAATACTGTCTTCTCCCGTTCTTTATGCCTTAGACCTTCATGTGAATGTAAACGAGGCGAACGTCCTTCTGGTTTGCAGGAATAGAATGCCGAGGAAAAACTATCCCACCCAACGTGCCGATGCACACTTGGTGTATTCAGCGGCGACGTCAAAAGCGGGCAGCCACCATTAATGAATTGCTTGCATAATTTATTTGTGTCCACGTGACGTAGGCTGTGCAAGTACGGTGAAGAGACTCTGCAACATTGTCCGCGATTGCCATGGTGTGCTGTCTGGGACGCCTCGCTGTGACGCCTCATGAATGAACTTGTTCTTAGCCCGACACGTTCACTTCTTTGTACACTTTGGGTTAGAAGCGTTCGCAGTGCTCGGAGAGGATTCAGCGTTGAGTCCATTTACTGGTCGTACTATTTATGTTTCGAGCTATTCGGATCGAGGTCCTCTATGTCGCTAGGCAATTGGAGCATAGAATTTTTTTTGTCATGACCGCCAGTTGTTAATAATGCTTGTTGCGCTTTGGGCACATATTTAACGACCAACTGATGCCGTTCAGCCTCTGGCGTTAAACAGGACTATTCAACGAATCGGTGGAACTATTTTTTTTAACTTCGGATTTAAGTCCGCGTACTAGCGCAAAGTTTCGTCCGCAGCAGCCCCCGTGGCATCGAGCCTCTCCCAAAAGACAACTCGAAAAGAAACACAATGAACGCTACCAGCAGGAGGCCGCCAAAGCAAGAAAGGCCGACAGTTCCTCAAGTTGTGTTAAATACGTGGTTGTGCTGCCCTCAACGGGACTTGATGCAGCTTTGTGCATCGACCGCCTCTCATCCGGATGCAGAGCTGTTTCTAGTAATCGGCGCCACAGGTTGTTGTGAATTTTTGTGAACAAGTAATCCTTTCTATAACCTATTACTTCATATGCCGGAACCATAGGCTCGCGCGATTCAACGAACCCTTTGGGGTAGAAAGCTTTATCAGCATCCCCACTTCCCGGCATGAAACACGCGAAGCCTAACCTTCGCGCGCAATGAAAACATTCCTCGGGTGTTGCAAAAGCGAGGCGCATTTTCTTCGCATTTCTTTCAAAAGCGGCCTTCAACTTGGCATTTAGGGCTGCAAAAGCTTTGGTCGTGTCTGTTGAACTTCTCATAAAGGCTGCATCGTTGAAAACGCAGGGTACTAGTTCATTCTTATCCAGTGCGCTTTCGAGCTCGTCCAAGGTGTCAACGTAGTTCGGCGGAATAGTGACACAGAGGCGCGACATTATTTCGCCTCGCAAGAAAGACGACAAAGGTAATATGGCCACGATCCATATACAGAGGAATGCTTTGCGAAACGACCATGTCCGGAGAATGGCTCTTCCCCGAGGAATCCTATCTATTGGTACAGAAGTAGAAAGAAACGACGCCATTAGCAGCAATTCTGATTTTGCGTCAAGTGAAAGTTGGCCGAATTCGTAGATGTAGCCAAAAGTAAGGACAAGCCAAGATATAAGCATAATTATTGCAATGAAGAGTAACAAAAATATGATTGATTCACGACAGTAAAAAATGATATTTTGGTAGTGGAACTGTTTCTTGAAGTGAAAAACGTCTCATATGAAGAGTGCAATACTGGTGAAATATGAAAGGCTTCAAGGACGGAGATATCTGCTATCAGAGACGCCAGAAATACATCTGCATTGCCACGGTATATGGCATCAACTGCCTTTTTAATACTCCGGTACGCCTTAAACCTGATAGTTGCGTTCTGTGCTCTGAGTGCTTTCATCATTATTGCGTAGATCTTAAGATGGCAGGAGCTTAGGACAAATCGTTTAATTATTATGCAAGCAAACGTAATTGCCTTCCCTTCGTGTGGCAAAGTAAAACGCGTCCCACTTATGGCGTGTGTTGGGGAACACATCCGAGAAAAAACAGATGCCTTCACCGAGCCTCTAGGGATCGCTACATTTGCAGCCATGAACTCTAGGCCACCGCAGAGCGGCAAGTAGGACCCAAACACGTTCTCATCTCCAAACATTAAAAAGCGCTGCTTTCTGTGAAACACAATCCATTCAGTAAAGTAGACCAGGCTGACTTTCAAAATCTTTCTCATGCAATATGATTTTGACTCGTCGGTTCCAACCACTACAAAGACTGATCGGACATTTAACACCCTGTGCTTCTTAACAGTTGCGATCAGTTCCTCACCGTAGAATAAAAACTTAGCCGCTTTGATGGTGAAGTTCTGCATTATGAATTCATCGAAGAGGTCCCTCTCTTTTCCGCATGTGACTAACGCCAACGAATCTTGTGGGCGAATCCTTTCTTGAAGAAAAGAAGAGGCATATGTAATATCAGCACGTGAAACACTCATTCCAAGACGCTGTTCAAGCTGGGCACCTTTAATGAATTCTTGCGGGCTTTGTATCTCGATATTCGCGAAAAAAAGTAAGATCAAACAAACTATATTTACCATTTTGTAGGCTTCAAAAATGTCGATGTTGCAGGAACTAGTCTTGAAACACTGCCGAATCAGCAAGATTTATATCTGGTTCTATTGTTTAGATAATGAATGGCACAAAGCTTTATGGATGCCTGCGGCCGGGGTGCGACTGTTGCAGTTGTTATAAAAAATGAAATATTGTTTCTGCGCACAGCAGCCAATGTTTATCTACGATTTTTAGAATGAGCAGCTTCATGAGCAGCTTCCCCTTTTCCATAGGTTTTAGTGTGATGTCAGGACACGTTTAATATCCCCAGGCGTTCGAAATTACTCCGTAGTCCTTTACGGCTCTGCTTTCCCTCTTTCCACTTTCACTTTCGCCTTCTTCCTTCACTTACAGCGCGAGTCAGGTGTCCACAGAAACAAGAGTGACAGTTACTGCGCATTTCCCTTCCTTTGAAGCAGTTGGTAGAAGTAGTAGTCGCAGTAAACTGGAGCAGCACCAATCTTGGTGACCCTGTCTGAAAGCTACGGATCAATAGCCCTACCGATAACTTGTTTTGCAAAACAACTCTTTTCGGAAACCTAATCTATAAAACAAGGAACTTGTCGCATTTGATTCCTGAACACTGAAATTAAAAAGCTATTCCGCACTGCTCCGGCGAAAAAATAGGTGCTAACAAGTCCTTTTATGTGAACAAGCTCTTTGGATGTAATGAGCAATGTAGTTTGTTTCAAAAAGAGGTAACACGTTTTATGTTAAACTAAGCAATTGATATATAGAATCGTTGCCTAATGCTTTTTTACATCCGACAGTCATAACAGGGTTGTTACAAAGAGTGTAAACGTAAAACGTGCCAGCAATTTGAATACAAATAGAACAAAAGAGTTAGCAACCACCATACAAAGCGCTTTTGAAATGGTGCCTTGTGTGGAATTAAAGTCCGATTGTTCGCTATGACGCCGTCTGTAAGGATGCGGCTTCGACCGTGGTGGCAGTTTCTTTAGCAGGCAGGAATCTAAGAATTGCAGCTCGCAGGTCAGGTTCCTAAAGCAGGTCTTGGCCTGGAAAAATAAAAAGCAATTATATTATAATCTCTCACTGACCAAACATTCCGACTGATGAGGTGAGGTTGTTATGGCGTTTGACCGTTGTGTCCAGGGATGCAGGGTTGAGCTGCGGCGACTGTTTTCCGATGAAAGCGAAACTCGAGACCGCTGTGTGTTGTGCGTTGTTACTGTGCAATAAAGACCATAGTTGGTCGAAATTTCCGGAGTTATCCACTACGTCATATC
The DNA here is from genome assembly GCF_055883805.1 of Amblyomma maculatum. Classification (NCBI taxonomy): domain Eukaryota; kingdom Metazoa; phylum Arthropoda; class Arachnida; order Ixodida; family Ixodidae; genus Amblyomma; species Amblyomma maculatum. The sequence continues at coordinate 85,722,878 of NC_139353.1, forward strand.
TGAAAGCCTGAGTCGCTTTGGGCGTCAAGTCCCAGAAATGTGAACAAATAATTTAGAACGCTGGGTTTTTTGCCATTTCTAGAAGAAGCGAAAGCATATCAAGAAAATGCGACGAAACCTCGATAACTGACATGGTGAGCCCAATCTCGCTTCTACTGTAGAACGTTTCTTATTTCTTTGCCATTAACGCGTTTCATTCCCTCTCGCCTTTCCGGCACATGCAGCCTCTGTCCCTCTACTTGCGATTTATTATTCATTAAGATTTCCAGTGCTATCGGTTGGCGGTAATCCTACATACCCACGCTGATATTGAATGATTAGGTTAAAATACAATAAAAGGTTTACCTGCCCAAGAGTTTTCGCCAGCTCTTGTCACCGGCGCCTCCTTCACAGGGATTGATGCATGATTACAACAGGTTAGTCAGAGGGCACGTTAACAGGTATATTGGTTGTCTATAATGGTGAGGTAAGAAATTTAAAAAGGAATTATGTTCATCCATGTGAGTTTAAAGCATGCGTTACAGCATACTTTGCATCCGCTTGCATGCTTACAGGCAGTCGCCAGCTACTTTCTGTAAGATCCCAGCTGGCGCTAATCCTGATCGCTATGTCGGCCACGTCCCCGCCAATGTACCTGCCGTTTCTCACCTGCCAAACAATATGCTAGCTCAGTACTATCACGTGGCTATGAGCCTATTCTTGGTATTGTGGGAGTGCCGCTAGAAACTTTGTCCAGTCACCTCATTAAGTGACGTGGCACTTAGCTATGAGCCGTTACACTACGTCGTTTTCAAAGCTTCGACAAGCCCTGAAATTTAGTGACAAAATACTTAGAGCTGAACACAGATATAACACCAAGCCAGGTAAATGGATCCGCAAAAGCTAGCGCTACCTTATTTTTACAAATGAGAAAACTGTTATTTGGTTTAAGCCAGTAAGCAATTGCAAACTGCGGCCGTAATAGCGGCATATCATGATCTGAATACAAGCAGCCTTTCGTAAACCTCTTGAGCCAGATGAAACCCGATAACAACTTCACGTGCTAAAGAAAAACTAATTGCATTATGCGCTCTAAATGCCTGCTGCGGGAACAATGCCACCTTAACCAGTGTGTTATAATTAGCAGTGGGTTAAGTTCAATTTCCTGCTTAGTATAAAATGCCCCTTCATGGAGGCAAAGTCTCCATTCTCTGCATGGTGTCAAGGATATCAAAGGGTTTATAACAGTGCTTTCTTCCTGTTTTATGGGGGCGAAAAATTGCTTCTGTCACAGATTACAGAAATATCTAACTATAAACGTCATCCCCACTTTTCATATAATCAGTGTATTTTTATATTTCCTCTTGGACTGGGGAATACATGTATAGTGTAATTACCTTCTAGAGCGTGTTCCTCCATATGGCGTCTAATTGTTTAATGCCATTAATGTCAATACCATAGTTGTCTGAAATTTTTTTTCTAGACCTTTTTTTCATTATATAGCAGCTGTTTCTTTTGTTCTCTAACACCATAGACACATGATTGTTACGGATCATCTCCGAATTCTGCTACATCCAGGAGGCCATTTACTCGAGGCAAAATAGTTGTTTCAGAGTCTGTTTTAACAAACCTGGCCTGCATTTCATACCTTCTCAAATCATGGTAAAAATTTTTGATAGGAATTACATTGGTTACGTATATATAAAAACTCTATCACCAGCAAATCAAGAATCCTGTTAAAATAATTCGTTTCCTGTGGCGTATTGAACACCACAGATATCTACGTGGTAAAAATCACCACAAACACCTTTGGGTGCACGGCTGCAGAGAAATAAGGGTAATATTTCAGAACATCAAAAATTTTGTTTTCAAAGAAAATAGAAATATCAAACCAACACAAGTAAAACCTTTCTAACAAATAATTCATACACGGCTGGCCCAAGCAAAAATATAGACGAAGATATGTGAAGATGGAATACACACATAACGAGTTTCCATAAGGTAGGCCAAAGTTCTTAACAAAGAACAACCATTTGTATGAGGGTTATGTAATTTCACCGACCAAGAAACAAAATACTTGAGGAAAGAATATATGCACGAGAGAGAACACGTTCCATTAAAGGGAAACTACTTCCCAAAGTGCTGATTGATACTGTAGAAAAAAAAAAACAATTTGCTTAAAGCAGAATATTTCTCAGTGGATGCTTATATCTGTCAAGAAAATGTTATAAGGGGGTATTTTTACCATGTACAAGATTTTTTTTTTTCATGGTAAAGACATCCTGCTGCAGTATTTGGTTGGTGGCTTAAAAACGCAATTATTACCTTCAAAATAAAATGTAATGAACATATGCGCAAACATATTTCTACTCTAGATTTCGAGGCAAAGTATTGTGTAATGAATTTTCACAAGGTTTAAAATTGCAGGCAACATGAAAAGCGTATGTTGTGGCAATTATTGCCATTGACATGTAAGTAAAATGCAAAATGCGCTTTGTTAATTCAGACACTTGGCGATAAGCTCGAAATTACCAAAAGCTCAAAATATTATTTTCAAACGTATGTAGATGGCTTTTGACGCAATGTAGTTTAGTTATATGCGCTTTTTGCGCGTAATTTTAAAGGAAATCATGTTTAGTTCCAACCCATAAATACATGTGGTGATATTCACAGTGCACCACTGTTCACTGGTACTTCTGTCAAAATTTTGTACATTTGTCATCCTGGGTAATGATTTGACTCACTCCTTATTAAACATTGCTGCTTCCGTAGATGGAGATTATTTCCATAAGAAATGATTACATTTTTTTAGGGAGCGATTGACCTGAGGAGATAAAAGGCGCGCACAATTTGAGCTATGCATAAGCAGAAGACATGTGTTTCACTAAGGAAACCACACCCAACGTTTCATTTACTTTTAAACATAACGCTGTAACGGGAGCTCGGGAGTATACATGTAGTGAATGGAAACTAGAAAATGTGTAACCATTCCTATACCTATCAATTTTCTAACACATTGAAGTTTAAACGCAGTGGAGTGATCATACAATTCTTAACGAAGGCCGAGTCAAGGAGCGTGAACAATTTACCAGGGTTATTTCAGAGTGCCGATCACTGCTTAACATGGATAAATTATACTATTATTATCACTAACAGCGACGTCTTTATCTGACCAAAACAAGGTAGATTAACTATGGAAATATAGGGCGAGGGGGGGGGGGACGCTCTGTCAGGTGGAACATCAAGGCGGCAGCACATACCTGAATAAGTGTTTAAGTTGTAAAGAAGTTAATCGACCAACTTGAACATGGTAGCTGGGATTTTCTGGAATGAATGAAACTCGATCTCATAAAACACCGTTCGTCGCAGAAAGAGGTTATCTGTAAAATGATGAAAAAATATTGACAGCAAATACAATCCCCATCTATGCAATTTGAATGTAATTATTGCAGTAAAAGACTTTTAACACGCATCTCTTTTGATAGCTTCCAAAGATGGCTCAGTAATGTTGCCCAACACATCAATGTTTAATTAACAGGCGAATATCTGCGAATATATAAATAGGTTTGAAGATTTAGTCTTCAAAATTATGAACATTAAGCGCTCATTTTTTTGGTTACTGTGTATTTGGCTTACTGGAATCGGAAACGCAGCCTCGACGCGGTGGTGCATTACTAAGACGCCCCACTACTGTGCCGGAGTTCACGGGTTCGATCCCGACAGCCGGCGGCTGCGTTTCGGTGAAGGAGAAACGGACAGGCGTCTTTGTGCTATGCGATGCCAGGCACGTCAAAGATCCCCAATTGCTCGAAACTTCTCCGTAGTCCTCCACTACGGCTCCTCTTTTTCTTTTTCCACTTTCACTCCCACCTTGCTCCTTTCCCCTACGGCAAGAGTCAGGTGCCTACAAAAACAAGTATGACAGATACTCCGCCTTTTCTCCCCTCTGAACCAGTTGTATATAGAATCGAAAAACCAAATGAGTTCTCCTTGCGGGACGTCGCGCTGGCGCCTGCTCTTGTGTGTTGGTACTGGCCCCGTATGAGAGCAAATTTCAATACAAAAATACTCATTTACTCAGAAAAGGACAGCAAAATATACTTGGTAATATACCTCTATCTCAACGCAAAACGCTGGACAATGGTATTGGCACTAGCCACTTAGCCCGATTGCTTCCAGACCTAGACTGTTCATTCAGTTAGCCCGGGGCTCTTGAAAAGGCAAGAGGAAAAGTATAAAAAGTATTTTTGCCTTTGAATACTATGAAATGCGAGAAGGTTTTGAAGGCAGGGAAGATATTTTCCAAATTTGTGGCATGTTTGATCTTCATTTTCGGCCTTCGTTCGATGTATCGACATCCACACAGCGGTTCTACACGAGCTGGATGTCTCGCGGCACTGTTCCATTATATCTCACACACGTACACTGGCTTGCTGTGCCACATAGCCTCTTTTAGAAACACTACTTCTCCATCTACTGTATTTTATAGTCCACGAAGAATAAGCAGGGGTCTTTTACATGCATTGAAGTCTACCCTCATAGGAGAAATTTTTGAAATCGCCGAATCCATTTATACTGATGTCACAAATCTAATACGAATGAGAGCGCAAGATTTATTTTTGTTGAAATACATCATTTTTTATTAGTAGATGTCTTATATGCCTTAATGATAAAACTTGTAAACCATTCACTCAAGGATGCTTGCATACCAGATAAACGATCATGTCAAAGATGAATATCTCCTTTTAAAAGAAAAATTGCTGGAGTCTTTGTTAAACTCAGTTAAAAGCATCCAACACATCTCAACCATGAGGCTTCAAGAGCTTCAAAGGAAATTAGGTAAAGAGGAATATACTCACCCGCTTTATTTTCAAGGTCTTTTCCATTAGATAAAATTCACAGCAAAGATTGCCGCATTAGAAAGACGAGCAAAAAAATCTGAGGCCTACAATTTTAGTCCGCTGAAGAGAGAAACACACCTTCAAAGTTTTTTGGTGACGACGAACATGCTGTCGACATCGCTTGGGCTTCGCAGTATCGGCAGCTGTACCAACTGGTAGTTCTTGTAACGCTCTTTCAGACATGCATTTAAATTCTTTATGCAATCGATTTTTTGAAATGGTAGGGTATATTGCTAGATCTGCCTAAATGATGCAGCCCATAGTGATGATACATGTTTTCGTTGGAGGGAAAAAAGCGAATTATAATTTTGCAATAAATTATTTTCATACGCAGCCATCCTGAATGGAAATAAAACTACCGGTTTTCTAAGACGATAGAAAACCGGTTCTTGTTTTCACTCGTAGCTTTCCCCATGGTAGTTACACGGCTTGAGAACACTCCTGCGGCTTCTTTGACACGGTGTTCGCCGCCTTGAGAGAAAACTAAAATGAACCATCGGCAATCTGAACGTGGGGTTGGCCTAGTAATATGACAATATGCAGACACTCTGACGAGGGGTGTGTGAGAGAGATATAAGTGGTATATTCAATCATGCCGATTTGAGGTGAGCTGACAGCATAACTTTTTCGTGGCATTGAATTAGCGAGTTCACAGAATTGTGAAGGGAGCCGTCCACTTTAGGCATGTTTAAGAGGCGTATGTTCTGGGAGATCTTCTTTACACTCCGCTATTTTATGGGCGGAGCTTTGACGTCAGGTTATATCGCTGACGTTATAAACAGAAACAAAGCAAAAGTGTGCACCAAGGTGGCCAAGCGCACCGAAGGCATGCCAAGGCTCCAAGATGGCCAGTTCCATCTTCCAAGGCTCGGTTTGTGGGCGCAGCTCAACAAAACCGCGAAACACATATTAACCATGTGTGGTTGGTAGCACGGCTCACATACTGTGCGAATACGGTGTCTCTGAAGACACCAGCCCAAGATGAAAACTACAGCTATAGCTGCCGAGCAGTAATACGTTTAATTTTATTTCTCATAACGCTTAGCGTATGGGCTAGGCGGAGAATACTTATGCAAATTTTTTCGGTGCATCCTTCGCGTTTACACTACTTTGCAGTTTTTTAGCACATTACTTTTGTGCCTTTACGACTTCGTAAATGACAGGTGAAAGATTGGCCGCTTCACAGTTGTGTTGTTGTGGCTGTAGGAAGAAGGAAAAGAAAATGCACGGGCTTGTTATGGCTCTGTAGCTAAGCCACCTCCGCCGCCTCGTGCAGAAACAAGAGAAAATGGAGAAGAAAGAAAAAGAAGAGGGAGAGAAAGACGCGCGCCGCAACAACTGCCGTCGTCCACCACTGAAGCGGCGGCGAGCGCAATGCCTGCCCACAAGAGATAAAAATTCGGTGGCAGGCAAGCCTACGCCGCAAGCGACGGTGACCTACCTCCCAAGCCCCATCAGCGGAGGATCATTGATTTATAAAGCCTACTAATGAAACTACCCAACGCCGCAACAAGCGTTAAAAATGTATGCGTGAAAAAAAAAGCGATGAATTTCGGCTACCGTGTGTGTCAACGTTGGTAGCAAACGCTTATTGCAATGCGCAGGTACTAATTGTCGGGGCTTTCTACATATTTGCGGGTAAGTTTTCGAAAAAAGTTGCAGTTGTGCCTACCCATGGTGGTCGTCAATATGGTACTCAACTCAACCACCTAAATTAAAGCAGCCTAGTGCTGCCTAGTCGCTACAAATAACGTCAGGACAGGCATAACGAAATTCATGTCACTGGTGTTTTATATTTTTTTCTTCTGCATGAATTCTGTTTTGTTGTGTAGATGGGGAAGCATTTACTGACTTCAGCTGTGCATTAAGAAAATAAAGCAGTGTCGAGAGAAAAGACAATGTATTCTTAATATCAGAATAAATTACAACACACCTTTATGCAAAAAAAAACAGAAAAATACTGCTACAGCCGGAGTAGTGCTCCGTTATGCTACATCAATTCAAAACTGAAATGCAGATAAAACGATAGTCTTTTAACGGTTAGGTACATACAAGTTTTGACACACATACACAGAAGTGGTTGGTATGAATATTTTATTCACATGTTAACATGTCAGTGAGAAGAAACTCAGTTTATTGCATTAACAGCTGTACCAACTGGCAACATGTTCTGTGCATGAATACAATAATAAACTTTGTACACAAAAAACGCAACCTTTACAAAATTATTATATAGCAAGGTAGATTAAGAACAACAAGTCATTGGCTTGATATTGGGAATGCTAAAGCAGGACCATAGAGTAAATAGTGCAAGTCAGCATCCATCACCTGATCGTAAAGATGACGTGTCAATGCGGGAACAGGCACACAAATTACAGGAACAGAAAATGCCGTAGGATACTATATAAGCTGTGGGCGCTTATGAATACTGCCATGAGCGTTTCCCTCTAAGAAGTGGTACAGCTAATGTGTGTGTAATTACAGCATGTCACTGGGTGAGTGTGTGAACACAAGAAAGAGAAATACAAAAGTTAGTAAATTCGTATGCAAAATCAAAGTACTGTGTACACATGCCCACAGTTACCAGATTGCTGAACATAATAAAGGTACCCCTCTGCAGTGGCTGAGTGGTTAGGGCACTTGACTGCCAAACCCAAGGATGGATCGAATCTAGCTGCAGCGGTTGCTTTTCGGTTGAGGTGAAAAGCAATATGTGCATGTGCTGCGCAATGTCAGTGTGTGTTAAGAACCTCAAGTGTTCGAAATATCGGGAGCATTTCATTATGTCGTTCCTCATTGGCCTGAGTCCATATGAGACGTTAAACCCCATAAACCAAGCAACCGTCAAAAAGGAAATTCATCTCACTGCCTGAAAGCATATTCATATTTAGGTAGCACACAGTAGTTTCTTCAGTCTGTGGATGCATTTTTGTACTGCCAAAGTTCTTCTTAGTGCATTTATCTACAGCAAAACCGTTTAACAGAGTCCAGCAACATTTTCAGCAAATGGCTTATGAAAACTGATAACTTCATATATTGGCTAAAACCACAAGCATATTCTTTGAAATCAGGGCTATATTACAGTAGTTATGTCAGTGTAGTCTCCACATGGTGGCCACTTTGAAATGTTGAGATTCTTTTATAAGTACTGCTTCCTGAACAATGCAATACGTTTCCTCTGATTGCTTTTATAATTTCATTTGCTTGCAGAAAAAAATACCTCAACTTTGGTTGTTTTGCGCAAGTCCTCAACACGCTTGCCAATGCGACCCTTAGTGCTCCAGTGCTCACTGCTCATCCTAGCTGGCAACAATTAACTTCTTTTTGCTTTAAAATTTTTTTCTGCAGAGGACGGGGCCTATGATTTGAACAACCTTTGGTCGGAGAATTTGGTATATGTAAGCCACTTGTTGACGGAATCGATGCACTCAAAGTAGCACAATTAAGCTGCCTCGAGGTTCTCATTAGCATTGTTCGAAGTCAAAGGATCAGTACAATAGTACCGAAGGCTGGTGAACTTTTCTGCAAGGCTTCGAGCTTTCTGTCGCTGAATTTTTATTTGGATGGAGGTTGGTGCTCCAACTGTCATATATGGAAATCCATTGTTCGTTGTCTTTCTGGTTGCATCTAGGCATAAAACACTTTGGCCATATTTCAGCATGATCTCTTTCATGAATTTTGATTGATGTTTTGAGAAGCGTTTCTTCACATTCTTGTTCCCATTCTTCTTGTACTTCATCACTTTACCCTCCCAGATTGTTACAGATGTTCTTTTTGCCTGATCTGTAAAAAATGTTACTGTCTGGGTGGCTATCAAGACTTCGGCATTTTATTGATCTAGAGAGCTAATTCTGTCTTTATGAAGCGCAGACTGGATATGGTTACGTATGCCCGCATCAATTGGGAAGAATGCTCGGCAACTTGTGTCCGGCTTTGACTGATTTCCGAAGAGAACTTCTTTGACATAAAAGTCCAAGCACTGTTTGACTGTTCGGACACATGTGCTTTCGCGCACAAGGTCATGTATTTTGGCCGATAGTTGTTTACTCAAAGCTTGGCTGAAGGCTTCAACATGTTCACATTCATGCCCACTGTGCATTCTAATAGATGACACTGTGACGTACACGCGTTGCTCGGGCCTAATGTTCTCTCTTCTTTCTATTTCATTTTCTAGCTGCCTTATCTTGTCAGCCTTTATTATGTACGTCCTTTATATCCCTGTGCCAATAGCGATGTCAACCTGAAATGCAGAATGATCAAAAGGGAATGAAAATTATTAGACGTCTATATTGTCTACAAAATGTATCTGTCTTGAAAAGAGTATTATGTGTAGGTATCAGAGCAATGGATAATGAAGCAATATTAGATTATATCAACCAGTCTTCAGTAATTAGACCAATTGTGTTCGTTTTCTTGTAATATATTGATGGCATTATGGTTAAATACTGCATAACACTAAGAGCTCTTGTTAATTACGATGGCATCACTAAGAATAAATTTTATTGTATTATACTGATATAACCTGTTTTCATGTAGTGCAAAATTTATATAACCAGTTTGCTATGTATACTACAATATTTAGGGTACATGCTTATAACTCTTGGTGCACCACACCTAAGTATGATAGCTACAATTAATTCTCCTACTAGAGAATTCACACTCCTAGAAATGAAGCCAGAATTATAAATATATTTGCAAGGAAGAAAGCGTTGCACAGATTAGACACGGATGAAAAATAAAACACGCACAGAGCTAACTTCCAGCAATATTTATTTTGGAAAGGAATGGCGCTTTTTATGCCATCGTATCCCAAGTGCGCGATCGGAACGTCGACTTGCAAAGAGTACCTCCCCGATACGCGAGCTCTTTCCATAAAAGCACGACAGGGGGTCTACTTGCACAATCACCTTTGAGAAGTGGAGTTTATTCCCAGTCGAAAAAACTACAGAACTGTGTCAAAAACATGACAAAATATTATGTAGTTCTGTCGTAACCATCAAATTTTTCTGTAGTTTTGTAGTACTTTTCTGTAGTTATGTAGTTTTTCTGTAGTATATTTCTGTTGTCTGTAGTTTTGTTGCACTTTTCTGTTGTAACAACAGAAATATCTGATGTTACTACAGCATGTTCTGTTGTCACAACAGGTTTCCCGTCAAAAACCGTACAGAAATTCTGTCGTTACATCAGAAAATTTTCTGTAGTTTTTTCCGACTCGGATTCGCTTCAATTATTTCACATGTTAACCGGTTTCCGTGCACTTTTAAAACGAAGCATTTTTGTTTTCTTAGAAGGGAAAGAATCCATTTGCGAACGTGGTAGTAGCTGACAGATCTTTCCCACACATGTTCTTTGGCGTCTCGCCCATGCTACCGCAGCTAATCATTCAGGCATCTGCCTGTTTGCCCCACATATTGTTTGCCACAGCAGAGAGATATTTCATGCATACACGGCATTTTCGATGCGAATAACAAATTTTTCCCCCATGCTTCTTTGTGCAGCCATCCGCTTTTTAAACTTCGGACATATTTTCGGTTAAAAGATAACTCAACTTATTAGGAGCCGAAAAACCTCTCTAGCTTTCGATTGCTGCACTATATATTTTTTTCATATTATAGGACAGTTAATGATTGTATGGGACGATAGCAACTTTATTTTTACACGGATTTCCTCGACCGACCTTTTTCTGCCTCATAAACTAACATAACAAGTTCAAGCATCCACGCTTCAAAATATATTTGGTTCTCTGTCTGAATTTTTCGAGCAGGCCATGATTTCAACTCTCATGTAGCTGATGTGTGGGTATGCTTCTCTGTTCTCATCAAAATGGGAACTTAACTGCCTCAGCCTTTTTATTTATTATTCATAATATTTTGACACATATGTACATTTTGCATCAGGGCTGTAACACGGACTCTTGAGCAAGACATTAACTTGTCATAACACCTGCTGAACGTAGCAAAGCTGTCGTGCAGCACAGGAAATTATGATGGTCTTGGGCATGCTGCTCGCTCTTTTGTTTCCTGAATGCCTGGCGCCACAATTCCATCTTTGTCAGTACCATTCCCATTATAATGACAGAACAAAAAGTTATGAAGGGCAAAGTATTAAACCTGAATTCACCTTGCACATTTTCATTCCATTCTGGTTACTTTAGCTTCAGTTTTAGCTGTTCTATTTTTTAAGAAAATTGTATATATTTTCGAACTTCAATAAATGAAAACACCATTTTTTCACTTGGTTTTACTTGCATTAAGATGATTTGGCTTATAAGGTTTTAATCGCAAAGTGATTCAGGCTACAAGAGGTGTGTCTAACATGAATTACTTTTATGCTCAGTTGCCTGTATAGTAACATTTGGCCATTCTAGCTGCTTTGAGACAACCATTGACTGAAGCCTCTTGCTAATGACTGTACCTTCGCTTAGACGTTTCCTCCTTATCTTTGAGATATTAATACCTTCACATTACATACAAATTGCTAAAATTTAAACCCTTCTCCTGGAACAGAAAAAAATCAGGCCTACCTTGAAGTCGGGAGTTGCGATCAGCCACTTCAAGTGCATGATTACAGTGCATCCATTTTTCTTTGTTCCCTGTAACCTCATTTTTTTCTTTCCAAAGACATCTTGAGGCCAATAAGGTGGGCAACTTGTCTCAAAAGAATAACCACTCGTGATAACATTTGCTGCTTTCATCTGTCAAATTGACACAATATTATGTCACAATAATAATGAAGGCATCGGTCTGCTATAATTTTTATTGTTAGTCAATACAAATGTCCGCTTATACCATTTTACACTGCTGTTCATTGTCTGTAGATCCGCAGGTCATCTAGCCATATTTAGGTTTCTGCCTGTATAGTTAATATTTTCTAAGAAGTGTTAGTAGGAGTTGTTTAGAATTAATGCCAAACTGCATCTGAGCAACATATAATTACCTTGCCATTCTATAATAGCATGCTGAGCGTGTGCTTAAACTGCATTGTGAAAGATTGTACAGCAGTTGGTACTAATATAGTTATGACCTTTGTTTTACTTAAGGAGCATATTCAAGCACAAAGAATTTCTACTGGCTCCAAGCTATGTTAGTCAGTGAATGGTTAAAAATGGCACAGATGGAGGGTGTTATTCGGAAACATTTTTACCAAGAGAGACCAGGAAAACAATATGACCCTGGAGGACTTTGTAGCTAGACTCTGATGTGATCATCTGATAGGTGATAATTGGCAGGCAGAAGGTTTAGTTTGGCAACTGCTGATTGAGGTAACCCCCGTCCACATCTAATTAAAGGAGCTTTCAAATACAAAATAGACTGTTGTGCAGAAGTTTCAATGGAAATCTGACATCTTACTCATATTTTAGGTGGTCATTCTTACTGGAAAAAGGCTTGGACATTTTCTGTTCTTGTTGCGGTCAACGAAAGCACGTAGTCCTTGCTCACTCGCCGGACCACGCGAAATGGCATGTCGAGAGAGATTAGCACTACTCCTCGATTTAAGGAAAACATAAGCTGGGCTGTGTGGAAAGAAAACATCATTGAGTAGTATGGAAAAAATACATGAACTTATTTTTTATACACACAGCATCAACAGCTTGAAATGCTACAGTTCAAGGCACTTCGACTTCGGTGCTTTAAATGACACTATATGGGACACAGCTAGCCTGTATATATATATATATATATATGCAGATCAATTAAGGGGAAATGAGAGTTCTCGTTATAATAAATGAAGGAAAGGAGCCAACAGTCGGCGAGGCCAAGGAAAGCGTTGGCGATGGTACTTTCTCTCTCTTTTTTTAATGTTTACTTGGATTATCACAGCAATTAGTAATATAATCTGTTTAGGGGAAAGATAATTAAACACAAAGTAGAAAAAAAAACAACGTGCCGATGGTGGGAACCGAACCCACGACCTCCGAATAACGCGTCCGGTGCTCTTCCAATTGAGCTACATCGGCCGCTGTCCCCCCTGCTACTTGCTTGGCTATTTTATGTTGTCTGTATACAAACCTTGAGAGTGTTCACCAGTGCCACCCTCAATCATAGCGGCGGACGTGGAACGTCCTCTGTTACCGCCAGCGTCACGTAGAACGTGATCAAGACTGAAGGCGAAAGCTGTGCTAGAACCCTCTAACGCTACCTATGGCTTCAAGACTGCCAGAACCGAGACCCTCATAAGCTACAAGCAGATCAATTAAGGGGAAATGAGGGTTCTTGCTATAATACATGAAGGAAAGGAGCCAACAGTCGGCGAGGCCAAGGAAAGCGTTGGGGATGGTACTTTATGTCTCTTTTTTAATGTCGACTTGGATAATCACAGAAATTAGTAATGTAATCTGTTTAGGGGAAAGATAATTAAAACAAAGTAGAAGAAAAAACAACGTGCCGATGGTGGGAACCGAACCCACGACCTCCGAATATCGCGTCCGGTGCTCTTCCCATTGAGCTACATCGGCCGCTGTCCCCCCTGTTACTTGCTTGGCTATTTTATGTTGTCTGTATACAAATCTTTAGAGTGTTCACCAGCGCCACCCTCAACCATAGCGGCGGACGTGGAACGTCCTTTGTTACCGCCAGCGTCACGTAGAACGTGATCAAGAGTGAAGGCGAAAGCTGTGCTAGAACCCTCTAACGCTACCTATGGCTTCAAGACTGCCAGAACCGAGACCCTCATAAGCTACAAGCAGATCAATTAAGGGGAAATGAGGGTTCTTGCTATAACACATGAAGGAAAGGAGCCAACAGTCCGCGAGGCCAAGGAAAGCGTTGGGGATGGTACTTTATGTCTCTTTTTTTAATGTCGACTTGGATAATCACAGAAATTAGTAATGTAATCTGTTTAGGGGAAAGATAATTAAAACAAAGTAGAAGAAAAAACAACGTGCCGATGGTGGGAACCGAACCCACGACCTCCGAATATCGCGTCCGGTGCTCTTCCAATTGAGCTACATCGGCCGCTGTCCCCCCTGCTACTTGCTTGGGTATTTTATGTTGTCTGTATACAAACCTTGAGAGGGTTCACCAGCGCCACCCTCATTACTAATTTCTGTGATTATCCAAGTAAATATTAAAAAAAGAGATATAAAGTATCCTCCCCAACGCTTCCCTTGGCCTCGCCGACTGTTGGCTCCTTTCCTTTATATATCTATATATATATATATATATATATATATATATATATATATATATACTGGTTTAACAGATGAGCTATACCTGCACAGAATAAATGTATGGCTACTTTTTTCGTCACTATACACACTTTGTGTAATAACTCAACATTGATATTTGTTATTGTCTGGCATACAGCGACCAACTAGAACACAATCGACAGAAAAAACTTCAGCTTCCCAAGCACCCCCCCCCCTAATTGATTCTATCTCAATTAGTCCCATCAGTGAAGGAGGAGGATTGCACGTAGCATCTTCGGAATGACTGTTCTTTCCCAGGCTAGGCTGTCCCGTGTAACACACAGCTCGGACACAACGGCTCCTTTTAAGATACTCAGAGCGGCTGCTTTGAAGCCGTCCTCCGCCCTCGCAGTGTGTCGGTCACACGGTTGTGGACCCCCGGCCGCTGGCCCATCTCCAGCGAGGTCCCTTCCCCACTAGTGCACTCCTGTTTCTGGCAATGGGAACCGCCCAAGGCGGCTTCTGGTGTTTCCTTGAGCACCACGTTTCCCTGACCATTCTGTGTCCTCTAACACGCCGTCAGAGACGGTAAACAAAGCGAATCGCTACTGTAGTTGCACGCCCGATTTCTACAGCTTTGGTTCCGTCGGGTGCTCGTTGAAAACTGCCCATTTAAGGCAACCCCTTGAAAAATCAGCGTGGGAACTTCCCGTCGAACACCATTCCATACGACAGCAAGAGCTGGCTGTGCTACTGAAACTCGTGAAGCAGTGAAAGGTTTGTGTGTCGCTATAGCTCGCACATATGCGCAATTTTTCTCCGACATCGATCGTCTCGCATCGCCAGCTGAATGCGACCACCTATAACGGCTCTGGAGTTTTTGTAGCATTACGAATCCGCATCTCGATTCAAGCGTGCTATCAAATGCATGTGCGGCTGAATCACGTCCTGGCGTATGCAATTTTTTTTGTGAACAAAGGGAGAACAAACACCGCCGCTAGAAGAGAATACATGGACTAAGTTTAAAATTATAAATAATAATTTTCTAACTTTCATCAGAAATATTAATTGTTATGGTGAAGGTGTCTGCGTAAAACATCTTTGTGCTTCCCGGTGCCGCAGTGCACCAGGGACTCTACAGGTACAGAACTGATTCAGGATCATTCATTGCTGTGTCTCTGACGGCTGACTTGCAACGTCGAAACAAAAATGACTTGATGCAATACTGTTGCGGATGGAGAACGATGAGGACGAAGTGAAGAGCTCGTTTGCGGCAGGTAAAGAGAAGTGCGTTGAACACTGGGACCTTATTGTCTGTCTCCTTGACTGTCTCTCAATGAATATATATATATATATATATATATATATATATATATATATATATATATATATATATATATATATATATATATATATATATATTGTGAGCCCTGCACGGATCTTCTTTCGTTTGTACATACCATGATCTTCTTCCTCTTGTACATACCATCATCATCGTCCCCCGGCGCCGGCTCCGGCACGCACTTGGGTTTTACTCATCGGAATAAACGCCAGACACGGCATCCCTTGCCTTGCCTTCTCGACCTTGCAGTATCGACCTGGCCTTCTTCCACAAGTGGTGGAGGTGTGACTTGATCCCCTTGCTGTTTTGTGCCCTGCCTCTCGCTGGAGCTACGTTCCGGTCGCTGTTTACCGCCTGCCACCATCGTTATGTCTACCGAGAGTACCCACGAATAGGCAGGACCCTCTACCTAGGCTGCACCACCCCCTCCGACTGTGCCCACACGACAACGCGACCCGCCGCTGTTCGCTAGTCGTCGCGATGAAGACGTCGATGACTGGCTGGACACCTATGAACGCTGCAGCAACTACAACCGGTGGGACGATGCTCTAAAATTTCTGAATGTTTCTTTCTACCTCATTGAGGTCGCCAGAACCTGGTTTATTAACCGCGAACCCCACACCACTAACTGGACCACATTCAAGCAGCAGTTCCGCCAATATTTTGAGGACCCAGCAGTTCGGACTGAGGTATCGAAGAACAAGCTCGCCTCTCGCCTCCAAGGTCCCGATGAGTCATACACGTCTTAAATAGAGACCATTCTTGCACTTTGCCGGCGTATTAGTCCCACCATGTCGGAACCTGAACGCGTACACCACATCTTGAAAGGAAAACATTTTGTGGCTTATAACACCCTGATTGCCCAGAATCCTTCTACTGTTGACGCCATTATTGCGACCTGCCAACGCATCGACCAGCTGCAGTCCTCCCGATTGCAGCCCGGCATAGCTACTGGCCCGACCTCTGCTGACCTGGATCTGCGCGCACTGATTCGAGCCATAATCCGGGAGGAGCTCCAAGCCCTCAAGCCTGTCTGTCGACACGGGTGCGATTATTCTTCGGTACCTTCTAATGACGCCGGTCTCCGCAACATCATTAAAGATGAGCTGGCAACAATCACCCGACCTATAGCGTCCGACCCTCCTGCACCCCTCCCAGCATCGACTTACGCACACGTCGCAGCATCACACCCTCATTTTGTTCCGCCGCCCCAACTGGCATCGCCCTACAACCACATCAACGCCGTGACGACGGCTCAGCCTACGCCACTCTATTACGCACCCTGGCGCCCCTCTCGCCCATTGTGCTACTACTGTGGAATCCGAGGGCATATATCCCGCTTCTGTCGTCGACGCATTCAGAACGAGCGACGTCGTTACGACGCTTCGAAAGTGACGTACCCTCATATTATCAGCGACGACCTATTCCCAGCCCACCTCGTCGATCCTCTCTACCACCCGTTTCCTCGTCTGAACCAAGTGGCGCTCATGTATCTCGACGCCGATCCCTTTCCCCATATCGCCGCTCTGTTTCTCCACTTCGACCAGCAACAACTGTTCCTGTCCGTCATTCGGAAAACTGAGCGATGCAGTTTCCAGAGGTGAAACTGCACTCTGCGAACTTATCAAAAGTCCTCCTCATCGCCCGTACAATATGATTCCCGTTTTAGCTGAAGGATTACCGGTCGAAGCTATGATTGACACAGGGGCTGTAATTTATGTTATTCGCGCTGATTTGTGCCACCGTTTGCGGAAAGTAACGACACCATATTATGGACCTGAACTTCGTGGAGCAAATGACGTCCCTCTACATCCTTCAGCAAAGTGTACAGTTCGAATTGTTACATACGGCGTCCGCCACCATGTGCAGTTTGCTGTGCTTTCACCGTGTGCGCATCAGATGAACACAAGAGCTCTCTATAAGACAATCAAAGATATCAAAAAAGCTTCTGTGCTAACTTGGGCGTGATAAAGGACAAACGAGGCAATGACCTCACTGAAGCCTCAGAGATGAAGAAGAGGTGACAGGAATGCACAGAAGAACTGTACAAGAAGGACCCGAATGTGTAAACCCAACGTACGACGGTCGTTATTACTGATCTCGAGCCGGGAATCCTGAAGAGTGAAGTTGAATGGGCCTTAGCCAGCCTTGCTAAGAACAAAGCTAGCGGAATTGATGGCATTCCAGCTTAGTTGCTTCAAAACCTTAATCATGACGCTGTTAACATTCTGTATTCATTATGTCAAAGATTTGGACAGCGCTACAGTGGCCACAGGATTGGAGGAGGTCAGTTTACATCCCCATTCCAAAGAAAGGCAGTGCCAAAGATTTCTCCAACTACCGCACGATCGAGCCTATTTCGCATGCTAGCAAGGTGATGTTGAAAATCCTTCAAGGTAGGCTGCAGCAGTATGTGGATCGGGAGCTTCCGGACGTGCAAGCTGGCTTTCGCAAGGGCAAAGGAACTAGAGACCAAATTGCCAACCTTCGCTGGATCATGGAAAATGCAAGAGAGTTCCAGAAACCCATCTACTTCTGCTTTATTGATTATGCGAAAACATTTGACTGCGTAGATAACAGCAGATTGTGGCATGCTCTCCAAGAGATGGGAGTTCCAATTCACCTCATCTGTCTCTTCAGGAACTTTTATGAAGGGCAAGAGGCCACAGTCAAAACTGGGCATGGTCTTACTGATTGGTTTCCGATCGAGAAAGGAGTGAGGCAAGGCTGCATACTGTCGCCCTGCCTATTTAACCTATATGCAGAGTGCATCATGAGGAAGGCCGGTCAGGACGAGTCTTCAGCTGGAGTGAAGATTGCTGGAAAACATATCAACAACCTTAGATATGCGGATGATACCTTTTTAATGGCAGAAAGTGAAGTGGAACTCAAGAAACTTCTGACGCGCATACAAGAAGAGAGTGAGAAGTTTGGGCTTAAACTGAACATTAAAAAGACAAAGATCATGGCGTCTTGCCCTATCAAGTCCTGGAGCATCAAGGGACAAGAAGTGGAAGCTGTGACAGATTTTCTCTTCTTGGGCTCCAAGATTACCTCGGAAGGAGACTGGAGCCATGAAATTGGGAGACGCCTGCTTCTGGGAAAGAGCAATGGTTAGCCTTGACCGCCTAGTAAAGAGCAGAGACATTAGTCTGCCAACCAAGTTCGGTATAACTCGTGCTATGGTCTTTCCAGTTGTGATGTATGGATGCGAGAGTTGGACTGTGAAAAAGGCTGACCGCCGAAGAATTGACGCGTTTGAATTGTGGTGCTGGCGAAGACTCTTGAGAGTTCCTTGGACTGCCAGAAGATCAAATCAATCAATATTGTCAACCATAGACCCTGACTGCTCATTGGAGGGTCAAATTCTAAATTTAAAGCTCAGGTACATTGGTCATCAGATGAGAAGAGAGGAGTCGCTGAAGAAAGATTTGATGTTGGGAAAGGTTGAGGGTCGCCGGAGAAGGGGTAGGCAGCGAACACGATGGTTAGATGGCATCCTCGAGGCACTGCAGATGAAGTTATGTGATGTTAGGAAGATAGTGAGAGACCGGAAAGCGTGGCGTGACATGGTCAATAGGGTCACGAAGAGCCGGACACGACTGAACGACTGAACTGAACTGATTTTTCATCTGACATTTCTGAAGGACGTCATTCCCTCAATGCCGCAGCTGATATTATATTGCCTCCATAGTGCGAAAAGCTTGTTACCATTGTTTCGGAACACATCACTGACGGGGATGTACTCAACGCACCATCTCATCGTCATCTTAGACGTGGAATCACCTTCCCGTCAAGTCTTGTACGATTC
The DNA here is from genome assembly GCF_055883805.1 of Amblyomma maculatum. Taxonomy (NCBI): domain Eukaryota; kingdom Metazoa; phylum Arthropoda; class Arachnida; order Ixodida; family Ixodidae; genus Amblyomma; species Amblyomma maculatum. The sequence goes on from NC_139353.1 coordinate 85,742,038, forward strand.
CGCAGCGGCTCAGCGACAGTAGCTGCCACGAACACATCCCGTGAATCCCTCGTGCTGACTAAAGGAACTTCCCTGCCATGCATAGTGGATGCTCACCCTATGTCTATGATGGTGCTCACCACCCCGCTACCTCAGCAACGTGATTCATCACGCATCTCTTTTCCCATGCTGTCGAAGACAATCATTCCGGACCTCATGCCACACCTTCGCAAAGAATTGCTGGAATTGCTTCAAGCCCATCAAGCCATTTTTATGCCTCTTCCCTACCACTGGGATTGACTAAGTGTTGCACACCACCGCATCATTACTGAAGGTAACTCGATCGTACGCCGACGACCTTATCGGGTTTCTCTCTCGGAACGACAAGTAATCGAAAATGTGAATGACATGCTCCGTCGCGATATTATTCGTCCACCAACAACCCCATGGTCCTCCCCAGTAGTATTAGTTAAAAAAAGGACGGATCGGTACGATTTTGTGTTGATTATCGCGCACTCAACAAAATTACCCGTAAAGATGTCTACCCGATGCCAAGAATAGATGACGCCCTTGACTCTCTCCAAGGCGCCGAATATTTCTCGACCTTGGATCTCCGCTCAGGTTATTGGCAAATACCTATGCATGAGGGCGACAACGAAAAAACAGCTTTCGCAAGACTATAAGTTTAATGTTATGCCTTTCGGACTTTGTAACGCACCAGCGATATTTGAAAGAATGATCGATACTGTGCTTCGTGGCCTAAAATGGAGAACCTGTTTGTGTTACTTGGACGACATTCTAGTCTTTTCGGCAACCTTTAATGACCATCTCACGCGCCTTAATGAAGTCCTCACCTGTCTCGCTTCGGCAGGCCTTCAGCTCAACACCAGGAAGTGCCACTTTGCACAGAAGGAAATTAGAATATTGGGACATCTCGTCAGCCATGACGGCATTCGCCCAGATCCTGAAAAAATCATCGCGGTCTTGTACTTGGCTCGTCCACAACGGACTACAGATTTGCGCAGTTTCCTCGGCCTGGCGTCATATTTCCGGCGTTTCAAAAGGCATTTTGCAACTCTTGCTGCCCCACTTCGTGAACTACTTAAAGCGCGAAGCTCTTTCGTGTGGACTGAACAGTGCAACACTGCTTTTACCGACCTAAAGCACGTCCTCATACCAGATCCCGTTCTTTGCCACTTCAGCGACAGCGCTCCTACCATCCTGCACACTGATGCCAGTGGTCACGGTCTTGTCGCTGTCCTTCTGCAGTGCAATTCAACTTCGCGTGAGAAAGTCATTGCCTTCGCCAGTCGGGTCTTTACTGCAGCTGAGAAAAACTACACCATTACCGGGCAGGAATGTCTTGCCATCGTCTGGGCTCTTCAAATGTTTCGCCCCTACCTCTATGGTCGGCACTTCAAAATTGTGACCGATCACCATGCTCTTTGCTGGTTGTCTTCACTGAAAAATTTGACAGGCCGACTTGGCCGCTGGATTCTACGCCTGCAAGAATACAATTACGACGTCGTTTATAAATCGGGTCACCAACACCAAGACGCCGACGCTCTTTCTCGCTGCCCACTTACGGAATCAGCCCGCTGTTTTTCTTCGCAACGCATTTCCACCTCTGACCACAGCCGACCATCTCTTCCCCCGACGCATAGCACAACTGTTTCTTTTGACGATTCTGAGCACAAACACGCACTCTGCTCGCAGCAATTAGCTGATGCCTACTGCCGGTCCATCGTCGACCGCCTTATCGGCGCTTCGAACCCGCCCAATGCTAGGCTTCGCAATTTCAAGCTCGGAGATGGAATACTACGCCGCTACGTGTATTGCCCTGATGGAACTCATTGGCTCCCAGTCGTGCTGCGTGCGCTTCGCCTACGTATACTAGCGGCTTTCCACAATGACGCTTCTGCAGGTCACCTTGGTTTTGACGAAACATATGACCGCGTGAAAAGACGATTATTTTGGCCTGGCCTATCTTCTACCGTAGCTAAGTACGTCGCTTCCTGCCATCTGTGCCAACGTCGCAAGCGGCAGACTTCTTCGCCCGCTGGCCTCCTACAGCCTCTTCCATGTCCCGCCACGTCATTCGACGTAGTCGGCATCGAAGTAAATGGTCCCCTACCTCTCTCCGATTGGGGTAACCACTGGATTATAAGATCTGTCGACCACCTTACACGCTATGCTTAGACGGCCCCTGTACCGACTGGTTCCGCTTAAGAAGTAACTAATTTCTTTTTACGGTCAATTGTATTGCGTCATGGCGCTTCTAGGGATTATTTAGCGGGATTGTATCTCTGTATTGAAACAACATATGAAGATAAGCTTTAGCAGTTTAATGGATAGCTATGCTGAGAACATAGTTTGGAATTACTGCTGCTCTGTTCGAAGCCGGTTGTATAATAAAAGCCTCCAAAGCAGGTAAAATGACCTTTCCTTGCCCTATTTTGAGAAACCATATAGAAACATCAACACTACCCAGAAAAGCGAACATTTAGATAATACAAATAACAACATGCATAGATGTATTCACACATATTTCAGCTACCTACCTTAAACATGTTTCGTGTAATTCATAATTAAAGTTGGACAAAACAGTATAGAAAGTAAGCGCGGAACACCATCGTCTCGTCGTTATTAGCGCCCTGTGCTCCGAAAAGAATTTGGCAGCAACACCATGGTGTTGCTGCCAAATTGCAAGTGATAATTGCAATTATCACTTCTTTCCAGTCATCAGGCCGCAGTGTATAAAATTCTGAAAAAAAATACAAAACGTCGACCGACCATCCTTTGTTCGATGTTACGTGGAAGCCGCTAGCTTATACCTTCCATTGTAGGCGAGAGTGATTGTAATTAAAGAAATGGCACCATTTAAAGCGAGCTATCGCGCCGGAGAAATCACCGGCGAGGTGTAATCGTTACTAAGCGGGCGACCAGCCCGCCGCCATGTTGTCAACGCATCCCGCAACGCATGCAGAAAAGTGCGTACGCAGTACACCCGGGAGAAAAGCTTGAAGGCTTCGAGCTTGAAGGCTTCGCAATTTCAAGCTTGAAGATGGAATACTACGCCGCTACGTGTATTGCCCTGATGGAACTCATTGGCTCCCAGTCGTGCTGCGCGCGCTTCGCCTACGTATACTAGCGGCTTTCCACAATGACGCTTCTGCAGGTCACCTTGGTTTTGACGAAGCATATGACCGCGTGAAAAGACGATTATTTTGGCCTGGCCTATCTTCTACCGTAGCTAAGTACGTCGCTTCCTGCCATCTGTGCCAACGTCGCCAGCGGCAGACTTCTTCGCCCGCTGGCCTCCTACAGCCTCTTCCATGTCCCGCCACGTCATTCGACGTAGTCGGCATCGAAGTAAATGGTCCCCTACCTCTCTCCGATTGGGGTAACCACTAGATTATAAGATCTGTCGACCACCTCACACGCTATGCTTAGACGGCCCCTGTACCGACTGGTTCCGCTAAAGAAGTAACTAATTTCTTTTTACGGTCAATTGTATTGCGTCATGGCGCTTCTAGGGTGCTTCTAAGTGACCGCGGAGCGGCCTTCTTATCGACAGTCGTATCCGAAGTTTTTTGCGTCATCCACCCTCCATAAGACAACCTCAAGCTACCATCCCCCGACTAACGGCCTGTCTGAGTGATTTCATCGCACCCTATAGGATATGATATCCATGTACATCACACCGGATCATCGAAATTGGGATACTGTTCTACCATTTGTCACATTCGCCTATAATACTGCAGTACAGCGGACTACCGGTTACTCCCCATTTTTCCTCGTTTTCGGCCGTCCTCCTACTACAATCCTCGACACTTCCTTCTTCTATACGCCCGATTACTCCTCATTATTACCAGCCCAGTTCTTATCCCGAGTGGCCCGATGCTGTCATCTTGCCCGCCTCAACACAAAAGCCTGCCAGCAAGACCGCAAGAGTCGCTACGATTCGAAGCATCGCGAGGTCTATTTTCGTCCTGGTGACGAAGTACTGCTCTATACACCACTGCGCACCCCTGGCCTTAGTGATAAATTTCAGCGCCGGTATCTTGGTCCCTACAAGGTCATCAACCAAACGTCCCCAGTAAACTACCAAGTCACACCTGTTGATCCCCCAGCCGACCGAAGCCACCGTGGAACTGAAATGGTTCATGTATCTCGCTGGAAGCCGTTTGTGCGCCGCGGTACATCGGTTGGTTAGGAGCGCCCAGGCTGGCCGCTTCCGACCCCCCGGGCAGATTGTGTGAGCCCTCCACGGATCTTCTTTCTTTTGTACACACCATGATCTTCTTCTTCCTCTTGTACATACCATCATCATCGTCCCGCGACGCCGGCTCCGCACGCGCATGGGTGTTATCCATCGGAATGAACGCCAGACACGGCATCCCTTGCCTTGCCGTCTCGACCTGGCCTTCTTCCACAATATATATATATATATTTTATTTTTTTTATTACGGCCACTTCAATAAGGCACTAGCGCAAGGTATATCGCGCCTATATATATATATATATATATATATATATATATATATATATATATATATATATATATATATATATATATTTAATTGCTCATGGTGCAAGTATAATTTCTTCCTGTTACAATATTATGCCGTAGAAACATGATACCTGCATGGTGCGATATAACTTGCACTAGTGCCTTATTGAAGTGGCCGTAATTACTAGTGTAAACGTTTATGCAATCTTTTAACGATCTTCAAAGCTGAAGGAGAAGAGAATAGATGGACAAAGTAAAAAATATCAAAACCGGGTTTTGTTTTATTCTTTAAGGAAATTTTCGCTGTTAGCTGTTTGCTTGAGTTTAGCGGGATTGTATCTCTGTATTGAAACAACATATGAAGATAAGCTTTAGCAGTTAATGGATAGCTATGCTGAGAACATAGTTTGGAATTACTGCTGCTCTGTTCGAAGCCGGTTGTATAATAAAAGCCTCCAAAGCAGGTAAAATGATCTTTCCTTGCCCTATTTTGAGAAACCATATAGAAACATCAACACTACCCAGAAAAGCGAACATTTAGATATAACAAATAACAACATGCATAGATGTATTCACAGAATTTTCAGCTACCTACCTTAAACATGTTTCGTGTAATTCATAACCAAAGTTGGACAAAACAGTATAGAAAGTAAGCGCGGAACACCATCGTCTCGTCGTTATTAGCGCCCTGTGCTCCGAAAAGAATTTGGCAGCAACACCATGGTGTTGCTGCCAAATTGCAAGTGATAATTGCAATTATCACTTCTTTCCAGTCATCAGGCCGCAGTGTATAAAATTCTGAAAAAAAATACAAAACGTCGACCGACCATCCTTTGTTCGATGTTACGTGGAAGCCGCTAGCTTATACCTTCCATTGTAGGCAAGAGTGATTGTAATTAAAGAAATGGCACCATTTAAAGCGAGCTATCGCGCCGGAGAAATCACCCGCGAGGTGTAATCGTTACTAAGCGGGCGACCAGCCCGCCGCCATGTTGTCAACGCATCCCGCAACGCATGCAGAAAAGTGCGTACGCAGTACACCCGGGAGAAAAGCTTGAAGGCTTCGAGCTTGAAGGCTTCGCAATTTCAAGCTTGAAGATGGAATACTACGCCGCTACGTGTATTGCCCTGATGGAACTCATTGGCTCCCAGTCGTGCTGCGCGCGCTTCGCCTACGTATACTAGCGGCTTTCCACAATGACGCTTCTGCAGGTCACCTTGGTTTTGACGAAACATATGACCGCGTGAAAAGACGATTATTTTGGCCTGGCCTATCTTCTACCGTAGCTAAGTACGTCGCTTCCTGCCATCTGTGCCAACGTCGCCAGCGGCAGACTTCTTCGCCCGCTGGCCTCCTACAGCCTCTTCCATGTCCCGCCACGTCATTCGACGTAGTCGGCATCGAAGTAAATGGTCCCCTACCTCTCTCCGATTGGGGTAACCACTAGATTATAAGATCTGTCGACCACCTTACACGCTATGCTTAGACGGCCCCTGTACCGACTGGTTCCGCTAAAGAAGTAACTAATTTCTTTTTACGGTCAATTGTATTGCGTCATGGCGCTTCTAGGGTGCTTCTAAGTGACCGCGGAGCGGCCTTCTTATCGACAGTCGTATCCGAAGTTTTTTGCATCATCCACCCTCCATAAGACAACCTCAAGCTACCATCCCCCGACTAACGGCCTGTCTGAGTGATTTCATCGCACCCTATAGGATATGATATCCATGTACATCACACCGGATCATCGAAATTGGGATACTGTTCTACCATTTGTCACATTCGCCTATAATACTGCAGTACAGCGGACTACCGGTTACTCCCCATTTTTCCTCGTTTTCGGCCGTCCTCCTACTACAATTCTCGACACTTCTTTCTTCTATACGCCCGATTACTCCTCATTATTACCAGCCCAGTTCTTATCCCGAGTGGCCCGATGCTGTCATCTTGCCCGCCTCAACACAAAAGCCTGCCAGCAAGACCGCAAGAGTCGCTACGATTCGAAGCATCGCGAGGTCTATTTTCGTCCTGGTGACGAAGTACTGCTCTATACACCACTGCGCACCCCTGGCCTTAGTGATAAATTTCAGCGCCGGTATCTTGGTCCCTACAAGGTCATCAACCAAACGTCCCCAGTAAACTACAAAGTCACACCTGTTGATCCCCCAGCCGACCGAAGCCACCGTGGAACTGAAATGGTTCATGTATCTCGCTGGAAGCCGTTTGTGCGCCGCGGTACATCGGTTGGTTAGGAGCGCCCAGGCTGGCCGCTTCCGACCCCCCGGGCAGATTGTGTGAGCCCTCCACGGATCTTCTTTCTTTTGTACACACCATGATCTTCTTCTTCCTCTTGTACATACCATCATCATCGTCCCGCGACGCCGGCTCCGCACGCGCATGGGTGTTATCCATCGGAATGAACGCCAGACACGGCATCCCTTGCCTTGCCGTCTCGACCTGGCCTTCTTCCACAATATATATATATATATATATATATATATATATATATATATATATATATATATATATATATATATATATATATTTTTTTTATTACGGCCACTTCAATAAGGCACTAGCGCAAGGTATATCGCGCCTATATATATATATATATATATATATATATATATATTTAATTCCTCATGGTGCAAGTATAATTTCTTCCTGTTACAATATTATGCCGTAGAAACATGATACCTGCATGGTGCGATATACCTTGCACTAGTGCCTTATTGAAGTGGCCTTAATTACTAGTGTAAACGTTTATGCAATCTTTTAACGATCTTCAAAGCTGAAGGAGAAGAGAATAGATGGACAAAGTAAAAAATATCAAAACCGGGTTTTGTTTTATTCTTCAAGGAAATTTTCGCTGTTAGCTGTTTGCTTGAGTTTAGCGGGATTGTATCTCTGTATTGAAACAACATATGAAGATAAGCTTTAGCAGTTAATGGATAGCTATGCTGAGAACATAGTTTGGAATTACTGCTGCTCTGTTCGAAGCCGGTTGTATAATAAAAGCCTCCAAAGCAGGTAAAATTATCTTTCCTTGCCCTATTTTGAGAAACCATATAGAAACATCAACACTACCCAGAAAAGCGAACATTTAGATAATACAAATAACAACATGCATAGATGTATTCACACAATTTTCAGCTACCTACCTTAAACATGTTTCGTGTAATTCATAACCAAAGTTGGACAAAACAGTATAGAAAGTAAGCGCGGAACACCATCGTCTCGTCGTTATTAGCGCCCTGTGCTCCGAAAAGAATTTGGCAGCAACACCATGGTGTTGCTGCCAAATTGCAAGTGATAATTGCAATTATCACTTCTTTCCAGTCATCAGGCCGCAGTGTATAAAATTCTTAAAAAAAATACAAAACGTCGACCGACCATCCTTTGTTCGATGTTACGTGGAAGCCGCTAGCTTATACCTTCCATTGTAGGCAAGAGTGATTGTAATTAAAGAAATGGCACCATTTAAAGCGAGCTATCGCGCCGGAGAAATCACCGGCGAGGTATAGTCGTTACTAAGCGGGCGACCAGCCCGCCGCCATGTTGTCAACGCATCCCGCAACGCATGCAGAAAAGTGCGTACGCAGTACACCCGGGAGAAAAGCTTGAAGGCTTCGAGCTTGAAGGCTTCGCAATTTCAAGCTTGAAGATGGAATACTACGCCGCTACGTGTATTGCCCTGATGGAACTCATTGGCTCCCAGTCGTGCTGCGTGCGCTTCGCCTACGTATACTAGCGGCTTTCCACAATGACGCTTCTGCAGGTCACCTTGGTTTTGACGAAACATATGACCGCGTGAAAAGACGATTATTTTGGCCTGGCCTATCTTCTACCGTAGCTAAGTACGTCGCTTCCTGCCATCTGTGCCAACGTCGCCAGCGGCAGACTTCTTCGCCCGCTGGCCTCCTACAGCCTCTTCCATGTCCCGCCACGTCATTCGACGTAGTCGGCATCGAAGTAAATGGTCCCCTACCTCTCTCCGATTGGGGTAACCACTAGATTATAAGATCTGTCGACCACCTTACACGCTATGCTTAGACGGCCCCTGTACCGACTGGTTCCGCTAAAGAAGTAACTAATTTCTTTTAACGGTCAATTGTATTGCGTCATGGCGCTTCTAGGGTGCTTCTAAGTGACCGCGGAGCGGCCTTCTTATCGACAGTCGTATCCGAAGTTTTTTGCGTCATCCACCCTCCATAAGACAACCTCAAGCTACCATCCCCCGACTAACGGCCTGTCTGAGTGATTTCATCGCACCCTATAGGATATGATATCCATGTACATCACACCGGATCATCGAAATTGGGATACTGTTCTACCATTTGTCACATTCGCCTATAATACTGCAGTACAGCGGACTACCGGTTACTCCCCATTTTTCCTCGTTTTCGGCCGTCCTCCTACTACAATCCTCGACACTTCCTTCTTCTATACGCCCGATTACTCCTCATTATTACCAGCCCAGTTCTTATCCCGAGTGGCCCGATGCTGTCATCTTGCCCGCCTCAACACAAAAGCCTGCCAGCAAGACCGCAAGAGTCGCTACGATTCGAAGCATCGCGAGGTCTCTTTTCGTCCTGGTGACGAAGTACTGCTCTATACACCACTGCGCACCCCTTCCCTTAGTGATAAATTTCAGCGCCGGTATTTTGGTCCCTACAAGGTCATCAACCAAACGTCCCCAGTAAACTACCAAGTCACACCTGTTGATCCCCCAGCCGACCGAAGCCACCGTGGAACTGAAATTGTTCATGTATCTCGCTTGAAGCCGTTTGTGCGCCGCGGTACATCGGTTGGTTAGGAGCGCCCAGGCTGGCCGCTTCCGACCCCCCGGGCAGATTGTGTGAGCTCTCCACGGATCTTCTTTCTTTTGTACACACCATGATCTTCTTCTTCCTCTTGTACATACCATCATCATCGTCCCGCGACGCCGGCTCCGGCACGCGCATGGGTGTTATCCATCGGAATGAACGCCAGACACGGCATCGCTTGCCTTGCCGTCTCGACCTGGCCTTCTTCCACAATATATATATATTATTTTTTTTTATTACGGCCACTTCAATAAGGCACTAGCGCAAGGTATATCGCGCCTATATATATATATTAATTCCTCATGGTGTAAGTATAATTTCTTCCTGTTACAATATTATGCCGTAGAAACATGATACCTGCATGGTGCGATTTACCTTGCAGTGGCCGTAATTACTAGTGTAAACGTTTATGCAATGTTTTAACGATCTTCAAAGCTGAAGGAGAAGAGAATAGATGGACAAAGTAAAAAATATCAAAACTCGGTTTTTGTTTTATTCTTCAAGGAAATTTTCGCTGTTAGCTGTTTGCTTGAGTTTAGCGGGATTGTATCTCTGTATTGAAACAACATATGAAGATAAGCTTTAGCAGTTTAATGGATAGCTATGCTGAGAACATAGTTTGGAATTACTGCTGCTCTGTTCGAAGCCGGTTGTATAATAAAAGCCTCCAAAGCAGGTAAAATGATCTTTCCTTGCCCTATTTTGAGAAACCATATAGAAACATCAACACTACCCAGAAAAGCGAACATTTAGATAATACAAATAACAACATGCATAGATGTATTCACACAATTTTCAGCTACCTACCTTAAACATGTTTCGTGTAATTCATAACCAAAGTTGGACAAAACAGTATAGAAAGTAAGCGCGGAACACCATCGTCTCGTCGTTATTAGCGCCCTGTGCTCCGAAAAGAATTTGGCAGCAACACCATGGTGTTGCTGCCAAATTGCAAGTGATAATTGCAATTATCACTTCTTTCCAGTCATCAGGCCGCAGTGTATATAATTCTGAAAAAAAATACAAAACGTCGACCGACCATCCTTTGTTCGATGTTACGTGGAAGCCGCTAGCTTATACCTTCCATTGTAGGCAAGAGTGATTGTAATTAAAGAAATGGCACCATTTAAAGCGAGCTATCGCGCCGGAGAAATCACCGGCGGGGTATAGTCGTTACTAAGCGGGCGACCAGCCCGCCGCCGTGTTGTCAACGCATCCCGCAACGCATGCAGAAAAGTGCGTACGCAGTACACCCGGGAGAAAAAGGCAGTCTGCCTACTCATGGACTAGACAGACGTGGGTCGTAACACGATTTGAGGTGCTACGTATACTGTTTCAGGCCCGCGGCAACGCATATCCTGCGCATTCGAAGCTGTTCGATAATGTAGTTCACTGGAGACATTCCTCAAATAACACGATATGTATCGTAATATTAGGAAGCGAGTTTAGGAGAGAGGCCAGAGGCCGTACCAGAAACCCAAAGCCACATGAAGGAGTATGAGGTATAGGATGGAGCTGGGCAAGCCGGAGAACAAAGAGGCTTCTGGTGACTCTGGTTCCAAGTTGTGAATGACCGCGCAAGCTGGCGAGATTCTTCGGCCTTTACGGCTGCTTGAGAGTGTGGTCGATTTGGAAGTATCGGGGCGATAAGAGAAGACCGAGACCATAGTAGAAATGGGTTCACGGCAGTAAAGAAGGAAAAAGGGTGAGAGGTAGATCTAGGTTGTATGGCAGTATTGTAAGCGTACATGACCAACGGGAGAAGTTCGTCCCTGAGAAATATTGCCAGCATATCACTTAAGGTGCGGTTAAAACGTTCCGTCACGCCATTGTTTAAAGGTGTTAGCTTGAGATATAAGTGTAACCAATGCGAAATTGCTGAAAGGGGGCTTCAACGGTTTCGGAATCAAAAACACGGCCATGGTCAATGAGCAATTTCTCAGGTGAACCGCGGCGCAGAACGAGATGATCAAGGACGAAAGACGCAACGTATTTCGTCGACGCGGAAGGTAAAGCAGATGCCTCTGCATAGAGGTTAATGTGGTCGACTACCAAGAGTACCCAACGGTTACCAGGTGATGTCACTGACAGTGGCCCGTAGAGATCAATGCCCACATGGTCGATCGGCCTGATGGGACATAGCGAAGGCTGCAGTGAAGTGTTAGATCGGCATGGAGAGCTTTTGCGACGTTGGCATTCCTGCCTTGCGCGGAAGTAATGGCGCACGAAGCGGTGCATACCCTGCCAGTAATAGCGGAGGCGAAGACAAGTGCAAGTCTTCAACACTCCAGCGTGCGTATACTGATGATCTGCGTGAAATTCGGCACATCTGTCCGAAAGAAGGCGCCGAGGAATGACAAGGAGCCGCTTGCGTCCGTCGGAAAGGTAATTTAGGCGGCAAGGAATGCCGTTGCGCATGAAAAAATGACACGCTTGGTGACAAAGCGTCCGAGAGGTTGAGCGCAGAGAAGGTATTAGAAACGTAAGAAAGGAAGCGGTCCAAGGGCCTTGCTTTTGTTCATTCGGTATTCCGGCAATCTACAGAACAGAAGTCACCTGTGGCGAGAACTGTCGAGTCAATAGGTGTGATGACCTACAGGGGGCGCCGGCATCGGAATGCTAGCCCGGCCACCGGGTTTTAAGCCAGGGCCATCCTCGGCACACACTGACATGCAGCAGGCCCGAAACAGGCACGCGTTACCAAGTCTCAGCCTGGCCCTAGCCTGTCAGTTAATATGCTCATACTCCTTAAAAGTATACAGTTAAGGCGAAAAAAGCAGTGTTTAACGCTTTTTTTTCATCAAAAATATCCGAGTCCTGATTGACATTTATTTCTTATTTATTTCGGCCCATTTACATATAAATGGAGGGGCCAAGATATAAACTGCTTATTCTCATTTTGAGTGTCATTAGGCCTACTTTACAAATTGGCGGACAGATGGCAGAGAAACGCAACAATGTGGCAGATGTCCGCTCTTCGGCACTGTGACTACTGGTTTCCGACTAGCCTTGCGCTCCCACGTTGTGGTCGAAATAAGGAACGGACCACGTGGCCAAGTGACAGTCCTATTTGTCCTAACTGCGTCAAGCCGCATGAGCTGTCGTTTTCCCGCTGCACTTCCTACTAAAAGGAGCAGATAATCTCTTACTACAAGATATGCAAATGTATCGACTAAAAGTCAGCAAAGCTTCATTGAGTAAAATCGAACGAGGAGAGTCTTCGCAGAAAAAATGCATTGACCAGAAAGAAAGCCCGTCATCAGGCGCACAAAAATGACGTGGTTGAATTCCCTCCTCTTCCACAGCGGAAAGAAGTTGAGCGACCATATATGCCGAGCACACAAGATATTACGCCATAGCACCCTCCTTGAAGGTGTGTATCTCGGAAGTGCTCATGCGAAACAGCTATTTGCCCAAACCTAATATTTCAGTGGCGAAATAGGCTCACTTGTTGAGGCTGTTTGCGCTTTAGCAATACGACTTTCGCTTGTGGCGAAAACCATCCTTACAATCCTTAATTTTTTCGCTCCTCTTTTCGAGAAGTGGCAGTAGCCATCAGTCGGCCGACTTCACCCAGTGTGGAAGTCATCTGTTACAAGTCCATCATCTTTCAATAGGATCGTGCAGCCTCCCCCCTCTCTCCTCGGACTTTGGACACAATTCGCCTTCAATCTTCACTTCCCTCTAGAATATCAGAATTTCCGCTCAATATTGGAATCAGCCTTTCAGGATAAACAGCACTGCAATCGACAACTGGTACGGAGCTCAGCAAAGTTCTAGCCATCCGGTAAGGATGCACCCTCATGCAGCATCCTACACCAACTGATCCACATAATGAATATGTTGCAGCCACTGTAAAGTGCATAAGCATGCAGTTTACAGTATTTTTTGCGTACATACCACCTCGTGCTAATTTTGATATTCAGTCCTTTCAAAATATTGTGCGAAGTAGCTTGTAAAAATATTGAAACGGAAGATTTCAACGCACGTCATCATGCTTGTGGAGGCGTCAGATGAACTGTCAAAGGCCGGTAGTCATTTGAATTTGCTCTGTCCAACAATTTAAGATTTCTGCGGCCACGCAACTTATTAAGAAAGCAAGGTCCAGTACTTTGACGTCTCCGTGATATCTGCTGGTCTGCGGACATTGAGATTCACGGTAGCGATCACGTATGTTATGGGTTGCTGGCTTTTCTGTAGCCTATCAGCGGCATGAAGTTCGCTACACAAAATGGGAAGCTTTTGCTGACATCAAAGAGAAGCTGGTTCACCAAATCTAAACTATGAATTCATATTGATGGTAGCGCAAACAATGACGACCTAGTAGTAGAAGACAACACTTTTTCGTCATCGTTTTTTCGCGCAATCTGCAATATGATCAAGATTCAACTCGCCCAAATTTCAAACACACTAAATTGTAAATCCTACCAAGCCATCAATTGGACAAGATGCTAATCGCCTACTCGCGGGCTAAGCTGTGCCGGAAAACTCATAACAAATGGTCCATTCACCTGTCACCTATCAAGCAGGGTAATTTTTCCTTTGTTAATGTCTGGCTTCTGAAAAGGCCGGAGCCACATTGATATCGTTATTGCTCTCACCAACTCCGTTAGGCGCTGCAAAGATGAGCGGTCTATAGTCATAGCTCTCTTCCCTAACGTTAAGGGATCTTTTGAATATACTACGCATGAGGCGATTCATTTTAGCCTTACGTTCGCTTGGTGGACAAATGTATACCTGGCTGTTTGATTACCTTTGTGACAGAATAGTTTACATGTCAACAGAAAAAGATGATAAATCCCTTCATCATGTGTCTCATAGCGTTCCCCAGGAATGGAGGAATGGAGTTTAAGTCCAACCTCCTTCAATATCTGTCTTGGTTCGGACGCTTCCTTGCCACCTACTATTGAAATCACCCTCTACGCCGATGACATCTGCGTACTGCGCTCCGGATGAAGCAGGCGTCTTGTGCACGCTCCACTAAAGAAATCAAATTAGTGCACAATATTATTCTTAAACTAGCAAGGTCCTCTTATATTTGCAGAGAAGTGCACATAAATGTATTTTCACACTAATGGAGCCGCCTTTCCGTCAGCTCCGCACACCTGATGAACGGGAGAGGAGAACTGTTCGCGACATGATATAAAGTTTTGGTGGATCTAAGGTAGCCACCAGCAGAGTCAAGGCAATTAAGATCAGCCTATTAGTGAAAGCCCTGCGAAACGCGACTTTCGTGATAATTTCAAAACATTGCGCGATCATGGCCACTGTCAGTGAGCTGGCCCATATCTAGGCAGTTACTTTGAAGACAGTGATTCTTGCGAGTATATTGCCGCGAACTAATTAAACCTTTATTTGTTTTTGGTCGACAGCTGGTGTCATGCAGCCTTATCATTGTTATTCTTGTGCGCTTATCAATTGTGTATCCCGTGTTTGTTCATGCTCGTTGTCGCGATACGACGCGTTATCATTTCTTTGTCGCGTACGGTGCGCCGAGATCTGTCTCGAAGATTCCGATCACTCGCTTAGGTTTCTATAATATTGCGGTTGGGCTACTAGCAGTTTGCGACATTATCTAGATTGTTCTGAGCAGCCTTAAATTGAGCGTTGACGAGTGCGACGCGCATTCTTTGTTCGACGACCGACGAGCACGTTTGTTGCTATTGCAGCGGCCGAGTTGCTTAGTTCTTTTGCGGGCGCAAGTTCGCCCAATAAAGAGTTTCCTCAGTGCAATCATCAACTATTCATTTGTGTCATCGACTTCGTCACCACCATATGACATTGGTGGAGGTGCTGCCCTTGACCCTTCAAGCGAAGACCCCAGTCTTGTTCCTGTCGCCCTGGTAGACCAGCCAACAGGTCATCGATCCAGCCGCCGACTTCAAGAGCTAAAATCCGAACACGGTCTGCTGCCTGACCCCGTTCGGCACCGAAAGGTATCAACTTTGAAAATGGTCCAGTCAACAGCCCCAGTTGTTGTGGTGCAGCCCCGAGAGCCCCCATCTTCCAAGGACTTCCCACTGTAGATGCAGAGGACTGGATGGACCTCTTGGACCGTGTGGCAGAATTCAACGGCTGGAACGACGAAGCGAAGGTAAGGCAAGTCTATTTTTCTCTTCAAGAATCTGCCCGTACATGATTCGAAAATCTCGACGCAGCTTTCAAGGATTGGACGATCTTCATAAAAGAGTTTTGACTGCCTTTGCAAGTGTCGTTCGGAAGGAAAGAGCCAAGGTCATCCCTCAATCAAGCCTTCATCTCCCAAACGAGCCCGTCCGGGTCTGCATAGAGGAGATGAAGCGCCTCTTTCGCAGCGCCGACCCTAACATGACCGAAGGTGAGAGAGTGAGATTTGTAATGCGAGATGTTAAAGAGTCGCTTTTTGCAGGACTTGTCCGCAACCCGCCGAAAACTGTGCACGAATTTGAAAGTGAAGCATCGACCATCGAGAAGACGGTGGACACTCGGATGCATCACTACGAGCGACCGCTTCAACTGGACTACTCACGCCACTACCACAGCGCATCTGCAAGCGCAGAAAGCCTTCGCGACCTCATTCGTGAGATCGTCCGAGAGGAACTTCGTCGCTTACTGCCATCATTCAAACAACACCAGGTTGCGACGCTCGCGGACGTCGTCCATGAAGTAGTCCAGCAGGCTCTGGGCATTCCTCAAGTGCCGTCTGCGACAGTTCCAGCACAGGAGGCAACAGCGTTGAGCTACGCTGCTGCATTACGTCGCCCTGCGCCCCGATGTGATGACTTTCCATGCTCTCGCCGCTACCGTCCTGTTCTTGAAAGCCGCCCCTTGGTCCCCGCCCGCCAAGCCTACCAACGTCCCCCAAGCCCCAGGAAGTGCAACACCTGGAGGACTGCGAACAACAAGCCGTTATGTTTCCACTGCAGTGAGGGCGGCCACATTCCGACGAATCGGCCTCCGCGGATTTTCAGTCGACGCCCCACGACCCTGCCCCGGTGAACGACCTGAAGAAATCGAGAACTACCTATGTAGCGGTGAGTCGGCGCCACAAACCCGTCGATTCAGGTCCCCATCGCCGTACAGGGCCCGCTTTTTGTCGCCAGGCCACAGCCACGATAACGGTGCGCGAGAAAGGTCCCCAAGACCTTGTTGGGGAAACTGAAGGTAGCAACCCTTGGAGGTGAGGTTGCTATATGGCGAACTAACGGATATCCTCCGCCGCCGGCGACGAGTAACGACGACACCGCTATGACACCCACATTACTTGTGAAGACGCCCTCGACACGCCCAGACTTCAAGGTGACACCGCCGTTACGCCCGACGCCAGCATCCAAACGACACGACCAAACATCAAGCTACCACTGCCGCTCAGCGAAGTGACGATGGTGTGCCCCGGCCGCGACCTCAGCAGGAGACGAAGCAGACATTGAACACCGAAGCCAACGTGCAATACTAGGACGCGAGCAAGCGACCTTGAGATTGCTCGCATGAAACCATCGCATTATCACGGACGACCACGCTCGACCGCTACTCCAAAGCCCGTACAATGTATCGCCCCGATAACGCCCGGCCATACACGATCAAGTTGAGGACATGCTTGCTGATGAAGTGATCAAGCCATCAAAGAGCCCCTGGGCGGCACCAGTCGTTTTGGTGAAGAAGAAAGACGCGACACTTCGTTTCTGCGTCGATTACCGCCGCCTAAATCGCATAACGAAGAAGGATGTGTGCCCTCTTCCTTACATCGATGAAACACTGGACCAGCTCTGCAATGTAATGTACTTCTCATCGATGGACCTGAAGAGCGGATATTGGCAAATTGAGGTCGACAAAAGAGATCGCGAGAAGACAGCATTCAAAACACCGGACGGCCTCTTCGAGTTCAAGGTGATGCCAATTGGCGTCTGCTCCGCACCAGCGACGTTTCAACGAGTAAGACCACTCACTGTGCTGGCGGACTTGAAGCGGCAGATTAGCCTTGTATACTTGGATGATGTAGTTGTCTCCTCATCAAACTTTGAAGACCACCTGAAACGGCTGCAGACAACGTTGCAGGCCATCAAATCATCGGGACTAACGTTAAAAAAAGAGTATTGCCACTTTGCCTACGAGGAATTGTGGTTCCTAGGTCACATCATTAGCAAGGATGGTGTTCGGCCAGACCCGGCGAAAACAGCTGCAATCGCACAATTTCCACCGCCTGCTGACAAGAAAAGCGCACAGCCCAAGGAACCTACGTACGGCTATTATCAACGATTTGTCAGAAATTTTTCGCGCATCGCCGAACCATTGACGCAGCTTACAAAAGCTGACGTACCTTTTAAATGGGAAGCGCCGCAAGGAGCAGCCTTCGACGACCTTAAGCACCGTCTACAGTCCCCTCCGTCCTTGGCCACTTTGATGAAAGCGCCGAGACCGAGATTCACACCGACGCAAGCAATTTGGGTCTAGGAGCCGTTCTCGTCCATTTGACATGTCTGTAGTCTACAAGTCGGGCCGCAAGCATTTAGATGCGCTCCCGTCGGCGTTCCTCCGTAGGACGATCACGACGATGTCTTTCTGCGACCAGTAAGCGCCACCAGCTTTGCAACCCAACAGCGATGAGATCCTCAGCTGAAAGACTTAAAACATTACTTTGAAGGCAATACCGCTTCTCCTCCTGCTGTGTTTAGGCTTCAGCTGTTGTTTGCCTTACGCAATGACGTCATTGTAACTAACTTCGCTCCCACGAAGACAGCGCAGCTTCTTGTCGTGCCTAAAAACCTGAGACAGCAAATTCTTCATGTGTTGCACGACGAACCAACCACAGGACACCTCAGGTTTTGCGCGCATGTTGCATCAAATCCAGGAGAAGTACTCCTGGCCGCCACTGCCTGCGCCGACGTTGCCCGTTACGTAAACACGTGACGTGAGTGCCAGCGACGCAAGACGCCGCAGATCAGGCCAGCTGGCCTACTGCACCCGATACCACCCCAAACCCTACCCTTTAAACAAATTAGGATGGATCTTCTCGTCCCCTTTCCATCTTCATCAGCGGGTAACAAGTGGATCATCGTGGCCACCGACTACCTTACCCGATACGCCGAAGCAAAAGCACTGGCCAATGGTACTGCGGCAGAAGTCGCAAAGTTTTTTGCCGAGCAAATTCTCTTGCGAGACGGTGCCCCAGAAGACCTCATCACGGACAGTGTAACGGCATTTACAGCAGAGCTGACGCAAGCCGTCCAAGAATACTGTCATACAAGTCATCGACGAACTACTGCGTACCATCCCCAGGCAAATGAACTTAAGGAGCGTCTCAACAAAACTATCGCGCATATGATTGCATTGTACGTCGAAGCCCAGCACAAAACATAGGACGCATTCTACCCTACGTCACCTTCGCTTATAATACCGCCGTCCAGTAGACAACCAAACCGACCCCGTTAAGCCTTGTGTACGGCAGGGAGCCCACAACGACACTGGACGCAATGCTGCCACCCGTAGCCAATGAGAAGAACCTGGATGTCCCCGCGTACCTTCAACGTGCAGAGGAAGCCCGAAGACTCGCCCAAATGCACATTAAAGATCAGCAACGAAACGATGCCCGACGTTACCACTTACGACGCCGCGATGCTGAGTACAAGCCGGGAGATCAAGTCTGGATTTGGACGCTGATTCGCCGCCGCGGGACTGAGCGAAAAGCTTTTACGCCGATACTTCGGCCCCTACAAGGTTCTTCGCCGACTAGGACAATTGGACTACGAGGTCGTTCTCGGCGGCGCGGCAGCATCGCAGCGGTGCCGAGTGAATCCAGAAATTGTGCATGTTGTACGCTTTAAGCCATATTATGCGCGCTAAAGGCTATTCATGTTTGCTTTGCAATGTTTATGTTAAATCATGTCTGTTTATTTTGAAACATTGCGACGATGTTTTTAAGGGGGGGAGTAATGACGCGACCTGCTTAAATCTTTATTTGTTCCTTTTCGACAGTCGCTGACATGCGGCCTTATTATTGTTATTCTGGCGCGCTTATCAATTCAGTATCCCGTGTTTGTTCATGGTCGTTGTCACGATACGACGCGTTATCATTTTCTTTGTCACGAACGATGCCTGTCTCGAAGATTCCGATCATTCGCGTATATTTCTACAATGTTCCAGGTTGTGCTACTAGCAGTTTGCGACGTTATCTAGATTGTTTGAGCAGCTTTTAAATTGAGCGTTGACGAGTGCGATGGGCATTCTTTGTTCGACCATCGACGAGCACGTTTGTTGCTATCGCTCCCACCGAGTTGCCTAGTTCTTTTGCAGGCGCAAGTTAGGCCAACAAAGAGTTCCTTCAGTGCAATCACCGACTCTTCATTTGTGTCATCGACGTTGTCATCACCACGTGACAATATTGTAAGGCTGCTGAAATCGTGTTGAATGTCAGAGAGCAACTACCATCTACTTTCATTTCTCAAAAAAAAAAACGTGTTTGAACACAGATACAAGCGCCAGCTGCAAGTAAAGTCGGCCAGTTACTTCAAGGGAGGAGGGCCTGCTTGACGCACGAGAGAGTGTTTATTTTATGTTTCATGGAAGAGAATATGTGACATTTTTCCTCCTTTTGTCGATCAATGTTCCCGTGAGATATCTGCTGAGTGGCGATCTTTTTGTGTGTAGTCAAGCTAAGAACTGCCCTCAAGAGCTACATTCTAGTGCGGTGAACTATTTAAAATGCATGTAATCCATACCTGCAAGCCTATATTCTACGCGGTAATTTTTAATAAAGCTTCTCGCCAGATATTACTCGATCAAGCATTCCATCTGCTGGCACTTTAACTGTGCCATTTTCTGCTAGGAAAACTATATGATAACATTTTTTTTTATCATTTTTTGTTACTACAGTTAAGCAGTACAGTTAAGGCGTCTGGGAAGACCTACTTGGCGGGCCTGGCACCCCTGGCAGTCGAAGCGCGTTCCGGGGCCGGGTCCGGTTCATGTTATCGTGGCACCGGGCAGAGCATGGGCTAGGCGCAACGAACCTGAGCTTGGCTCCGGCTTCGAACAGAGTTCCCTTGCCGGGCGCGGGTGGGAAAATCAAGCATGTGCTGTGGTCTAGAGGCAAAAGCTCTATCTAGAATTTCTTAAAAATAATGTCAGTGATTAGAAGATCGATCCTATGGTTGTGCGCAAAGCATAGAGCAATTCAACTGCCCCAATCACCGCAGACTCTTCCTTTTGTTAGTGAATTCGTTTTCTTTTTATCACGGAGGACCTGTGTCTGCGACTGAGTCGAATACATCCCTCCATGTTAAAAAAGAGTCACAGACTCTATATAACAAGGTCCAGCGATTCTTCAAGCTATTAGAAACTGCCCAAGGCTATATATGTTAATACTCAGATCATGTATTTTCGACAATGAGGCTTACTGCTCACTCTGCCACTCCAAAGATTATGTCGCACCGCAATATTACCCTCGATGCGAGACACGCTATATGAAGGGTTTTCAATTTTCGACGCATTCTCACTACAATTATCCTTAGGTGATTCTCTTGGGCGTTTGATCTTTAACCATCAAAGATCGCGTTATGTGTCCGAAAATTGCATCTAGCTCGGTTCAGTGCACATTTTGCGTTGAACCATGAAATTCCGCAGTGGTGGATTCCCGGAATTATTTCCATCGGGGGTGACCGCTTAAATATGTGGGGATTTATGAACTGATTAGACGACCATTTACTACTGAGTCTCGCCATGGATGACGTGCCTAAAGGTCCGAGAACACCTACACTTCGACGATGCGGGATGCTGGTGTTTAGCCATGCCTAAAGGAGTTTACGCTGAGATAAATTGTTTTAGCCTGAATGAGCCCTGAGTGCAGCAGTGGCTTAGCGGTAGAACATCCGCCTCGCATGCAAGAGGACCGGGGCTCAAATCCCGGTGCCACGCAATTCTCCACCGGTTAAAACAAATCCGCGTGTCGATGGAATTGCATAAACAGGTTTGGGGTGCGACCTGATTGCGGCGAACACCTCCGGCAACGCACTCCCTCACCAGAACAGGAGTTCGCCACCCTGGTGCAGGAATTGGCTGCAACCTCTCATGAATACCTCCATAAACCCCCGGCACTCAGTCACCAGTGGCTGCGAAACAACTGACCACGGCGGCGGTCAGACCTGTGACGCAACAGGGGGTGCTAATAAGTTCTGGCTCTGCTGGACAGGCCGCCATTGGAAACTGACCCTGGCAATGCTTAACGCTAGAACCCTAGCTAGTGAAGGTAGTTTAGCAGTGCTCTTATAGGATCTAGAAGGTGTGAAATTGGATGTCATAGCGCTTAGTGAGGTTAGGAGGCCGAATGAGGAATATACTGTACTGAAGGATAGGCATGTACTGCGTTATCGAGGTTTACTGGAGAGGCCAGAACTAGGAGTAGGTTTTCTTGTTAATGAGTATATAGCGGGTAATATAGATGAACTCTATAGTAATAATGATAGGGTGGCAGTAATCATAATTAGGCCTAATAAGCGGTAAAAGCTGAAGGTTGTCAGGCCTATGTACCCACATGTAGTTATGATGACCAGGCAGTTGAAAGCTTCTACGTAGATTTAGAATCGGCAATGCGAAAAGTAAAGATGCAGTATACTGTACTAATGGGCGACTTCAATGCCAAGGCAGGGAAAAAGCAGGCAGGAGACCAGGCAGTAGGTGACTATGGCATTGGCTTTAGCAATAGCATACGGGAGCTACTAGTTGAGTTTGCAGACCGCAATAACTTACGAATCATGAATACCTTCTTCAGCAAACGGAAGAACCGGAAATGGACATGGAAAAGCCCGAACGGGGAGACTAAAAATGAAATCGACTTCATACTGTGTTCAACCCCCGCCATTATGCAGATGTAGAGGTAATCGGGAAAGTGCGATGCAGTGACCACAGTATGGTGAGATCACGAATTAGCCTAAATCTGAAGCAGGAGCGCAACAGATTAGAAAGAAAGAAACACATCAACGAATTAGCGGTGAGGGGGTGGACAGAAGAGTTCAGGATCTCGCTAGAGAATAGATATTCAGCTCTAACCGAGGATGGCGACATTACCCTAGAAGCGATGAACAATAATTTCACAGATATCATTGCTGAGTGCGCTATAGAAGTAGGCTAGTTAGAGAGAATACCGGTAAGCTGTCTAAGGAGACGAAAGATTTGATTATGAGACGCCAGGGTATGAAAGCTTCCAATCCAACAAACCAGATAGAATTGGCCGAGATATCAAATCTGATCAATAAGCGCACGGTGGCCGATATAAGGACGTATAACATGGAGAAAATTGAGCATGCTGTAAAAGCACGGGGGAAGCCTTAAAGCGGTAAAAACGAAATTGGGCATAGGCAATAACCAGATGTGTGCGAAAAGGGACAAGGCGGGCAATGTCATCATAAATATGGAAAAAATAATAAAAGTAGCCGAGGAGTTCTATACAGATCTCTACAGTAGCCAAAGTAGTCAGGACCGTAATGAGATTGGCGGTAGGGAAAACAGTAAGACGTTCCACCAGTGAAAAAGGACAAGGTCAAGAAAGCATTAGAAAGTATGAAGATGGGGAAATCAGCTGGAGAGGATCAGATAAATACAGATTTGTTACACGAAGTGGGAACATCATGCTACAAAAACTGGCCACCCTGTATATGCAGTGTCTGGTGTCATCGACGGTACCGGAACCATAGAAGATTGCATACATTATCCTCATTCACAAGAAAGGGGACTCTAAAGACCTTAAAAATTACAGACCAATCAGCTTACTGTCTGTTACGTGTAAGGTATTTACTAAGGTAATCACTAATAGAATCAGAACAACCTTATACTGCAATCAAGCAAGAAATCAAGCAGGTTTTCGGAAACGGTACTCTACTATCGATCATATCCATACAATCACCAGGTGATAAAAAAAAATGCTCGGAATGTAACCAGCCCTTATACATAGCATTCATTGAGTACGAAAAAGCATTTGACTCAGCTGAAACCTCGGCGGTGATGCAGGCATTGCCAAATCAAGGAGTAGACGAGCCGTACGTTAAAGTGCTGAAAATATATATAGTGGCTGCACAGACACCATAGTTCTACGTGATGAAAGTAACAAAATTCCCATAAAGAAACGTGTTAGGCAAGGAGACACGATCTCCCCAATACTCGGGGGATGAACTGGATGAAAGGGGATGAAAGTAACTCAGGGGATGAACTGCAAATAGAGATTCATGACCTAGAGAGGAAAAGTAGAAAGGTAGGCTTAAAAGTGAATATGCAGAAGACTAAGGTAATGTTCAACAGCCTCGGGAAGGAACAGCAGTTTACGTTAGATTGCGAAGCACTGGAAGTAGAAGGCGAATATATCTACTTAGGACAGATAGTAACCGCAGATCCTGCCCATTGAAAGGAAATAACAAGAATATGATTGGGATGGAGCGCATTTGTTATGCCCTCGCAGATTATGACTAGCAGCTTACCGGTATCGCTCAAGAAAAAAGTATACAACACCTTCATCTTATCTGTACTCTCCTATGGGGCTGAAACGTGGAGGCTAATCAAGAGGGTTCTTAAGTTGAGGACCACTCAGAGGGCTATGGAACAAAAAAATGGTAGGGGTAACATTAAGAGATAGGAAGCGTGCAGAGTGGGTCAGAGAAACTCAAGTTACTGACATTCTAATCCAAATTAAGAAAAAGAAATGGGCATGGGCAAGACATGTAGTGCGAAGAGAGGATACCCGATGGTCGCTTAGAGTAACAAACTGGATTCCAATGAAAAGAAAGCGTAGCAGGGGGCGGCAGAAAATTAGGTGGGCGGATGAGTTTAAGAAGTTCGCGGGGTCAAGTGGATGCAGCTAGCACAGAACTGGGTTAATTGGAGAAATATGGGAGAGGCCTTCGCCCTGCAGTGGGTATAGTCAGGCTGATGATGATGATGATGAGTCCTATCAATCTTAATTTTGTTCTGCTACTATAATAATGCTTACACTCACGTCATACTTTTTATTGTATTCACGCTATGCTAATTCTTGAAATCGCCAGCAGCACGTTAGAACTTCAACGAGCCTCTTTTCATAACTCGTTCGCTGCCTTTCCCTAGCGTAAGCAACTCACAGAACCCAGCAGAATTATTCCTACGTTGAATTGCTTGAACATCTCACGAAATATAAAGCATTTTTGAAGGTTCAAGCCTACAGTATAAAACGTTTCTGATTTAGGCACAGCCTTCTACGGTGTTACCTGAATCACTTGTTCTTTCTTTTGTGAAAACAGCAGAGGACGCCCAGAGACTACAGGTTGGCTCGGTAATGACTGGCAAATATTAATCTTGTCAACCTCCTTCCGCATGAAGTGCCGCTTCTCAACGCAGACACGATAAGCCCTTCTGTTAATGACACTGGTGTCACCTCATTGATACGATGGGTCACAGCGATTGTTTGACCCATTGCTCGGTCTCAGAAATCGAATATATCGTGGTACTGCAGCAAACCGTCAGTGAGAGAGGGCGAGAGAAATATTTTAATGAAACCAAGATACGTCTGCCTAGTGCTGGCCTTAGCATGCTATTCCTGATGAGGGTGGAAATGAAGGGAAGGGGAAGGAAAAATGAACGAAATCCGGCACAGACACTTTTCTACACATATAATTACACGCAGATTAGTCTCAAAGGGTCTCTTCAACCCAAGGTCCTTGTGGGAACGTATTTATTTTTTGTAGATCGCGAAGCCGAAAACCAGTCGCTCCAAAGACTCTGGACGTATTCAAGGTGCAGGCTTCGTCTTTAACAAATTCTAAATTATTACGTAATGTTCTATGGTCGACGCTCCCTCGGCAGGAGGTAACCAAAGGTTCAAGATCTTCACATGCATCACAAGTAGAACACAAAGTACTGCTGGCTATAAAGATTTTATATACGAAATATTTTGTGTACGACACATTCAAAAGGATCCGTGCAGACAGTTACAATGGCGTCTCCTTAAACTCTGTGGGATTCGAAAGACATAAGTGAGATCTATTCGATTTAGAAGTCGGCATTGATGGTCCGCATCACACAACAGAGCTTGCTTGCAGTCGCCATGAAGCAGTACCTACAAGTCTCGGAGCATCTCCTCGCGAGAATGCAATTGGAATTTTTATTATAAATGTCTTGAGGTTACAGATTTGGTAGCGGCGTCGGCGTAGTCATTGTCCGCTTTGCCGAATTGAGCAGGTAACCAATGTCGAACAATGCGATAACACAGATCGCAATCCTGAGTGTACAGCTTACATCATGTCAGTGACGAGTTCTTCCTGAATTCATAATGACTTTAGCAATTACAGTCCAGCGTGACACTCATTAAAAATGAGCGGTGCTGCAGTGGTTGGTTGCAGAATATATGCAATAGATTCTCGCAGAGTAGTTAACTCAGTAGCAATGGCCGAAATTCGGTAATATGTATGGTCGAGATTTTGGAATGTTTTTATGGTATCAAGAGAGCGGATGGTTGCGGAAACAGGCGTAACCGAGCCATCTGAATAGATTTGGCAGTGTTAACTGCAGTATATAGATATGTGTTTAATGGCGAAGTATTTACGTGCAGGTCTTGGGATGGGAGTTTTACCTCTGATACTAGGTACAGTTTTTCGAATTCGTCACGCAGCATACCTCCATTGTGCGAAAGATGACGGGACTGCGCGCTGGTATTGCGCAGGGAGTAGATGGGAAAGGGCTGTCATACTTTGCTCTGAAAATGTATGACTATAGGTTTATGCGCAAACCTCAGCTAGGCACGAAGCAGCTGCTGTGGTACCAACAAAGTTACAGATAGACATCAGCTCTATGCCAGAATACACATCATGGAGGTGTTTTTTGAAGACTGAGCCAGATTCCAAAGCTTTGGCAGCATGGCTTTAAGCCGTTTTATGCTTGCTTATGACATGCCATGGAGAACAGGGGGACGATAGTGCAGGAGGCGTTGAAAAAGTGCTCCATAACGACGTATTAAAGTTTTGTGAAGTAGCCCCTTATGGTTGTTGAGGACATACAAAATAAAGAAACGCATGAGGAGAGTGATCTTATGCTGACTAATATATAGGAACCAGGTAAGAGATTTGTCAAATTCACACATAGAAAGTTTTGGTGTTCTATCGTAGGGTATAACGTGCTAGCAACTTTCAACGCCTAATGAAAAAAATCGCGCTGTGAAAATAAATTGCTGCGCACTTATCTGGACATAACGAACGCCTCTATTTCGGGAGGTGGCGGGTTCGATCCCTGGTGACGCCGGTTACTAGCTACCGGTTTTTCAATGGGTAAAAGCTTTCCCTCGGCCTTGTGCTCGGCTCTTCTGGGGTGCAATGCTTGGGAAAAGGGGTCACGGCACAAACAGTTGCGCCGATGTGGTCGTGATCCATTCCGCCATCGGACAACATTAAGTCCGCCTCACACGGCAAAAGCCTATTATTTGGCCCTTTTGTTTGTTTTTTTGCTCACTCGGCACGTCTGAGCCCGTCAACAACTCGACGACTGCGCAGTCTCGAGTCTACTCTCCTCTCGCGGGGTAGAGCTGCCCTCAGCCTGGGTCAACTCATTACTGAACTTCTCGAAAGTTCCAACACCCCCACATGAGGTCACACAAAACACATCGTCGAAATCTGCAAGCTCCAACAGATGGTAATCTCGAACCACATTTACAGGTTGAAGTGTCAGAAACTGATTCCGTCCCGGAAGACACAACGGGGTTAGCGGAGCTTCTTTCAAGATTACCCCCTGAGGAAGCTGGGCGCCAAGGCCGGGAGTTCGCCTGTACCCAATTTCTGCCGGTGGATGTCCGGCGGTAGGTTTCGAACCAACCACCCCCCGCAGTCTAGACGGACGCCCAAACCACTGAGAACGCCTTGCTTTTTTAAGAACATTGATTTCTGTACTCGAGTGTGCGCAAGATGGCTGTTTCATACGGAGCGCAATATGTAGATGTCATCGGCGTAGAGGGTGATTTTAACCGTAGGTGGCAAGGAACTGTCCTAACCAAGAAGAGAGATATTGGAGGAGGTTTGACTTAAACTCTATTCCTGCGGAACGTCATGAGGCACATGATGGAGGTTAGACATAATTCCAATAACCGAACGTAATGCTAAAGGAATCGCTTCATGCGTGGTATTGTCAAAAGCTCCCTTAACGTTAAGGAACAGAGCGATGGCTATAGACCGCTCATCTTTGCAGCGCCTGACGCAGTTGAAAAGAGCAATGACGATATAAATGCGGCTGCGGCCATTTCGGAAGCCAGACATTAGGATAGAAAAAATTACCCTTTTTGATAGGTAACAGGCAATGCATGAATGGACCACATGTCATGAGTTTTCCGGCACAGCTTGATCGCGCGAGTAGGCGATTAGCATTTTGTTCAATTGATGGCTTGGTAGGATTCATAATTTTGTATGTTTGAAATTTGGGCGAGTTGAATCTTGAACATACTGAAGGTCACGCGAAAAAACAATGACGAAAGAGTTTTGTCTTCTACTCCTTGGTCGTCATTCTTTGCGCTACGATCAATATGAATTCATAGTATAGGTTTGGGGATCCAGCTTCTCTTTGATGTCAGCAAAAGCTTCCCAATTTGTATAGCGAACTTCATGCCGCTTGGAGGCTACTGAAAAGCCGCCAACCCATTAGGAACGTGATCGCTACCGTGAGGCTCAATGTCCACAGACTAGCAGATATCCCGTAGACATCAACGTACTGGACCTTGCTTTTTTATAATAATTTATTTCGCCGGAGAAAGGGTAAATTGATGGACAGAGTAAATTCAAATGACAGCCGGCCTCAGCAGTTCCTCTGACGATTCCACGAGCACGATGACGTGCGTTAAAATCTTACGTTACAATTTGTGGTCGCACAATATTTTGTAAGCATTGAATACCAAAATTAGCATGAGGTGGTATGTACGCAAAACATACTGAAAACTGCATGCTCCTACATTTCACAGTGGCTGCAACGCATTCAATATAGGATATAGGATAGGTTGGTATAGGATGCTGCATGAAGGTGAAGTTTTTCCGGATAGTCAGAAAAAGTTTACTGGGGTCCATGCCAGTTTTCGATTTCAGTGCAGTGTAGCCTGAAAGGCGGATTCCAATATTGAGTGGAAATCCTGATATATCAATTAGAGGGAAAACGAAGATAGAAGGCGAAGTGTTGAAAGTCCGACAAGCGGGAAGAGAAGCTACAGCATTCCATTGAAAGATGGTGGACTTGTAACAGATAACTTGCACGCTGGGTGAAGTAGTCGGCCGACTGATGGGCACTACCGTTTCTCGAAAAGAGGGGAGAAGAAATTAAAAATTGTAAGGATGGCTATCGCCACTGGCGAGGAGAGTGGTATAAGGAAAGCGCGAACAGTCTCAACAAGTGAGCATATTTGGCAACTGCAATAATTAATTTGGACAAACAGCTGTTTCGCATATGCGGTTCCGAGATAGACTCTTCGAATGTGGGTGCTTTGGAGTAATATCGTGTGTGCTCGGCATTGATGGTTGTTTCATTTCTTTCCGCTTGGAAAAGGAGGGAATTCAACCTGTCATTTTTGTGTACCTGTTCACGGATTTTCGTCCTGGTCAATGTCTTTTTTTTTTTTACTACTCCTCGTTTGGTTTTGCTCAAATAAGCTTTTGCTGACTTTTATTCGATATTTTTGGATGCCTTGTGCTCATATATTATCTGCTCCTTTTCGTAGGCAGTGCAGCGGGAAAACATCACCTCACGCGGCTTCCCCCAGTTAGTAAAAATAGGGTTGTCACTTGGCCATGTGGTCGGGTCCTGATTTCGACCGCAACGTGGGAGCGCAAGGCTATTCGGCAAGCAGTAATCAAGTGCCGAAGAGCGGATATCTGCCACATTTTGTGGTTTTTTATTTGTTTCATACGATGGTCTCTTGTCATTCCAGATATATGTATTTCTACGCATATTCCATCACAAGTGTATATGGATATGTTCTGAATTTCCTAGACGGCGCACATATTTTATCTCAACTTCCTGCAGTAACACTGAGTAAATAACTTCTTGAAAAATCTCCAGGGGCAAACCCTTCCTTACTCCTTCTCTGCAGTTGTTTCGCCGTTGCTCGTATTCTTGATGTGTAATTCCTGACATTGATTGTATTTGTAAAATGCGCTTTGTAGCGACCACGGTTCGGAGAAAGGTTTGCCTTGGTCATATGTAAATCCGCTGCTGTCAAGCCAGAAAAGGGTTGGACTGGGTAGGAGCATATATATTGCCGCAAACTGTTTAAATTTCTATTTGTTCTTTGTCGACAGCTGCTGTCACGTGGTCTTATTATTATAATTCTTGCGCGCTTATCAATTCTGTATCCCCTGTTTCTTCATGCTCGTTGTTGCGATACGACGCGTTATCACTTTCTTTGTCGCGAACGATGTGCCGAGATCTGTCTCCAAAATTCCGATCAGTCGCGTATATTTCTACATTGTTTCAGGTTGTGCTAGTAGCAGTTTGCGACGTTATCTACATTGTTCTGAGCAGCCTTTAAATTGAGCGTTTACGAGTGCGACAGGCATTCTTAGTTCGACAATCGACGAGCACGTTTGTTGCTGTCGCCGCCGAAGAGTTGCTTAGTTGTTTTGGGGGGCGATAGTCAGCCCAATAAACAGTTTCTTCCCTGCACTTCAAGACTCTTCATTTTTGTCATCGACCTTGTCACCACCACGTGGCATCTGGTGGAGGTGCTGCCTTTGATCCTTCAAACGAAGACCCTAGCCTTGTTTCTGTCGTCCTGGGGGACCAGCCTACAGGTCACCGGGGCAGCAGCCGACTTCAAGAGCTCCAACCCGAACACGGCCTGACCCTGTTAAACACCGGAAGACATCAACTTTGAAAATGCCCCAGTCAAGAGCACCAGTTTTCTTCTTGCAGCCCCGGGATACCCCCTCTTCCAGACTTCCCACTGAAGATGCGGAAGACTGGATGAACATTTTCGACCGTGTCGCAGAATTCAACGGCTGGAACGACGAAGCGAAGGTAACGCAAGTTTATTTTGCTGTTCAAGGATCTGCCCGTACATGGTTCGCAAATCACGAGGCAGCTTTCAAAGACTGGGATATTTTCAAGCAAGAGTTCTTGACTGTCTTTGCAAATGTCATTCGAAAGGAAAGAGCCAAGGCCATCCTTCAATCAAGGCTTCAACACCCGAATGAGCCAGTCCTGGTTTACGCCGAAGAGATGAAGCGCCTGTTTCACCGCGCCGACCCTAACATGTC
Source organism: Amblyomma maculatum (assembly GCF_055883805.1). Lineage (NCBI taxonomy): Eukaryota > Metazoa > Arthropoda > Arachnida > Ixodida > Ixodidae > Amblyomma > Amblyomma maculatum. Next base: position 85,772,566 of record NC_139353.1, read on the forward strand.
TGAAGGTGAGAGAGAGAGAGAGAGACAAACATTTATTATGAGCAGGCGTAAAATATTCAGCTCAAGGTGGGAAGCCTCCTCAGTCCAGGAAGCCATGGACCCGAGTCATCTCCCGGGTCCGGCTGACCAGACTACGCTGATCCTCCAGGCTGGGGTTTGACAGCTGAGTTTCCCACAGCTTTTCGGGTATGGCCATGGTGGTTATAGTGCCATTTGATCCCTTGGGTCCCCACACCATATGTTGTAGGGTGTTTGGTACGTTGCAAAACGCACATTCATATCTTTAGGTGGCCGGCCAGATTCTGTGTAGTAAGGTGCCGTGGGCGTCCTGTTAGTTTGGATTTTTGCGGAGTGTGACTGCTCCTTCTCTGGTTAGTTTCTTGCGGGGCGGTGAATATTTTCTGAAGGTGAGAGAGTGCGTTTTTTAATGCGAGGTGTTGAAGAGTCGCTATTTTCAGGACTCATCTGGAATCCGCCAAAAACTGTGGACGAATTTGAAACTGAATCATCGACCATCAAAAAGACGATGGACACCCGGATGCGCCACTATGATCGACCACTGCAACCGGTCAGCGCAAGTTCTTACAGCAGCGCATCTGCTAGCGGAAAAGGCTTTCGAGAACTCATCCGTGAGATCATTCGAGAGGAACTTCGTCGACTGCTGCCATCATCTTAACAACCCCAGGTGGCGGCACTCGCAGACGTCGTCCGTGAAGAAGTCCAGCGGGCACTGGGTGTTCCTGAAGTGACAGTTCCGACATCTCCAGCACAACAAATGACAGTGATGAATTACGCTGCAGCATTACGTCGACCTGCACCCCGACGGGACTTTCCAAGCCCTAGCCTCTACCGTCCTATTCCTGAAAGCCGCCCCTTGGCCCCGCCCGCCATGCCTACCAACGACCCCCAAGCCCCAGGAAGTGTGACGCCTGGAGGACTGCGAAAAATCGGCCATTGTGCTTCCACTGCGGTGAGGCCGGTCGCATTCTATGTCACTGCCCGCACCGACGAATCGGCCTCCGCGGATTTGCAGTCGACGCCTCACGACTCCGCCCCAGTGGACGACCACAAGAGATCAAGACCTACCTGGGTAGTGGTGAGTTTGCATCACCAAGATGCCGGTTTAGGTCCCCATCGCCGTACAAGGCTCGCTTTTCGTCGTCAGGCCGCAGCTTTAATGGCAATGTGCGAGGAAGGTTCCCATGCCCCATAGGGGAAAGTAAAAGTAGCAATCTTTGGAGGTGAGGTTGCTCTACGGCGAACTAACGAAGATCCTCCGCCGCCGACGACGAGTAACGATGACGCCGCTATGACACCGACATTACTTATGAAGAAGCCCTCGACGCGCCCAGACTTCAAAATGACACCGCCGCTCCGCACGATGTCAACTTCCAAGACGACGCGACCAAACTCCAAGCCAACCCCGCCATCCAGCGAAGTGACAACCATGTGCCCCCGCTGCGACCTCAGCACAAGACGAAGCAGAGACCGAACATCGAAGCCAAAATGCAATACGAAGACGCGAACGAGTGACCTAGAAGTGGCTATCATGGTCGGACGGTTACCGCCTTAGTGGACACCGGAGCTGACTATGCCGTCATCAGCGGAGTGTTCGCGGCCCAGCTCATGAAAGTGGCGACCGCTTGGGGTGGCCCGCTAATCCTTACTGCTGGTGGTAACCTTATTACGCCGTCGGGGCAATGCGCCGCAATGGTTACAGTAAATGGGCGTACCTACCCTACCAGCTTCGTCGTCCTATAACAGTGTTCCCGCCACAGGACTCTGGGCATGAATTTTCTGAACGAACAACGGTTGATCATCGACCTCCGCTCAAACCTCATTAAGCCCTCCAAAGACAAAGCAATACCTTCCATGAAGACTTCGATGCAGCACTTCGCTCTAAACATCCTCGAAGAAGTATTTAGTGTGCCGCCCTGATCAGGTATCATTGTCTCCGTAGTCACCAGCTACATCCAATCTGCTGAAGGTGTCGTCGACGAAAACATCTAATTGTTTTTGGAGCGCGGACTAGGAGTCGCAAGAGGCGCCGCCCGTTTCCGTCTTGGACAAGCTCAAGTGCTCGTCACAATCTTCACCGAAGAATACCGACACCTGAACAAGGGTAGGACGATTGCGTTCCCTGATGAGTTAGCGGACACCCGAGAAGTCTTAGCCCTCCCCAGCCAACTTGAAGACGATGCACCCAACCATGCCAAGCAGCCCAATTTCGACATCACCCTAGCGCTCCCCCGAGACAAACGAGACAAAATTCGCACTCTTCTTGAAGGCTACAGCGAGTGCTTTTCATCAGCGCCGAAAGTGCGGCAAACTTCATTGGCAAAGCATCAAATTATCACGGACGACCACGCTCGCCCGCTACGCCAAAGCCCCTACCATGTATCGCCCCGAGAATGCCAGGCACCCCGCCTAGGTGGTGCAGACGCCCGACTACTGTCCGGAGTTCCCGGGTTCGAACCAGACCTCGGCGGCTGCGTTTCGATGGAGGCGAAACGAAGTGGCGTCCGTGTGCTGTGCGATGTCAGCGCACGTTAAAGATCCCCAGGTGTTCGAAATTACTCCGTAGCCCTCCACTACGGCTCCTCTTTGTCTCTTTCCACTTTCACTCGCACCCTCATCCCTTTCCTTACGGCGCGGTTCAGGTGTCCACAAAGTAAGTGTGACAGATACTGCACCTTTCCCTTCCTGTGGACCAATTAAAAAAAGAACGCCAGCCATACACGATCAAGTTGATGACATGCTTCGTGATGACGTGATCAAGCCATCGAAGAGCCCCTGGGCGGCACCAGTCGTTTTGGTGAAGAACAAAGACGGGACACTTCGTTTCTGCGCCGATTACCGCCGCCTAATCAGCATAACGAAGGAGGATGTGTACCCTCTTCCTCGCATAGATGAAACACTAGACCGGCTCTGCGTGCAAGGTACATCTCATCGATGAACCTAAGAGCGGCTACTGGCAAATTGAAGTCGACGAGAGAGATCGCGAGAAGACCGCATTCATCACACTGAACGGTCCATTCGAGAATAAGGTGATGCCATTTGGGCTATGCTCCACACCAGCCACGTTTCAACTAGTAATAGACACAGTTGTGGCTGGCTTAAAGAGGCAGGTTTGTTATACTTAGACGACGTCGTTGTCTTGTCGTCAAACTTAGAACACCATTTGAAACAGCTGCTGACAGTGCTGGAAGCCATCAAATCATCGGGACTAACGTTAAAGTCAGAGACGTGCCACTTCGCCTAAGAGCAACTGCGGTTCCTAGGTCACATCCTTAGCAAGGATAGTGTTTGCCCAGATCAGAAGAACGCAGCTGCAATCGGACAATATCCGGTGCCTACCGACAAGAAATCTGTGCGCAGGTTCCTTAAACTGTGCGCTTATTATCAATGATTTGTCGGACATTTTTCGTGCATCGCCCAAACGTTGACGCAGCCTACAAAGGCTGACGTACTTTAAAATGGGAAGCGCCGCAAGGAGCAGCCTTCGACGAACTCAAGTGCCGCCTGCAGTCCCCTCCTGTCCTTGGCCACTGATGAAAACGCCGTGACCGAAATTCATACCGACGCCAGCAGTATGGGCCTAGGAGCCGTTCTCGTCCAGAAAGTGCCGGACTGGAGAAGGCAATCCCCTACGCTAGCAAGTCCCTCACTAAATTCGGAGTCAATTACTCGACGACCGAGAAAGAGTGCCTGGCGATCATCTGTGTCATTTCTAAGTTCCATTCCTACATATACGGTCGACCATTCAAGGTGGTAAGCGACCATACGCGCTCTGCTGGCTGGCTCATTTGTAAGACCCCTCCGCTCGCCTTGCCCGATGGAGCCGAAGACTTCAAGAATTTTACATGACTATCTATAAGCCGGGCCGCAAGCATTTAGACTCAAACTGCTTATTACGCGCTCCCGTCGACGCTCCCCCGGATGACGATGACGACGATGCCTTTCTGGGACTAGCAAGCACCAGCAGTTTTGCACAACAGCGATCAGATCCTCAGCTGAAAGACCTAGCAGATTACTTTGAAGGCAAGATCGCTTCTCCTCCTGCTGTGTTTAGGCATCAGTTGTCGTCGTTCGGCTTAAGCAATGACGTCATCGTAAAGAATTCGCTCCCAACAAGACAGCGCAGCTTCTTGTCGTGCCTAGAAGCCTCAGGCAGGAAATTCTTCATGCGTTGCACGACAAGCCAACAGCTGGGCACCTCGGTTTTGTGCACGTTGCATCAAATCCAAGAAAAGTACTACTGGCCGCGACTGCCTGTCGACGTTTCCCATTACGTGAAAACGTGCCTGGAGTGCCAGCGACGGAAAACGCCGCCGATCAGGCCAGCTTGACTACTGTACCCGATACCGCCCCCAGCCCTGCCTTTTCAGCAAATTGGGATGGAGCGGAGCGCCAGCATCACAGCGGCGCCGAATGCATCCAGAAATTGTGTATGTTTTACGCCTTAAGCCGTATTATACGGGCTAAAGGCTATTCATGTTTGCTTTGCAATGTTTATGTCATTTCATGTCTGTTGAGTTTGAAACATCGAAACGATGTTTCTTAAGGGGGAGTAATGCCGCGAACTGGTTCAATATTTATTTCGTCTTGTTCGACAGCCGCTGGTATGCAGCCTTATCATTGTGATTCTGGCGCGCTTATCAATTCTGTATCAAAGTGTTTGCTCATGCTCGTTGTCGCGATATGACGCGTTATCATTTTCTTTGTCGCGAACGATGCGCCGAGATCTCTCCGATCCCTCGCGTATGTTTCTACAATGTTCCAGTTTGAGCTAGTAGCAGTTTGCGATGTTATCTAGATTGTTCTGAGCAGTCTTTAAATTGAGCGTTGACGAGTGCGACGGGCATTCTTAGTACGACGATCGACGAGCACGTTTGGTGCTATCACCGCCGCAAAATTGCTTAGTTATTTTGCGGGCGCGAGTCAGCCCAATAAAGAGTATCTTCCCTACACTCCAAGACTTCAATTGTCTCAGCGAACTTGTCACCACCACGTGACAATATGCTGCCCCGAACGATGCACAGGTCTAAGGGCAACAATTAAGCCGTCAATAAAAGGAAACTTGTCAGCGAATGCTATGCCATGGGGTAAAACTTCGGTCGACCAGACGCAGTTATGCACGTGATTACCGCTGACACACGGCGATATGAGCGGGTGTACCATTACGATGCAGAACATCGGTGATTGAAAACGTTATGTGTTTGCCGTCAGGAAGGGGGGAACAAGGCCAAAGGAATATAGTAGGTGGCAGCTACGGGTGGCAGAAGAACACATTTGATGCGGCACAGGGAAGTTTTATATCGGTGTTTTCTGTGCCGAAAAGCAAGGCTAAGCGAAGAAGGCCAGATGAGTAATCAATCAGGGTAGCATGGCTCGTTAAAATGTCGATCCCTAGGATCACATCGTGAGGGCAGTGGTCGAGGGTAGTATATAACACACGGGTAGTGCAGCCGCAAATGGTCACGTGCGCAGCGCGCAGTCCCTGACCACAGCGTCACTTCCATCGGCGACACGAACTGCTGACCAGGATGCAGTGTGACAACCTTTTTGAGATGGCGACAGAAATGTGGGCACCAGTGTCAATGAGGGCCCTAATAGTGAAACCGTCGGCAAAAATATCTAAATGTTTACGGCGATGAGCAAGGGTCAGAAGGTTATTTCTAGGCCGGGTCGTCAATGCTGCTTTTACCCAGACGCTGCATTGGATACTTTTCTGAGAGACAGAGAAACGGTTGGACGGTGAACCGCAAGGGGTGGGTGCGCGGGCGGGCGGGTCTGGGAGACGGCGACCAGCTTGAAGACCTCGGGACCACAGCGTTAAAGTCACAGCAAGCCGTGACTCGCTCTGAGTTTGGGTGAGGGCAGAAATTGTCGTTGTGATTAGGATAGTAGTGTGCTCGAGGTGTCGGTACCCAACAGCTGCGGCAATGACAAGTGTGAACGACACATAAGTAAATAAACCAATGGGGCGGTCATCTTAGGTATGCCACTCTTCCGGGTGGTGGTATCGGTAACGGATTGGGGGCGGGAAGGACGTACTATGAGCGAACGCAGCTACGACAGTAGCGTCTCTTTTATCGAGGGCTATGTGGAATGTTCGCCAGTGTTGAATCTGCGATCACGTTGAGGGCCACATTCGTGAATACCTGGCGAATTACGGCTTGAATTAAGGCTATAGTGGCATCTGCCGGCTCAGCATCGAACGCAACTGGTGTAATACCTTCTAGCTGTCGACAAACTATCTTGTGCATGTTGGACGGCTAAGACGGCTGCTGCAGTGGTGGGATATCTTTACAGCAGTGTGTAGCAGCTGTGTCCTGTGACAATATGTTTTGATTTAAGCTTTTTTGTTAGGTCGGGCCCTGATAAAATACCAATGACGATGAGCACTGCACAGCTGCTGATACAATCGATCACGTGTCAGCAGTATAGCTGTAGAACCTTAGTGCTGAACTTTACCTTCATAGAGAACAGACACTGCACAACTGCTGTACAATTGTGGAATATGAGGAGTAAAAGGTACATTCATACAGAACACAAGCACAGCACAGCTGCTTCTTCACTGCATCACACATCAACAGTATACTTGTGAAATGTTAGGAGTGAAACATACTATCATAGATAACCAAGCAATGAACAGCCGCTGATACACTTCATCACATGTCAACAGCACAGATGGGGAACCTTAGCGGTGAAAGTTATCTTCTCTGAGAAAGCACTGCACAGTTGGTGATACATCTCGTTACTTGTCACCGGTGTAGTTTTAGAATGTTAAACGGAACAATACCTTAATGCAGAGCACACGTACTGCGCAACTGCTTATGAAATTATCAGGTGTCAACAATGTAAAATGTTAAACGTTAAGCTAGCTTTGCAGAGAACACAGCACTGCACAGCTGTTTATACACTTCTGCACGTGTGAACAGTGCATGCTGGTGACATGTCAGTAGCATAAATTTCACAACTTTTTGTTCACAAATCGGCACTTTCAAAACTACATTATTACTAAGGGATAGAGAGCACGAAGGTTGGCGTGATAGCCGCTGCCTTGTCACTCTTTCAACCGATCTAGAATAACTTTAGAGGCGAGGATTTCTCTGCATGAATTTCCATAAATATTGCTTACTATGCATCGATAATGTAGCAGAATCAGTACTCAACATAGAAATGCCACCTCATATTAGGTATTTATTGGGTACAGCTATAATGTTTTGACCAAAGCTGCAAACTCTAGATAGCGACACCGCAAACAATGATTCGGGAAAAGAATATAATGTCCACATTATCCTTGCACTCCTTTCAAAGAGCTCAGAGCGATTATACTCTCCAAATAGTGTTTTTCAGGTGACCTGTGCGTTCCTTCAATAACTTCAGTTTGAAAAAAGTTGCGTTTTGACGGCACTTTACATATGCGCAAACAAATAAAAGCACTGAGCGTGAACTGTTTAAAATAGTATATATATGCAATGTTCCAATTAAAAGCTATCATGATGAGGAACATAGCACTGAACAAATGCCTGCACAAATCAGTGCACTGCAATACACCACAAATGTTAAATACATAGCTTTAAAGCATGGCATTTCCAAGAAAGTTTTATTGAGAGCACAGCATTGCACATTTGCACAAACCAGTCGGTACATTTCAAGTCTCCCCATCCTCGGGTATGTTGTGTGATGCTTGTTCTGAAAGGGGTTATCATAGTGAACACAGCACCGCTGCTTACACACCTAAGCACGTGCCAGCAGTGTACTGATGAAAAGTTATTCATAAAAAATCATAGACAACACCGCACTGCACAGCTGCTGATACAATCCATCACGTGTCAGCAGTATAGCTGTAGAACCTTAGTGCTGAACTTTACCTTCATAGAGAACAGACACTTCACAACTGCTGTAGAATTGTGGAATATTAGGAGTAAAAGGTACATTCATACAGAACACACGCACAGCACAGCTGCTTCTTCACTGCATCACACGTCAACAGTATACTTGTGAAATGTTATGAGTGAAACATACGATCATAGATAACCAAGCAATGAACAGCCGCTGATACACTTCATCACATGTCAACAGTACAGATGTGGAACCTTAGCGGTGAAAGCTATCTTCTCTGAGAAAGCACTGCACAGTTGGTGATACATCTCGTTACTTGTCACCGGTGTAGTTTTAGAATGTTAAACGGAAAAATACTTTAATGCAGAACACACGTACTGCGCAACTGCTTAATGAAATTATCAGGTGTCAACAATGTAAAATGTTAAACGTTAAGCTAGCTTTGCAGAGAACACAGCACTGCACAGCTGTTTATACACCTGTGCACGTGTGAACAGTGCATGCTGGTGACATGTCAGTAGCACAACATACCAAAATCGATAACACAGCACTGCACAGCTGCTAATAAACTTCATCACATGTCCACAGTATAAATGTGGAATCTTAGTGGGCAAGCTACCTTATCAAAAAAGGCACTGCACAGCTGCTGGTACAGCTCATTACTTGCCACCAGTGCAGTTGTGCAATGTTAGGGGCAAAGATACCTTCATGGAGAACACACGTACTCTATAGCTGTTTACTGAATCATCACGTGTCAACCCTGTACTTGTGAAGTGTTAAAAGAGAATGATACCTTCATAGAGAACAAGGAATTGTAAAGCTCCCTAACGCCCCATTACTTATCAACAGTATAGTTGTGGAATGTTAGCAATGAAAGATACAGTAAAGTAAAGATACACACTGCACTACCACCTTGCCTAAATACGTTAGTTCGCTGAAATTCACGATTTACGTGCACGGTTGTGCAATCACGTAATTCAAAGGGGCCGTCAAAATAAGAAAATAATTCAGCAAATAGGCACGTGAGTCCAGCCCAGGGATCAGAGCATTTCAATTTGCCTCAAGTCGCCCTTGCTTGGGTCATGTTGTGTTGAAAGAGATATTTATGAATGAATACATTGAACACTTTATATAATCCTACACGGGAGGACAGTTGTTTAACTGTAGCATGTCAACAGTGAAATTAATATTCCCTTAAAACACAGAATTTTATTAAGCATCCACTATTAAATGCTGTGCAAGTCCGCACATGTCCACTGCATGCTGACGTAAGCTGTCCTTTGAAGCCGTTATCAAACAAATAGTGACGATTACATTCGAATTGATCGTCTTGAAACTAGAAAATGTATACTGCTTTCCATGAATATGATCCCCTCTGCAAACAAACGTTTTAGAATAAAATTTCTAGTTTACTGGTACTTCAATGGAAGTCCGTCATTATTTTCGTCATAAACATACATTCTTTCATTTGTGTTCGCCACTAAGAACTGATTAGAATTTTGAAACACCTTTTTGTAGCGATTATTGCCATTCATTTGTTGCTTAATGCTCTGCATAAAGATTGCGCACATAGGTAGACTGGGATCGAATGACACATCCTTATCACTTTTCATTGCTAACGTCCGCCAAGTTTCTCCGGGCGCTATAGAGATCCTCACGACAGCTATGTGCCTGACGGACGGTGCATCCTGAGGGCGGTGGTTTTAAATTAGTTGGGGGATTCATTCCTTCTAATAAGTGAAAGATTTTTTTGAAAATCCGGAACAGCTTGTAACACGACTGTGTCAAAAATATTAATCAAATTGATGAAATCTAATATTAAAATGAGCTCTTAGAAAGTGAGCAGGGTTGAAGCGGCCTCATCTGTGTTTATTAGAGTATACTGTAGGGCCAGCGGCAGAAAGTTAGGTGGGCGGATGAGATTCAGAAGTTCGCAGGGGTCAAGTGGATGCAGCTAGCACAGAACCGGGTTAAGTGGAGAAATATGGGAGAGGCCTTCGCCCTGCAGTGGGTATAGTCAGGCTGATGGTGATGATAATGATGACTGTAGGACCAGTTGGTCAAACATAGTTAAGCAAAAAACGTACCTTTAAGACAGGGCTAGAGAGACGTGGACAGGATAGAGGTACAACTTACAACTGAATGAATCGTACGACGAAAAAAGCATCCCATCATTAAGCAACAATACGCCTGCGCATACCTAGAAAAATTTATAGCACTCTTCATTGGCAGACTAAAACACAAAAAAAAACAACAACAATCAAGCCTATCGTTCATAAACAATAAAGTTATCGTTCATGATATGAGGTGCAACCTCAAGTACGTTTTAAAAGCTTTTCTTTTTCCGTACGATAAACAGACTGTGTACTAATGCACCTGTCACTACTACTGTACTCGCTACGTGTCACTCCCTCCTCTGTGTTTGTCTAGTCTTAACAGCTGCACCTGAATCAGCATGATGCCATACTACAAACTTATAAGTACAACTCAAGGATGGTCTCCAGCTCAAAACTGAGGCTTTCTAGACTGTTGTATGCACTGCTGAAACAATATTTATGATGATCTTAGTGGTCGTGCAAGATGTTCCGATAATTGCGTCAGCGCTGCTTGGTGGGCCGCTTATGAGGTGGCACTTATGAGGAGATAGATTAGATATTCTTATTTTATTTTGAAGGTTTAGTTTAAACTTTCATCAGATTTTACTAAAACAGCACGTCCTATGCATGAACCCAGAAAATCAGGAAATTCATAGCAGTTGGTAAAGCATTAGGTGGTAGGATGCATGGTGGGTTTGCTCGTTTGAATTTCATTCACGCAAATGAATTAATAAAAAAATGGGAAAATGGGCATGCATGAAAGGAGTCGTGTTGGAAATAACGAATATATCCTGCAGTAAAACGCGACCTCGAAAACCTCAATCTCACTCTTTGTTTCATTTTGCAACTAAAGCATGCGGAAGCTTCCTGTGCATTTGACGTGCCATATAATCTATATACTCGATTGCAGTAGTGCCGTAACCGCAGAAGCTCACCTTTTATGACCATGAAATCAAAGACAGTTCACACTAGTGGAATTGCCTCAGGCGACGAAAAAAGCGACAAAGAGAAGTCCATCAGTTTTTGCAGTTTTGTGGACGTAACTGTGCCCATCATGCACAAAGAACCGGTGGAAACTCAATGAACGAAAGCACATTATATTTTCCCACGAGGCTTCCGTAGCGGTTCAGTGAGCAAGACCATAGTCAGGAAAAAATAAAAACTACTTAGTTAGCACAAATTGGCCACTAGTGTTTTATACTTTTTCTGACCGAGATATTTTGTTGGGCGAGAGGGTACATTTTCATTATTATTTAAACAGCGCGAACACGAACACTCAAGACAAGATAAAAGAAAGACACAGTACACGTGCATTTACTGTGGCTTTTTTTATCTTGTCCTTTGTCTTTGTGTTCGCTCTGTTTAAATCAATAATGAATACTTTTTCTGAAAAGCTCAACACTGTCGAATCGCCAAGGCTGCTGCTGCCACATTTTGAAGAAATAGATATGATGTTTTACATTCCTGCGAGATAGATGCGAACATGCACGGGGCCTCGAAAGTTTATGCCCCACTTGCTGCAAATGTTTCACTCTGTATCATTCGGAATGAAAAGTTTAGAGGCTGAGTTTAAATGCTCGGTTTTTTCTCTGTGCTGTTGAGAGTACGCAGACCTGCAAATTATTATGAGGCTGACTGCCGCTTCTCAATTACTGCGCAAGTTCATGATTCTTACTATTGAAATGCCATTTAAGAGAATACTGTCTTCTCCCGTTCTTTATGCCTTAGACCTTCATGTGAATGTAAACGAGGCGAACGTCCTTCTGGTTTGCAGGAATAGAATGCCGAGGAAAAACTATCCCACCCAACGTGCCGATGCACACTTGGTGTATTCAGCGGCGACGTCAAAAGCGGGCAGCCACCATTAATGAATTGCTTGCATAATTTATTTGTGTCCACGTGACGTAGGCTGTGCAAGTACGGTGAAGAGACTCTGCAACATTGTCCGCGATTGCCATGGTGTGCTGTCTGGGACGCCTCGCTGTGACGCCTCATGAATGAACTTGTTCTTAGCCCGACACGTTCACTTCTTTGTACACTTTGGGTTAGAAGCGTTCGCAGTGCTCGGAGAGGATTCAGCGTTGAGTCCATTTACTGGTCGTACTATTTATGTTTCGAGCTATTCGGATCGAGGTCCTCTATGTCGCTAGGCAATTGGAGCATAGAATTTTTTTTGTCATGACCGCCAGTTGTTAATAATGCTTGTTGCGCTTTGGGCACATATTTAACGACCAACTGATGCCGTTCAGCCTCTGGCGTTAAACAGGACTATTCAACGAATCGGTGGAACTATTTTTTTTAACTTCGGATTTAAGTCCGCGTACTAGCGCAAAGTTTCGTCCGCAGCAGCCCCCGTGGCATCGAGCCTCTCCCAAAAGACAACTCGAAAAGAAACACAATGAACGCTACCAGCAGGAGGCCGCCAAAGCAAGAAAGGCCGACAGTTCCTCAAGTTGTGTTAAATACGTGGTTGTGCTGCCCTCAACGGGACTTGATGCAGCTTTGTGCATCGACCGCCTCTCATCCGGATGCAGAGCTGTTTCTAGTAATCGGCGCCACAGGTTGTTGTGAATTTTTGTGAACAAGTAATCCTTTCTATAACCTATTACTTCATATGCCGGAACCATAGGCTCGCGCGATTCAACGAACCCTTTGGGGTAGAAAGCTTTATCAGCATCCCCACTTCCCGGCATGAAACACGCGAAGCCTAACCTTCGCGCGCAATGAAAACATTCCTCGGGTGTTGCAAAAGCGAGGCGCATTTTCTTCGCATTTCTTTCAAAAGCGGCCTTCAACTTGGCATTTAGGGCTGCAAAAGCTTTGGTCGTGTCTGTTGAACTTCTCATAAAGGCTGCATCGTTGAAAACGCAGGGTACTAGTTCATTCTTATCCAGTGCGCTTTCGAGCTCGTCCAAGGTGTCAACGTAGTTCGGCGGAATAGTGACACAGAGGCGCGACATTATTTCGCCTCGCAAGAAAGACGACAAAGGTAATATGGCCACGATCCATATACAGAGGAATGCTTTGCGAAACGACCATGTCCGGAGAATGGCTCTTCCCCGAGGAATCCTATCTATTGGTACAGAAGTAGAAAGAAACGACGCCATTAGCAGCAATTCTGATTTTGCGTCAAGTGAAAGTTGGCCGAATTCGTAGATGTAGCCAAAAGTAAGGACAAGCCAAGATATAAGCATAATTATTGCAATGAAGAGTAACAAAAATATGATTGATTCACGACAGTAAAAAATGATATTTTGGTAGTGGAACTGTTTCTTGAAGTGAAAAACGTCTCATATGAAGAGTGCAATACTGGTGAAATATGAAAGGCTTCAAGGACGGAGATATCTGCTATCAGAGACGCCAGAAATACATCTGCATTGCCACGGTATATGGCATCAACTGCCTTTTTAATACTCCGGTACGCCTTAAACCTGATAGTTGCGTTCTGTGCTCTGAGTGCTTTCATCATTATTGCGTAGATCTTAAGATGGCAGGAGCTTAGGACAAATCGTTTAATTATTATGCAAGCAAACGTAATTGCCTTCCCTTCGTGTGGCAAAGTAAAACGCGTCCCACTTATGGCGTGTGTTGGGGAACACATCCGAGAAAAAACAGATGCCTTCACCGAGCCTCTAGGGATCGCTACATTTGCAGCCATGAACTCTAGGCCACCGCAGAGCGGCAAGTAGGACCCAAACACGTTCTCATCTCCAAACATTAAAAAGCGCTGCTTTCTGTGAAACACAATCCATTCAGTAAAGTAGACCAGGCTGACTTTCAAAATCTTTCTCATGCAATATGATTTTGACTCGTCGGTTCCAACCACTACAAAGACTGATCGGACATTTAACACCCTGTGCTTCTTAACAGTTGCGATCAGTTCCTCACCGTAGAATAAAAACTTAGCCGCTTTGATGGTGAAGTTCTGCATTATGAATTCATCGAAGAGGTCCCTCTCTTTTCCGCATGTGACTAACGCCAACGAATCTTGTGGGCGAATCCTTTCTTGAAGAAAAGAAGAGGCATATGTAATATCAGCACGTGAAACACTCATTCCAAGACGCTGTTCAAGCTGGGCACCTTTAATGAATTCTTGCGGGCTTTGTATCTCGATATTCGCGAAAAAAAGTAAGATCAAACAAACTATATTTACCATTTTGTAGGCTTCAAAAATGTCGATGTTGCAGGAACTAGTCTTGAAACACTGCCGAATCAGCAAGATTTATATCTGGTTCTATTGTTTAGATAATGAATGGCACAAAGCTTTATGGATGCCTGCGGCCGGGGTGCGACTGTTGCAGTTGTTATAAAAAATGAAATATTGTTTCTGCGCACAGCAGCCAATGTTTATCTACGATTTTTAGAATGAGCAGCTTCATGAGCAGCTTCCCCTTTTCCATAGGTTTTAGTGTGATGTCAGGACACGTTTAATATCCCCAGGCGTTCGAAATTACTCCGTAGTCCTTTACGGCTCTGCTTTCCCTCTTTCCACTTTCACTTTCGCCTTCTTCCTTCACTTACAGCGCGAGTCAGGTGTCCACAGAAACAAGAGTGACAGTTACTGCGCATTTCCCTTCCTTTGAAGCAGTTGGTAGAAGTAGTAGTCGCAGTAAACTGGAGCAGCACCAATCTTGGTGACCCTGTCTGAAAGCTACGGATCAATAGCCCTACCGATAACTTGTTTTGCAAAACAACTCTTTTCGGAAACCTAATCTATAAAACAAGGAACTTGTCGCATTTGATTCCTGAACACTGAAATTAAAAAGCTATTCCGCACTGCTCCGGCGAAAAAATAGGTGCTAACAAGTCCTTTTATGTGAACAAGCTCTTTGGATGTAATGAGCAATGTAGTTTGTTTCAAAAAGAGGTAACACGTTTTATGTTAAACTAAGCAATTGATATATAGAATCGTTGCCTAATGCTTTTTTACATCCGACAGTCATAACAGGGTTGTTACAAAGAGTGTAAACGTAAAACGTGCCAGCAATTTGAATACAAATAGAACAAAAGAGTTAGCAACCACCATACAAAGCGCTTTTGAAATGGTGCCTTGTGTGGAATTAAAGTCCGATTGTTCGCTATGACGCCGTCTGTAAGGATGCGGCTTCGACCGTGGTGGCAGTTTCTTTAGCAGGCAGGAATCTAAGAATTGCAGCTCGCAGGTCAGGTTCCTAAAGCAGGTCTTGGCCTGGAAAAATAAAAAGCAATTATATTATAATCTCTCACTGACCAAACATTCCGACTGATGAGGTGAGGTTGTTATGGCGTTTGACCGTTGTGTCCAGGGATGCAGGGTTGAGCTGCGGCGACTGTTTTCCGATGAAAGCGAAACTCGAGACCGCTGTGTGTTGTGCGTTGTTACTGTGCAATAAAGACCATAGTTGGTCGAAATTTCCGGAGTTATCCACTACGTCATATCTGAAAGCCTGAGTCGCTTTGGGCGTCAAGTCCCAGAAATGTGAACAAATAATTTAGAACGCTGGGTTTTTTGCCATTTCTAGAAGAAGCGAAAGCATATCAAGAAAATGCGACGAAACCTCGATAACTGACATGGTGAGCCCAATCTCGCTTCTACTGTAGAACGTTTCTTATTTCTTTGCCATTAACGCGTTTCATTCCCTCTCGCCTTTCCGGCACATGCAGCCTCTGTCCCTCTACTTGCGATTTATTATTCATTAAGATTTCCAGTGCTATCGGTTGGCGGTAATCCTACATACCCACGCTGATATTGAATGATTAGGTTAAAATACAATAAAAGGTTTACCTGCCCAAGAGTTTTCGCCAGCTCTTGTCACCGGCGCCTCCTTCACAGGGATTGATGCATGATTACAACAGGTTAGTCAGAGGGCACGTTAACAGGTATATTGGTTGTCTATAATGGTGAGGTAAGAAATTTAAAAAGGAATTATGTTCATCCATGTGAGTTTAAAGCATGCGTTACAGCATACTTTGCATCCGCTTGCATGCTTACAGGCAGTCGCCAGCTACTTTCTGTAAGATCCCAGCTGGCGCTAATCCTGATCGCTATGTCGGCCACGTCCCCGCCAATGTACCTGCCGTTTCTCACCTGCCAAACAATATGCTAGCTCAGTACTATCACGTGGCTATGAGCCTATTCTTGGTATTGTGGGAGTGCCGCTAGAAACTTTGTCCAGTCACCTCATTAAGTGACGTGGCACTTAGCTATGAGCCGTTACACTACGTCGTTTTCAAAGCTTCGACAAGCCCTGAAATTTAGTGACAAAATACTTAGAGCTGAACACAGATATAACACCAAGCCAGGTAAATGGATCCGCAAAAGCTAGCGCTACCTTATTTTTACAAATGAGAAAACTGTTATTTGGTTTAAGCCAGTAAGCAATTGCAAACTGCGGCCGTAATAGCGGCATATCATGATCTGAATACAAGCAGCCTTTCGTAAACCTCTTGAGCCAGATGAAACCCGATAACAACTTCACGTGCTAAAGAAAAACTAATTGCATTATGCGCTCTAAATGCCTGCTGCGGGAACAATGCCACCTTAACCAGTGTGTTATAATTAGCAGTGGGTTAAGTTCAATTTCCTGCTTAGTATAAAATGCCCCTTCATGGAGGCAAAGTCTCCATTCTCTGCATGGTGTCAAGGATATCAAAGGGTTTATAACAGTGCTTTCTTCCTGTTTTATGGGGGCGAAAAATTGCTTCTGTCACAGATTACAGAAATATCTAACTATAAACGTCATCCCCACTTTTCATATAATCAGTGTATTTTTATATTTCCTCTTGGACTGGGGAATACATGTATAGTGTAATTACCTTCTAGAGCGTGTTCCTCCATATGGCGTCTAATTGTTTAATGCCATTAATGTCAATACCATAGTTGTCTGAAATTTTTTTTCTAGACCTTTTTTTCATTATATAGCAGCTGTTTCTTTTGTTCTCTAACACCATAGACACATGATTGTTACGGATCATCTCCGAATTCTGCTACATCCAGGAGGCCATTTACTCGAGGCAAAATAGTTGTTTCAGAGTCTGTTTTAACAAACCTGGCCTGCATTTCATACCTTCTCAAATCATGGTAAAAATTTTTGATAGGAATTACATTGGTTACGTATATATAAAAACTCTATCACCAGCAAATCAAGAATCCTGTTAAAATAATTCGTTTCCTGTGGCGTATTGAACACCACAGATATCTACGTGGTAAAAATCACCACAAACACCTTTGGGTGCACGGCTGCAGAGAAATAAGGGTAATATTTCAGAACATCAAAAATTTTGTTTTCAAAGAAAATAGAAATATCAAACCAACACAAGTAAAACCTTTCTAACAAATAATTCATACACGGCTGGCCCAAGCAAAAATATAGACGAAGATATGTGAAGATGGAATACACACATAACGAGTTTCCATAAGGTAGGCCAAAGTTCTTAACAAAGAACAACCATTTGTATGAGGGTTATGTAATTTCACCGACCAAGAAACAAAATACTTGAGGAAAGAATATATGCACGAGAGAGAACACGTTCCATTAAAGGGAAACTACTTCCCAAAGTGCTGATTGATACTGTAGAAAAAAAAAAACAATTTGCTTAAAGCAGAATATTTCTCAGTGGATGCTTATATCTGTCAAGAAAATGTTATAAGGGGGTATTTTTACCATGTACAAGATTTTTTTTTTTCATGGTAAAGACATCCTGCTGCAGTATTTGGTTGGTGGCTTAAAAACGCAATTATTACCTTCAAAATAAAATGTAATGAACATATGCGCAAACATATTTCTACTCTAGATTTCGAGGCAAAGTATTGTGTAATGAATTTTCACAAGGTTTAAAATTGCAGGCAACATGAAAAGCGTATGTTGTGGCAATTATTGCCATTGACATGTAAGTAAAATGCAAAATGCGCTTTGTTAATTCAGACACTTGGCGATAAGCTCGAAATTACCAAAAGCTCAAAATATTATTTTCAAACGTATGTAGATGGCTTTTGACGCAATGTAGTTTAGTTATATGCGCTTTTTGCGCGTAATTTTAAAGGAAATCATGTTTAGTTCCAACCCATAAATACATGTGGTGATATTCACAGTGCACCACTGTTCACTGGTACTTCTGTCAAAATTTTGTACATTTGTCATCCTGGGTAATGATTTGACTCACTCCTTATTAAACATTGCTGCTTCCGTAGATGGAGATTATTTCCATAAGAAATGATTACATTTTTTTAGGGAGCGATTGACCTGAGGAGATAAAAGGCGCGCACAATTTGAGCTATGCATAAGCAGAAGACATGTGTTTCACTAAGGAAACCACACCCAACGTTTCATTTACTTTTAAACATAACGCTGTAACGGGAGCTCGGGAGTATACATGTAGTGAATGGAAACTAGAAAATGTGTAACCATTCCTATACCTATCAATTTTCTAACACATTGAAGTTTAAACGCAGTGGAGTGATCATACAATTCTTAACGAAGGCCGAGTCAAGGAGCGTGAACAATTTACCAGGGTTATTTCAGAGTGCCGATCACTGCTTAACATGGATAAATTATACTATTATTATCACTAACAGCGACGTCTTTATCTGACCAAAACAAGGTAGATTAACTATGGAAATATAGGGCGAGGGGGGGGGGGGCGCTCTGTCAGGTGGAACATCAAGGCGGCAGCACATACCTGAATAAGTGTTTAAGTTGTAAAGAAGTTAATCGACCAACTTGAACATGGTAGCTGGGATTTTCTGGAATGAATGAAACTCGATCTCATAAAACACCGTTCGTCGCAGAAAGAGGTTATCTGTAAAATGATGAAAAAATATTGACAGCAAATACAATCCCCATCTATGCAATTTGAATGTAATTATTGCAGTAAAAGACTTTTAACACGCATCTCTTTTGATAGCTTCCAAAGATGGCTCAGTAATGTTGCCCAACACATCAATGTTTAATTAACAGGCGAATATCTGCGAATATATAAATAGGTTTGAAGATTTAGTCTTCAAAATTATGAACATTAAGCGCTCATTTTTTTGGTTACTGTGTATTTGGCTTACTGGAATCGGAAACGCAGCCTCGACGCGGTGGTGCATTACTAAGACGCCCCACTACTGTGCCGGAGTTCACGGGTTCGATCCCGACAGCCGGCGGCTGCGTTTCGGTGAAGGAGAAACGGACAGGCGTCTTTGTGCTATGCGATGCCAGGCACGTCAAAGATCCCCAATTGTTCGAAACTTCTCCGTAGTCCTCCACTACGGCTCCTCTTTTTCTTTTTCCACTTTCACTCCCACCTTGCTCCTTTCCCCTACGGCAAGAGTCAGGTGCCTACAAAAACAAGTATGACAGATACTCCGCCTTTTCTCCCCTCTGAACCAGTTGTATATAGAATCGAAAAACCAAATGAGTTCTCCTTGCGGGACGTCGCGCTGGCGCCTGCTCTTGTGTGTTGGTACTGGCCCCGTATGAGAGCAAATTTCAATACAAAAATACTCATTTACTCAGAAAAGGACAGCAAAATATACTTGGTAATATACCTCTATCTCAACGCAAAACGCTGGACAATGGTATTGGCACTAGCCACTTAGCCCGATTGCTTCCAGACCTAGACTGTTCATTCAGTTAGCCCGGGGCTCTTGAAAAGGCAAGAGGAAAAGTATAAAAAGTATTTTTGCCTTTGAATACTATGAAATGCGAGAAGGTTTTGAAGGCAGGGAAGATATTTTCCAAATTTGTGGCATGTTTGATCTTCATTTTCGGCCTTCGTTCGATGTATCGACATCCACACAGCGGTTCTACACGAGCTGGATGTCTCGCGGCACTGTTCCATTATATCTCACACACGTACACTGGCTTGCTGTGCCACATAGCCTCTTTTAGAAACACTACTTCTCCATCTACTGTATTTTATAGTCCACGAAGAATAAGCAGGGGTCTTTTACATGCATTGAAGTCTACCCTCATAGGAGAAATTTTTGAAATCGCCGAATCCATTTATACTGATGTCACAAATCTAATACGAATGAGAGCGCAAGATTTATTTTTGTTGAAATACATCATTTTTTATTAGTAGATGTCTTATATGCCTTAATGATAAAACTTGTAAACCATTCACTCAAGGATGCTTGCATACCAGATAAACGATCATGTCAAAGATGAATATCTCCTTTTAAAAGAAAAATTGCTGGAGTCTTTGTTAAACTCAGTTAAAAGCATCCAACACATCTCAACCATGAGGCTTCAAGAGCTTCAAAGGAAATTAGGTAAAGAGGAATATACTCACCCGCTTTATTTTCAAGGTCTTTTCCATTAGATAAAATTCACAGCAAAGATTGCCGCATTAGAAAGACGAGCAAAAAAATCTGAGGCCTACAATTTTAGTCCGCTGAAGAGAGAAACACACCTTCAAAGTTTTTTGGTGACGACGAACATGCTGTCGACATCGCTTGGGCTTCGCAGTATCGACAGCTGTACCAACTGGTAGTTCTTGTAACGCTCTTTCAGACATGCATTTAAATTCTTTATGCAATCGATTTTTTGAAATGGTAGGGTATATTCCTAGATCTGCCTAAATGATGCAGCCCATAGTGATGATACATGTTTTCGTTGGAGGGAAAAAAGCGAATTATAATTTTGCAATAAATTATTTTCATACGCAGCCATCCTGAATGGAAATAAAACTACCGGTTTTCTAAGACGATAGAAAACCGGTTCTTGTTTTCACTCGTAGCTTTCCCCATGGTAGTTACACGGCTTGAGAACACTCCTGCGGCTTCTTTGACACGGTGTTCGCCGCCTTGAGAGAAAACTAAAATGAACCATCGGCAATCTGAACGTGGGGTTGGCCTAGTAATATGACAATATGCAGACACTCTGACGAGGGGTGTGTGAGAGAGATATAAGTGGTATATTCAATCATGCCGATTTGAGGTGAGCTGACAGCATAACTTTTTCGTGGCATTGAATTAGCGAGTTCACAGAATTGTGAAGGGAGCCGTCCACTTTAGGCATGTTTAAGAGGCGTATGTTCTGGGAGATCTTCTTTACACTCCGCTATTTTATGGGCGGAGCTTTGACGTCAGGTTATATCGCTGACGTTATAAACAGAAACAAAGCAAAAGTGTGCACCAAGGTGGCCAAGCGCACCGAAGGCATGCCAAGGCTCCAAGATGGCCAGTTCCATCTTCCAAGGCTCGGTTTGTGGGCGCAGCTCAACAAAACCGCGAAACACATATTAACCATGTGTGGTTGGTAGCACGGCTCACATACTGTGCGAATACGGTGTCTCTGAAGACACCAGCCCAAGATGAAAACTACAGCTATAGCTGCCGAGCAGTAATACGTTTAATTTTATTTCTCATAACGCTTAGCGTATGGGCTAGGCGGAGAATACTTATGCAAATTTTTTCGGTGCATCCTTCGCGTTTACACTACTTTGCAGTTTTTTAGCACATTACTTTTGTGCCTTTACGACTTCGTAAATGACAGGTGAAAGATTGGCCGCTTCACAGTTGTGTTGTTGTGGCTGTAGGAAGAAGGAAAAGAAAATGCACGGGCTTGTTATGGCTCTGTAGCTAAGCCACCTCCGCCGCCTCGTGCAGAAACAAGAGAAAATGGAGAAGAAAGAAAAAGAAGAGGGAGAGAAAGACGCGCGCCGCAACAACTGCCGTCGTCCACCACTGAAGCGGCGGCGAGCGCAATGCCTGCCCACAAGAGATAAAAATTCGGTGGCAGGCAAGCCTACGCCGCAAGCGACGGTGACCTACCTCCCAAGCCCCATCAGCGGAGGATCATTGATTTATAAAGCCTACTAATGAAACTACCCAACGCCGCAACAAGCGTTAAAAATGTATGCGTGAAAAAAAAAGCGATGAATTTCGGCTACCGTGTGTGTCAACGTTGGTAGCAAACGCTTATTGCAATGCGCAGGTACTAATTGTCGGGGCTTTCTACATATTTGCGGGTAAGTTTTCGAAAAAAGTTGCAGTTGTGCCTACCCATGGTGGTCGTCAATATGGTACTCAACTCAACCACCTAAATTAAAGCAGCCTAGTGCTGCCTAGTCGCTACAAATAACGTCAGGACAGGCATAACGAAATTCATGTCACTGGTGTTTTATATTTTTTTCTTCTGCATGAATTCTGTTTTGTTGTGTAGATGGGGAAGCATTTACTGACTTCAGCTGTGCATTAAGAAAATAAAGCAGTGTCGAGAGAAAAGACAATGTATTCTTAATATCAGAATAAATTACAACACACCTTTATGCAAAAAAAAAACAGAAAAATACTGCTACAGCCGGAGTAGTGCTCCGTTATGCTACATCAATTCAAAACTGAAATGCAGATAAAACGATAGTCTTTTAACGGTTAGGTACATACAAGTTTTGACACACATACACAGAAGTGGTTGGTATGAATATTTTATTCACATGTTAACATGTCAGTGAGAAGAAACTCAGTTTATTGCATTAACAGCTGTACCAACTGGCAACATGTTCTGTGCATGAATACAATAATAAACTTTGTACACAAAAAACGCAACCTTTACAAAATTATTATATAGCAAGGTAGATTAAGAACAACAAGTCATTGGCTTGATATTGGGAATGCTAAAGCAGGACCATAGAGTAAATAGTGCAAGTCAGCATCCATCACCTGATCGTAAAGATGACGTGTCAATGCGGGAACAGGCACACAAATTACAGGAACAGAAAATGCCGTAGGATACTATATAAGCTGTGGGCGCTTATGAATACTGCCATGAGCGTTTCCCTCTAAGAAGTGGTACAGCTAATGTGTGTGTAATTACAGCATGTCACTGGGTGAGTGTGTGAACACAAGAAAGAGAAATACAAAAGTTAGTAAATTCGTATGCAAAATCAAAGTACTGTGTACACATGCCCACAGTTACCAGATTGCTGAACATAATAAAGGTACCCCTCTGCAGTGGCTGAGTGGTTAGGGCACTTGACTGCCAAACCCAAGGATGGATCGAATCTAGCTGCAGCGGTTGCTTTTCGGTGGAGGTGAAAAGCAATATGTGCATGTGCTGCGCAATGTCAGTGTGTGTTAAGAACCTCAAGTGTTCGAAATATCGGGAGCATTTCATTATGTCGTTCCTCATTGGCCTGAGTCCATATGAGACGTTAAACCCCATAAACCAAGCAACCGTCAAAAAGGAAATTCATCTCACTGCCTGAAAGCATATTCATATTTAGGTAGCACACAGTAGTTTCTTCAGTCTGTGGATGCATTTTTGTACTGCCAAAGTTCTTCTTAGTGCATTTATCTACAGCAAAACCGTTTAACAGAGTCCAGCAACATTTTCAGCAAATGGCTTATGAAAACTGATAACTTCATATATTGGCTAAAACCACAAGCATATTCTTTGAAATCAGGGCTATATTACAGTAGTTATGTCAGTGTAGTCTCCACATGGTGGCCACTTTGAAATGTTGAGATTCTTTTATAAGTACTGCTTCCTGAACAATGCAATACGTTTCCTCTGATTGCTTTTATAATTTCATTTGCTTGCAGAAAAAAATACCTCAACTTTGGTTGTTTTGCGCAAGTCCTCAACACGCTTGCCAATGCGACCCTTAGTGCTCCAGTGCTCACTGCTCATCCTAGCTGGCAACAATTAACTTCTTTTTGCTTTAAAATTTTTTTCTGCAGAGGACGGGGCCTATGATTTGAACAACCTTTGGTCGGAGAATTTGGTATATGTAAGCCACTTGTTGACGGAATCGATGCACTCAAAGTAGCACAATTAAGCTGCCTCGAGGTTCTCATTAGCATTGTTCGAAGTCAAAGGATCAGTACAATAGTACCGAAGGCTGGTGAACTTTTCTGCAAGGCTTCGAGCTTTCTGTCGCTGAATTTTTATTTGGATGGAGGTTGGTGCTCCAACTGTCATATATGGAAATCCATTGTTCGTTGTCTTTCTGGTTGCATCTAGGCATAAAACACTTTGGCCATATTTCAGCATGATCTCTTTCATGAATTTTGATTGATGTTTTGAGAAGCGTTTCTTCACATTCTTGTTCCCATTCTTCTTGTACTTCATCACTTTACCCTCCCAGATTGTTACAGATGTTCTTTTTGCCTGATCTGAAAAAAATGTTACTGTCTGGGTGGCTATCAAGACTTCGGCATTTTATTGATCTAGAGAGCTAATTCTGTCTTTATGAAGCGCAGACTGGATATGGTTACGTATGCCCGCATCAATTGGGAAGAATGCTCGGCAACTTGTGTCCGGCTTTGACTGATTTCCGAAGAGAACTTCTTTGACATAAAAGTCCAAGCACTGTTTGACTGTTCGGACACATGTGCTTTCGCGCACAAGGTCATGTATTTTGGCCGATAGTTGTTTACTCAAAGCTTGGCTGAAGGCTTCAACATGTTCACATTCATGCCCACTGTGCATTCTAATAGATGACACTGTGACGTATACGCGTTGCTCGGGCCTAATGTTCTCTCTTCTTTCTATTTCATTTTCTAGCTGCCTTATCTTGTCAGCCTTTATTATGTACGTCCTTTATATCCCTGTGCCAATAGCGATGTCAACCTGAAATGCAGAATGATCAAAAGGGAATGAAAATTATTAGACGTCTATATTGTCTACAAAATGTATCTGTCTTGAAAAGAGTATTATGTGTAGGTATCAGAGCAATGGATAATGAAGCAATATTAGATTATATCAACCAGTCTTCAGTAATTAGACCAATTGTGTTCGTTTTCTTGTAATATATTGATGGCATTATGGTTAAATACTGCATAACACTAAGAGCTCTTGTTAATTACGATGGCATCACTAAGAATAAATTTTATTGTATTATACTGATATAACCTGTTTTCATGTAGTGCAAAATTTATATAACCAGTTTGCTATGTATACTACAATATTTAGGGTACATGCTTATAACTCTTGGTGCACCACACCTAAGTATGATAGCTACAATTAATTCTCCTACTAGAGAATTCACACTCCTAGAAATGAAGCCAGAATTATAAATATATTTGCAAGGAAGAAAGCGTTGCACAGATTAGACACGGATGAAAAATAAAACACGCACAGAGCTAACTTCCAGCAATATTTATTTTGGAAAGGAATGGCGCTTTTTATGCCATCGTATCCCAAGTGCGCGATCGGAACGTCGACTTGCAAAGAGTACCTCCCCGATACGCGAGCTCTTTCCATAAAAGCACGACAGGGGGTCTACTTGCACAATCACCTTTGAGAAGTGGAGTTTATTCCCAGTCGAAAAAACTACAGAACTGTGTCAAAAACATGACAAAATATTATGTAGTTCTGTCGTAACCATCAAATTTTTCTGTAGTTTTGTAGTACTTTTCTGTAGTTATGTAGTTTTTCTGTAGTATATTTCTGTTGTCTGTAGTTTTGTTGCACTTTTCTGTTGTAACAACAGAAATATCTGATGTTACTACAGCATGTTCTGTTGTCACAACAGGTTTCCCGTCAAAAACCGTACAGAAATTCTGTCGTTACATCAGAAAATTTTCTGTAGTTTTTTCCGACTCGGATTCGCTTCAATTATTTCACATGTTAACCGGTTTCCGTGCACTTTTAAAACGAAGCATTTTTGTTTTCTTAGAAGGGAAAGAATCCATTTGCGAACGTGGTAGTAGCTGACAGATCTTTCCCACACATGTTCTTTGGCGTCTCGCCCATGCTACCGCAGCTAATCATTCAGGCATCTGCCTGTTTGCCCCACATATTGTTTGCCACAGCAGAGAGATATTTCATGCATACACGGCATTTTCGATGCGAATAACAAATTTTTCCCCCATGCTTCTTTGTGCAGCCATCCGCTTTTTAAACTTCGGACATATTTTCGGTTAAAAGATAACTCAACTTATTAGGAGCCGAAAAACCTCTCTAGCTTTCGATTGCTGCACTATATATTTTTTTCATATTATAGGACAGTTAATGATTGTATGGGACGATAGCAACTTTATTTTTACACGGATTTCCTCGACCGACCTTTTTCTGCCTCATAAACTAACATAACAAGTTCAAGCATCCACGCTTCAAAATATATTTGGTTCTCTGTCTGAATTTTTCGAGCAGGCCATGATTTCAACTCTCATGTAGCTGATGTGTGGGTATGCTTCTCTGTTCTCATCAAAATGGGAACTTAACTGCCTCAGCCTTTTTATTTATTATTCATAATATTTTGACACATATGTACATTTTGCATCAGGGCTGTAACACGGACTCTTGAGCAAGACATTAACTTGTCATAACACCTGCTGAACGTAGCAAAGCTGTCGTGCAGCACAGGAAATTATGATGGTCTTGGGCATGCTGCTCGCTCTTTTGTTTCCTGAATGCCTGGCGCCACAATTCCATCTTTGTCAGTACCATTCCCATTATAATGACAGAACAAAAAGTTATGAAGGGCAAAGTATTAAACCTGAATTCACCTTGCACATTTTCATTCCATTCTGGTTACTTTAGCTTCAGTTTTAGCTGTTCTATTTTTTAAGAAAATTGTATATATTTTCGAACTTCAATAAATGAAAACACCATTTTTTCACTTGGTTTTACTTGCATTAAGATGATTTGGCTTATAAGGTTTTAATCGCAAAGTGATTCAGGCTACAAGAGGTGTGTCTAACATGAATTACTTTTATGCTCAGTTGCCTGTATAGTAACATTTGGCCATTCTAGCTGCTTTGAGACAACCATTGACTGAAGCCTCTTGCTAATGACTGTACCTTCGCTTAGACGTTTCCTCCTTATCTTTGAGATATTAATACCTTCACATTACATACAAATTGCTAAAATTTAAACCCTTCTCCTGGAACAGAAAAAAATCAGGCCTACCTTGAAGTCGGGAGTTGCGATCAGCCACTTCAAGTGCATGATTACAGTGCATCCATTTTTCTTTGTTCCCTGTAACCTCATTTTTTTCTTTCCAAAGACATCTTGAGGCCAATAAGGTGGGCAACTTGTCTCAAAAGAATAACCACTCGTGATAACATTTGCTGCTTTCATCTGTCAAATTGACACAATATTATGTCACAATAATAATGAAGGCATCGGTCTGCTATAATTTTTATTGTTAGTCAATACAAATGTCCGCTTATACCATTTTACACTGCTGTTCATTGTCTGTAGATCCGCAGGTCATCTAGCCATATTTAGGTTTCTGCCTGTATAGTTAATATTTTCTAAGAAGTGTTAGTAGGAGTTGTTTAGAATTAATGCCAAACTGCATCTGAGCAACATATAATTACCTTGCCATTCTATAATAGCATGCTGAGCGTGTGCTTAAACTGCATTGTGAAAGATTGTACAGCAGTTGGTACTAATATAGTTATGACCTTTGTTTTACTTAAGGAGCATATTCAAGCACAAAGAATTTCTACTGGCTCCAAGCTATGTTAGTCAGTGAATGGTTAAAAATGGCACAGATGGAGGGTGTTATTCGGAAACATTTTTACCAAGAGAGACCAGGAAAACAATATGACCCTGGAGGACTTTGTAGCTAGACTCTGATGTGATCATCTGATAGGTGATAATTGGCAGGCAGAAGGTTTAGTTTGGCAACTGCTGATTGAGGTAACCCCCGTCCACATCTAATTAAAGGAGCTTTCAAATACAAAATAGACTGTTGTGCAGAAGTTTCAATGGAAATCTGACATCTTACTCATATTTTAGGTGGTCATTCTTACTGGAAAAAGGCTTGGACATTTTCTGTTCTTGTTGCGGTCAACGAAAGCACGTAGTCCTTGCTCACTCGCCGGACCACGCGAAATGGCATGTCGAGAGAGATTAGCACTACTCCTCGATTTAAGGAAAACATAAGCTGGGCTGTGTGGAAAGAAAACATCATTGAGTAGTATGGAAAAAATACATGAACTTATTTTTTATACACACAGCATCAACAGCTTGAAATGCTACAGTTCAAGGCACTTCGACTTCGGTGCTTTAAATGACACTATATGGGACACAGCTAGCCTGTATATATATATATATATATATGCAGATCAATTAAGGGGAAATGAGAGTTCTCGTTATAATAAATGAAGGAAAGGAGCCAACAGTCGGCGAGGCCAAGGAAAGCGTTGGCGATGGTACTTTCTCTCTCTTTTTTTAATGTTTACTTGGATTATCACAGCAATTAGTAATATAATCTGTTTAGGGGAAAGATAATTAAACACAAAGTAGAAAAAAAAACAACGTGCCGATGGTGGGAACCGAACCCACGACCTCCGAATAACGCGTCCGGTGCTCTTCCAATTGAGCTACATCGGCCGCTGTCCCCCCTGCTACTTGCTTGGCTATTTTATGTTGTCTGTATACAAACCTTGAGAGTGTTCACCAGTGCCACCCTCAATCATAGCGGCGGACGTGGAACGTCCTCTGTTACCGCCAGCGTCACGTAGAACGTGATCAAGACTGAAGGCGAAAGCTGTGCTAGAACCCTCTAACGCTACCTATGGCTTCAAGACTGCCAGAACCGAGACCCTCATAAGCTACAAGCAGATCAATTAAGGGGAAATGAGGGTTCTTGCTATAATACATGAAGGAAAGGAGCCAACAGTCGGCGAGGCCAAGGAAAGCGTTGGGGATGGTACTTTATGTCTCTTTTTTAATGTCGACTTGGATAATCACAGAAATTAGTAATGTAATCTGTTTAGGGGAAAGATAATTAAAACAAAGTAGAAGAAAAAACAACGTGCCGATGGTGGGAACCGAACCCACGACCTCCGAATATCGCGTCCGGTGCTCTTCCCATTGAGCTACATCGGCCGCTGTCCCCCCTGTTACTTGCTTGGCTATTTTATGTTGTCTGTATACAAATCTTTAGAGTGTTCACCAGCGCCACCCTCAACCATAGCGGCGGACGTGGAACGTCCTTTGTTACCGCCAGCGTCACGTAGAACGTGATCAAGAGTGAAGGCGAAAGCTGTGCTAGAACCCTCTAACGCTACCTATGGCTTCAAGACTGCCAGAACCGAGACCCTCATAAGCTACAAGCAGATCAATTAAGGGGAAATGAGGGTTCTTGCTATAACACATGAAGGAAAGGAGCCAACAGTCCGCGAGGCCAAGGAAAGCGTTGGGGATGGTACTTTATGTCTCTTTTTTTAATGTCGACTTGGATAATCACAGAAATTAGTAATGTAATCTGTTTAGGGGAAAGATAATTAAAACAAAGTAGAAGAAAAAACAACGTGCCGATGGTGGGAACCGAACCCACGACCTCCGAATATCGCGTCCGGTGCTCTTCCAATTGAGCTACATCGGCCGCTGTCCCCCCTGCTACTTGCTTGGGTATTTTATGTTGTCTGTATACAAACCTTGAGAGGGTTCACCAGCGCCACCCTCATTACTAATTTCTGTGATTATCCAAGTAAATATTAAAAAAAGAGATATAAAGTATCCTCCCCAACGCTTCCCTTGGCCTCGCCGACTGTTGGCTCCTTTCCTTTATATATCTATATATATATATATATATATATATATATATATATATATATATACTGGTTTAACAGATGAGCTATACCTGCACAGAATAAATGTATGGCTACTTTTTTCGTCACTATACACACTTTGTGTAATAACTCAACATTGATATTTGTTATTGTCTGGCATACAGCGACCAACTAGAACACAATCGACAGAAAAAACTTCAGCTTCCCAAGCACCCCCCCCCCTAATTGATTCTATCTCAATTAGTCCCATCAGTGAAGGAGGAGGATTGCACGTAGCATCTTCGGAATGACTGTTCTTTCCCAGGCTAGGCTGTCCCGTGTAACACACAGCTCGGACACAACGGCTCCTTTTAAGATACTCAGAGCGGCTGCTTTGAAGCCGTCCTCCGCCCTCGCAGTGTGTCGGTCACACGGTTGTGGACCCCCGGCCGCTGGCCCATCTCCAGCGAGGTCCCTTCCCCACTAGTGCACTCCTGTTTCTGGCAATGGGAACCGCCCAAGGCGGCTTCTGGTGTTTCCTTGAGCACCACGTTTCCCTGACCATTCTGTGTCCTCTAACACGCCGTCAGAGACGGTAAACAAAGCGAATCGCTACTGTAGTTGCACGCCCGATTTCTACAGCTTTGGTTCCGTCGGGTGCTCGTTGAAAACTGCCCATTTAAGGCAACCCCTTGAAAAATCAGCGTGGGAACTTCCCGTCGAACACCATTCCATACGACAGCAAGAGCTGGCTGTGCTACTGAAACTCGTGAAGCAGTGAAAGGTTTGTGTGTCGCTATAGCTCGCACATATGCGCAATTTTTCTCCGACATCGATCGTCTCGCATCGCCAGCTGAATGCGACCACCTATAACGGCTCTGGAGTTTTTGTAGCATTACGAATCCGCATCTCGATTCAAGCGTGCTATCAAATGCATGTGCGGCTGAATCACGTCCTGGCGTATGCAATTTTTTTTGTGAACAAAGGGAGAACAAACACCGCCGCTAGAAGAGAATACATGGACTAAGTTTAAAATTATAAATAATAATTTTCTAACTTTCATCAGAAATATTAATTGTTATGGTGAAGGTGTCTGCGTAAAACATCTTTGTGCTTCCCGGTGCCGCAGTGCACCAGGGACTCTACAGGTACAGAACTGATTCAGGATCATTCATTGCTGTGTCTCTGACGGCTGACTTGCAACGTCGAAACAAAAATGACTTGATGCAATACTGTTGCGGATGGAGAACGATGAGGACGAAGTGAAGAGCTCGTTTGCGGCAGGTAAAGAGAAGTGCGTTGAACACTGGGACCTTATTGTCTGTCTCCTTGACTGTCTCTCAATGAATATATATATATATATATATATATATATATATATATATATATATATATATATATATATATATATATATATATATATATATATATATATATATATTGTGAGCCCTGCACGGATCTTCTTTCGTTTGTACATACCATGATCTTCTTCCTCTTGTACATACCATCATCATCGTCCCCCGGCGCCGGCTCCGGCACGCACTTGGGTTTTACTCATCGGAATAAACGCCAGACACGGCATCCCTTGCCTTGCCTTCTCGACCTTGCAGTATCGACCTGGCCTTCTTCCACAAGTGGTGGAGGTGTGACTTGATCCCCTTGCTGTTTTGTGCCCTGCCTCTCGCTGGAGCTACGTTCCGGTCGCTGTTTACCGCCTGCCACCATCGTTATGTCTACCGAGAGTACCCACGAATCGGCAGGACCCTCTACCTAGGCTGCACCACCCCCTCCGACTGTGCCCACACGACAACGCGACCCGCCGCTGTTCGCTAGTCGTCGCGATGAAGACGTCGATGACTGACTGGACACCTATGAACGCTGCAGCAACTACAACCGGTGGGACGATGCTCTAAAATTTCTGAATGTTTCTTTCTACCTCATTGAGGTCGCCAGAACCTGGTTTATTAACCGCGAACCCCACACCACTAACTGGACCACATTCAAGCAGCAGTTCCGCCAATATTTTGAGGACCCAGCAGTTCGGACTGAGGTATCGAAGAACAAGCTCGCCTCTCGCCTCCAAGGTCCCGATGAGTCATACACGTCTTAAATAGAGACCATTCTTGCACTTTGCCGGCGTATTAGTCCCACCATGTCGGAACCTGAACGCGTACACCACATCTTGAAAGGAAAACATTTTGTGGCTTATAACACCCTGATTGCCCAGAATCCTTCTACTGTTGACGCCATTATTGCGACCTGCCAACGCATCGACCAGCTGCAGTCCTCCCGATTGCAGCCCGGCATAGCTACTGGCCCGACCTCTGCTGACCTGGATCTGCGCGCACTGATTCGAGCCATAATCCGGGAGGAGCTCCAAGCCCTCAAGCCTGTCTGTCGACACGGGTGCGATTATTCTTCGGTACCTTCTAATGACGCCGGTCTCCGCAACATCATTAAAGATGAGCTGGCAACAATCACCCGACCTATAGCGTCCGACCCTCCTGCACCCCTCCCAGCATCGACTTACGCACACGTCGCAGCATCACACCCTCATTTTGTTCCGCCGCCCCAACTGGCATCGCCCTACAACCACATCAACGCCGTGACGACGGCTCAGCCTACGCCACTCTATTACGCACCCTGGCGCCCCTCTCGCCCATTGTGCTACTACTGTGGAATCCGAGGGCATATATCCCGCTTCTGTCGTCGACGCATTCAGAACGAGCGACGTCGTTACGACGCTTCGAAAGTGACGTACCCTCATATTATCAGCGACGACCTATTCCCAGCCCACCTCGTCGATCCTCTCTACCACCCGTTTCCTCGTCTGAACCAAGTGGCGCTCATGTATCTCGACGCCGATCCCTTTCCCCATATCGCCGCTCTGTTTCTCCACTTCGACCAGCAACAACTGTTCCTGTCCGTCATTCGGAAAACTGAGCGATGCAGTTTCCAGAGGTGAAACTGCACTCTGCGAACTTATCAAAAGTCCTCCTCATCGCCCGTACAATATGATTCCCGTTTTAGCTGAAGGATTACCGGTCGAAGCTATGATTGACACAGGGGCTGTAATTTATGTTATTCGCGCTGATTTGTGCCACCGTTTGCGGAAAGTAACGACACCATATTATGGACCTGAACTTCGTGGAGCAAATGACGTCCCTCTACATCCTTCAGCAAAGGGTACAGTTCGAATTGTTACATACGGCGTCCGCCACCATGTGCAGTTTGCTGTGCTTTCACCGTGTGCGCATCAGATGAACACAAGAGCTCTCTATAAGACAATCAAAGATATCAAAAAAGCTTCTGTGCTAACTTGGGCGTGATAAAGGACAAACGAGGCAATGACCTCACTGAAGCCTCAGAGATGAAGAAGAGGTGACAGGAATGCACAGAAGAACTGTACAAGAAGGACCCGAATGTGTAAACCCAACGTACGACGGTCGTTATTACTGATCTCGAGCCGGGAATCCTGAAGAGTGAAGTTGAATGGGCCTTAGCCAGCCTTGCTAAGAACAAAGCTAGCGGAATTGATGGCATTCCAGCTTAGTTGCTTCAAAACCTTAATCATGACGCTGTTAACATTCTGTATTCATTATGTCAAAGATTTGGACAGCGCTACAGTGGCCACAGGATTGGAGGAGGTCAGTTTACATCCCCATTCCAAAGAAAGGCAGTGCCAAAGATTTCTCCAACTACCGCACGATCGAGCCTATTTCGCATGCTAGCAAGGTGATGTTGAAAATCCTTCAAGGTAGGCTGCAGCAGTATGTGGATCGGGAGCTTCCGGACGTGCAAGCTGGCTTTCGCAAGGGCAAAGGAACTAGAGACCAAATTGCCAACCTTCGCTGGATCATGGAAAATGCAAGAGAGTTCCAGAAACCCATCTACTTCTGCTTTATTGATTATGCGAAAACATTTGACTGCGTAGATAACAGCAGATTGTGGCATGCTCTCCAAGAGATGGGAGTTCCAATTCACCTCATCTGTCTCTTCAGGAACTTTTATGAAGGGCAAGAGGCCACAGTCAAAACTGGGCATGGTCTTACTGATTGGTTTCCGATCGAGAAAGGAGTGAGGCAAGGCTGCATACTGTCGCCCTGCCTATTTAACCTATATGCAGAGTGCATCATGAGGAAGGCCGGTCAGGACGAGTCTTCAGCTGGAGTGAAGATTGCTGGAAAACATATCAACAACCTTAGATATGCGGATGATACCTTTTTAATGGCAGAAAGTGAAGTGGAACTCAAGAAACTTCTGACGCGCATACAAGAAGAGAGTGAGAAGTTTGGGCTTAAACTGAACATTAAAAAGACAAAGATCATGGCGTCTTGCCCTATCAAGTCCTGGAGCATCAAGGGACAAGAAGTGGAAGCTGTGACAGATTTTCTCTTCTTGGGCTCCAAGATTACCTCGGAAGGAGACTGGAGCCATGAAATTGGGAGACGCCTGCTTCTGGGAAAGAGCAATGGTTAGCCTTGACCGCCTAGTAAAGAGCAGAGACATTAGTCTGCCAACCAAGTTCGGTATAACTCGTGCTATGGTCTTTCCAGTTGTGATGTATGGATGCGAGAGTTGGACTGTGAAAAAGGCTGACCGCCGAAGAATTGACGCGTTTGAATTGTGGTGCTGGCGAAGACTCTTGAGAGTTCCTTGGACTGCCAGAAGATCAAATCAATCAATATTGTCAACCATAGACCCTGACTGCTCATTGGAGGGTCAAATTCTAAATTTAAAGCTCAGGTACATTGGTCATCAGATGAGAAGAGAGGAGTCGCTGAAGAAAGATTTGATGTTGGGAAAGGTTGAGGGTCGCCGGAGAAGGGGTAGGCAGCGAACACGATGGTTAGATGGCATCCTCGAGGCACTGCAGATGAAGTTATGTGATGTTAGGAAGATAGTGAGAGACCGGAAAGCGTGGCGTGACATGGTCAATAGGGTCACGAAGAGCCGGACACGACTGAACGACTGAACTGAACTGATTTTTCATCTGACATTTCTGAAGGACGTCATTCCCTCAATGCCGCAGCTGATATTATATTGCCTCCATAGTGCGAAAAGCTTGTTACCATTGTTTCGGAACAAATCACTGACGGGGATGTACTCAACGCACCATCTCATCGTCATCTTAGACGTGGAATCACCTTCCCGTCAAGTCTTGTACGATTCCGCAGCGGCTCAGCGACAGTAGCTGCCACGAACACATCCCGTGAATCCCTCGTGCTGACTAAAGGAACTTCCCTGCCATGCATAGTGGATGCTCACCCTATGTCTATGATGGTGCTCACCACCCCGCTACCTCAGCAACGTGATTCATCACGCATCTCTTTTCCCATGCTGTCGAAGACAATCATTCCGGACCTCATGCCACACCTTCGCAAAGAATTGCTGGAATTGCTTCAAGCCCATCAAGCCATTTTTATGCCTCTTCCCTACCACTGGGATTGACTAAGTGTTGCACACCACCGCATCATTACTGAAGGTAACTCGATCGTACGCCGACGACCTTATCGGGTTTCTCTCTCGGAACGACAAGTAATCGAAAATGTGAATGACATGCTCCGTCGCGATATTATTCGTCCACCAACAACCCCATGGTCCTCCCCAGTAGTATTAGTTAAAAAAAGGACGGATCGGTACGATTTTGTGTTGATTATCGCGCACTCAACAAAATTACCCGTAAAGATGTCTACCCGATGCCAAGAATAGATGACGCCCTTGACTCTCTCCAAGGCGCCGAATATTTCTCGACCTTGGATCTCCGCTCAGGTTATTGGCAAATACCTATGCATGAGGGCGACAACGAAAAAACAGCTTTCGCAAGACTATAAGTTTAATGTTATGCCTTTCGGACTTTGTAACGCACCAGCGATATTTGAAAGAATGATCGATACTGTGCTTCGTGGCCTAAAATGGAGAACCTGTTTGTGTTACTTGGACGACATTCTAGTCTTTTCGGCAACCTTTAATGACCATCTCACGCGCCTTAATGAAGTCCTCACCTGTCTCGCTTCGGCAGGCCTTCAGCTCAACACCAGGAAGTGCCACTTTGCACAGAAGGAAATTAGAATATTGGGACATCTCGTCAGCCATGACGGCATTCGCCCAGATCCTGAAAAAATCATCGCGGTCTTGTACTTGGCTCGTCCACAACGGACTACAGATTTGCGCAGTTTCCTCGGCCTGGCGTCATATTTCCGGCGTTTCAAAAGGCATTTTGCAACTCTTGCTGCCCCACTTCGTGAACTACTTAAAGCGCGAAGCTCTTTCGTGTGGACTGAACAGTGCAACACTGCTTTTACCGACCTAAAGCACGTCCTCATACCAGATCCCGTTCTTTGCCACTTCAGCGACAGCGCTCCTACCATCCTGCACACTGATGCCAGTGGTCACGGTCTTGTCGCTGTCCTTCTGCAGTGCAATTCAACTTCGCGTGAGAAAGTCATTGCCTTCGCCAGTCGGGTCTTGACTGCAGCTGAGAAAAACTACACCATTACCGGGCAGGAATGTCTTGCCATCGTCTGGGCTCTTCAAATGTTTCGCCCCTACCTCTATGGTCGGCACTTCAAAATTGTGACCGATCACCATGCTCTTTGCTGGTTGTCTTCACTGAAAAATTTGACAGGCCGACTTGGCCGCTGGATTCTACGCCTGCAAGAATACAATTACGACGTCGTTTATAAATCGGGTCACCAACACCAAGACGCCGACGCTCTTTCTCGCTGCCCACTTACGGAATCAGCCCGCTGTTTTTCTTCGCAACGCATTTCCACCTCTGACCACAGCCGACCATCTCTTCCCCCGACGCATAGCACAACTGTTTCTTTTGACGATTCTGAGCACAAACACGCACTCTGCTCGCAGCAATTAGCTGATGCCTACTGCCGGTCCATCGTCGACCGCCTTATCGGCGCTTCGAACCCGCCCAATGCTAGGCTTCGCAATTTCAAGCTCGGAGATGGAATACTACGCCGCTACGTGTATTGCCCTGATGGAACTCATTGGCTCCCAGTCGTGCTGCGTGCGCTTCGCCTACGTATACTAGCGGCTTTCCACAATGACGCTTCTGCAGGTCACCTTGGTTTTGACGAAACATATGACCGCGTGAAAAGACGATTATTTTGGCCTGGCCTATCTTCTACCGTAGCTAAGTACGTCGCTTCCTGCCATCTGTGCCAACGTCGCAAGCGGCAGACTTCTTCGCCCGCTGGCCTCCTACAGCCTCTTCCATGTCCCGCCACGTCATTCGACGTAGTCGGCATCGAAGTAAATGGTCCCCTACCTCTCTCCGATTGGGGTAACCACTGGATTATAAGATCTGTCGACCACCTTACACGCTATGCTTAGACGGCCCCTGTACCGACTGGTTCCGCTTAAGAAGTAACTAATTTCTTTTTACGGTCAATTGTATTGCGTCATGGCGCTTCTAGGGATTATTTAGCGGGATTGTATCTCTGTATTGAAACAACATATGAAGATAAGCTTTAGCAGTTTAATGGATAGCTATGCTGAGAACATAGTTTGGAATTACTGCTGCTCTGTTCGAAGCCGGTTGTATAATAAAAGCCTCCAAAGCAGGTAAAATGACCTTTCCTTGCCCTATTTTGAGAAACCATATAGAAACATCAACACTACCCAGAAAAGCGAACATTTAGATAATACAAATAACAACATGCATAGATGTATTCACACATATTTCAGCTACCTACCTTAAACATGTTTCGTGTAATTCATAATTA
Organism: Amblyomma maculatum; assembly: GCF_055883805.1. NCBI lineage: Eukaryota > Metazoa > Arthropoda > Arachnida > Ixodida > Ixodidae > Amblyomma > Amblyomma maculatum. The sequence goes on from NC_139353.1 coordinate 85,809,675, forward strand.
AAGTTGGACAAAACAGTATAGAAAGTAAGCGCGGAACACCATCGTCTCGTCGTTATTAGCGCCCTGTGCTCCGAAAAGAATTTGGCAGCAACACCATGGTGTTGCTGCCAAATTGCAAGTGATAATTGCAATTATCACTTCTTTCCAGTCATCAGGCCGCAGTGTATAAAATTCTGAAAAAAAATACAAAACGTCGACCGACCATCCTTTGTTCGATGTTACGTGGAAGCCGCTAGCTTATACCTTCCATTGTAGGCGAGAGTGATTGTAATTAAAGAAATGGCACCATTTAAAGCGAGCTATCGCGCCGGAGAAATCACCGGCGAGGTGTAATCGTTACTAAGCGGGCGACCAGCCCGCCGCCATGTTGTCAACGCATCCCGCAACGCATGCAGAAAAGTGCGTACGCAGTACACCCGGGAGAAAAGCTTGAAGGCTTCGAGCTTGAAGGCTTCGCAATTTCAAGCTTGAAGATGGAATACTACGCCGCTACGTGTATTGCCCTGATGGAACTCATTGGCTCCCAGTCGTGCTGCGCGCGCTTCGCCTACGTATACTAGCGGCTTTCCACAATGACGCTTCTGCAGGTCACCTTGGTTTTGACGAAACATATGACCGCGTGAAAAGACGATTATTTTGGCCTGGCCTATCTTCTACCGTAGCTAAGTACGTCGCTTCCTGCCATCTGTGCCAACGTCGCCAGCGGCAGACTTCTTCGCCCGCTGGCCTCCTACAGCCTCTTCCATGTCCCGCCACGTCATTCGACGTAGTCGGCATCGAAGTAAATGGTCCCCTACCTCTCTCCGATTGGGGTAACCACTAGATTATAAGATCTGTCGACCACCTCACACGCTATGCTTAGACGGCCCCTGTACCGACTGGTTCCGCTAAAGAAGTAACTAATTTCTTTTTACGGTCAATTGTATTGCGTCATGGCGCTTCTAGGGTGCTTCTAAGTGACCGCGGAGCGGCCTTCTTATCGACAGTCGTATCCGAAGTTTTTTGCGTCATCCACCCTCCATAAGACAACCTCAAGCTACCATCCCCCGACTAACGGCCTGTCTGAGTGATTTCATCGCACCCTATAGGATATGATATCCATGTACATCACACCGGATCATCGAAATTGGGATACTGTTCTACCATTTGTCACATTCGCCTATAATACTGCAGTACAGCGGACTACCGGTTACTCCCCATTTTTCCTCGTTTTCGGCCGTCCTCCTACTACAATCCTCGACACTTCCTTCTTCTATACGCCCGATTACTCCTCATTATTACCAGCCCAGTTCTTATCCCGAGTGGCCCGATGCTGTCATCTTGCCCGCCTCAACACAAAAGCCTGCCAGCAAGACCGCAAGAGTCGCTACGATTCGAAGCATCGCGAGGTCTATTTTCGTCCTGGTGACGAAGTACTGCTCTATACACCACTGCGCACCCCTGGCCTTAGTGATAAATTTCAGCGCCGGTATCTTGGTCCCTACAAGGTCATCAACCAAACGTCCCCAGTAAACTACCAAGTCACACCTGTTGATCCCCCAGCCGACCGAAGCCACCGTGGAACTGAAATGGTTCATGTATCTCGCTGGAAGCCGTTTGTGCGCCGCGGTACATCGGTTGGTTAGGAGCGCCCAGGCTGGCCGCTTCCGACCCCCCGGGCAGATTGTGTGAGCCCTCCACGGATCTTCTTTCTTTTGTACACACCATGATCTTCTTCTTCCTCTTGTACATACCATCATCATCGTCCCGCGACGCCGGCTCCGCACGCGCATGGGTGTTATCCATCGGAATGAACGCCAGACACGGCATCCCTTGCCTTGCCGTCTCGACCTGGCCTTCTTCCACAATATATATATATATATTTTATTTTTTTTATTACGGCCACTTCAATAAGGCACTAGCGCAAGGTATATCGCGCCTATATATATATATATATATATATATATATATATATATATATATATATATATATATATATATATATATATATATATATATATATATATATATATATATATATATATATATTTAATTGCTCATGGTGCAAGTATAATTTCTTCCTGTTACAATATTATGCCGTAGAAACATGATACCTGCATGGTGCGATATACCTTGCACTAGTGCCTTATTGAAGTGGCCGTAATTACTAGTGTAAACGTTTATGCAATCTTTTAACGATCTTCAAAGCTGAAGGAGAAGAGAATAGATGGACAAAGTAAAAAATATCAAAACCGGGTTTTGTTTTATTCTTTAAGGAAATTTTCGCTGTTAGCTGTTTGCTTGAGTTTAGCGGGATTGTATCTCTGTATTGAAACAACATATGAAGATAAGCTTTAGCAGTTAATGGATAGCTATGCTGAGAACATAGTTTGGAATTACTGCTGCTCTGTTCGAAGCCGGTTGTATAATAAAAGCCTCCAAAGCAGGTAAAATGATCTTTCCTTGCCCTATTTTGAGAAACCATATAGAAACATCAACACTACCCAGAAAAGCGAACATTTAGATATAACAAATAACAACATGCATAGATGTATTCACAGAATTTTCAGCTACCTACCTTAAACATGTTTCGTGTAATTCATAACCAAAGTTGGACAAAACAGTATAGAAAGTAAGCGCGGAACACCATCGTCTCGTCGTTATTAGCGCCCTGTGCTCCGAAAAGAATTTGGCAGCAACACCATGGTGTTGCTGCCAAATTGCAAGTGATAATTGCAATTATCACTTCTTTCCAGTCATCAGGCCGCAGTGTATAAAATTCTGAAAAAAAATACAAAACGTCGACCGACCATCCTTTGTTCGATGTTACGTGGAAGCCGCTAGCTTATACCTTCCATTGTAGGCAAGAGTGATTGTAATTAAAGAAATGGCACCATTTAAAGCGAGCTATCGCGCCGGAGAAATCACCCGCGAGGTGTAATCGTTACTAAGCGGGCGACCAGCCCGCCGCCATGTTGTCAACGCATCCCGCAACGCATGCAGAAAAGTGCGTACGCAGTACACCCGGGAGAAAAGCTTGAAGGCTTCGAGCTTGAAGGCTTCGCAATTTCAAGCTTGAAGATGGAATACTACGCCGCTACGTGTATTGCCCTGATGGAACTCATTGGCTCCCAGTCGTGCTGCGCGCGCTTCGCCTACGTATACTAGCGGCTTTCCACAATGACGCTTCTGCAGGTCACCTTGGTTTTGACGAAACATATGACCGCGTGAAAAGACGATTATTTTGGCCTGGCCTATCTTCTACCGTAGCTAAGTACGTCGCTTCCTGCCATCTGTGCCAACGTCGCCAGCGGCAGACTTCTTCGCCCGCTGGCCTCCTACAGCCTCTTCCATGTCCCGCCACGTCATTCGACGTAGTCGGCATCGAAGTAAATGGTCCCCTACCTCTCTCCGATTGGGGTAACCACTAGATTATAAGATCTGTCGACCACCTTACACGCTATGCTTAGACGGCCCCTGTACCGACTGGTTCCGCTAAAGAAGTAACTAATTTCTTTTTACGGTCAATTGTATTGCGTCATGGCGCTTCTAGGGTGCTTCTAAGTGACCGCGGAGCGGCCTTCTTATCGACAGTCGTATCCGAAGTTTTTTGCGTCATCCACCCTCCATAAGACAACCTCAAGCTACCATCCCCCGACTAACGGCCTGTCTGAGTGATTTCATCGCACCCTATAGGATATGATATCCATGTACATCACACCGGATCATCGAAATTGGGATACTGTTCTACCATTTGTCACATTCGCCTATAATACTGCAGTACAGCGGACTACCGGTTACTCCCCATTTTTCCTCGTTTTCGGCCGTCCTCCTACTACAATTCTCGACACTTCTTTCTTCTATACGCCCGATTACTCCTCATTATTACCAGCCCAGTTCTTATCCCGAGTGGCCCGATGCTGTCATCTTGCCCGCCTCAACACAAAAGCCTGCCAGCAAGACCGCAAGAGTCGCTACGATTCGAAGCATCGCGAGGTCTATTTTCGTCCTGGTGACGAAGTACTGCTCTATACACCACTGCGCACCCCTGGCCTTAGTGATAAATTTCAGCGCCGGTATCTTGGTCCCTACAAGGTCATCAACCAAACGTCCCCAGTAAACTACAAAGTCACACCTGTTGATCCCCCAGCCGACCGAAGCCACCGTGGAACTGAAATGGTTCATGTATCTCGCTGGAAGCCGTTTGTGCGCCGCGGTACATCGGTTGGTTAGGAGCGCCCAGGCTGGCCGCTTCCGACCCCCCGGGCAGATTGTGTGAGCCCTCCACGGATCTTCTTTCTTTTGTACACACCATGATCTTCTTCTTCCTCTTGTACATACCATCATCATCGTCCCGCGACGCCGGCTCCGCACGCGCATGGGTGTTATCCATCGGAATGAACGCCAGACACGGCATCCCTTGCCTTGCCGTCTCGACCTGGCCTTCTTCCACAATATATATATATATATATATATATATATATATATATATATATATATATATATATATATATATATATATATATATATTTTTTATTACGGCCACTTCAATAAGGCACTAGCGCAAGGTATATCGCGCCTATATATATATATATATATATATATATATATATATATTTAATTCCTCATGGTGCAAGTATAATTTCTTCCTGTTACAATATTATGCCGTAGAAACATGATACCTGCATGGTGCGATATACCTTGCACTAGTGCCTTATTGAAGTGGCCTTAATTACTAGTGTAAACGTTTATGCAATCTTTTAACGATCTTCAAAGCTGAAGGAGAAGAGAATAGATGGACAAAGTAAAAAATATCAAAACCGGGTTTTGTTTTATTCTTCAAGGAAATTTTCGCTGTTAGCCGTTTGCTTGAGTTTAGCGGGATTGTATCTCTGTATTGAAACAACATATGAAGATAAGCTTTAGCAGTTAATGGATAGCTATGCTGAGAACATAGTTTGGAATTACTGCTGCTCTGTTCGAAGCCGGTTGTATAATAAAAGCCTCCAAAGCAGGTAAAATGATCTTTCCTTGCCCTATTTTGAGAAACCATATAGAAACATCAACACTACCCAGAAAAGCGAACATTTAGATAATACAAATAACAACATGCATAGATGTATTCACACAATTTTCAGCTACCTACCTTAAACATGTTTCGTGTAATTCATAACCAAAGTTGGACAAAACAGTATAGAAAGTAAGCGCGGAACACCATCGTCTCGTCGTTATTAGCGCCCTGTGCTCCGAAAAGAATTTGGCAGCAACACCATGGTGTTGCTGCCAAATTGCAAGTGATAATTGCAATTATCACTTCTTTCCAGTCATCAGGCCGCAGTGTATAAAATTCTTAAAAAAAATACAAAACGTCGACCGACCATCCTTTGTTCGATGTTACGTGGAAGCCGCTAGCTTATACCTTCCATTGTAGGCAAGAGTGATTGTAATTAAAGAAATGGCACCATTTAAAGCGAGCTATCGCGCCGGAGAAATCACCGGCGAGGTATAGTCGTTACTAAGCGGGCGACCAGCCCGCCGCCATGTTGTCAACGCATCCCGCAACGCATGCAGAAAAGTGCGTACGCAGTACACCCGGGAGAAAAGCTTGAAGGCTTCGAGCTTGAAGGCTTCGCAATTTCAAGCTTGAAGATGGAATACTACGCCGCTACGTGTATTGCCCTGATGGAACTCATTGGCTCCCAGTCGTGCTGCGTGCGCTTCGCCTACGTATACTAGCGGCTTTCCACAATGACGCTTCTGCAGGTCACCTTGGTTTTGACGAAACATATGACCGCGTGAAAAGACGATTATTTTGGCCTGGCCTATCTTCTACCGTAGCTAAGTACGTCGCTTCCTGCCATCTGTGCCAACGTCGCAAGCGGCAGACTTCTTCGCCCGCTGGCCTCCTACAGCCTCTTCCATGTCCCGCCACGCCATTCGACGTAGTCGGCATCGAAGTAAATGGTCCCCTAACTCTCTCCGATTGGGGTAACCACTGGATTATAAGATCTGTCGACCACCTTACACGCTATGCTTAGACGGCCCCTGTACCGACTGGTTCCGCTAAAGAAGTAACTAATTTCTTTTAACGGTCAATTGTATTGCGTCATGGCGCTTCTAGGGTGCTTCTAAGTGACCGCGGAGCGGCCTTCTTATCGACAGTCGTATCCGAAGTTTTTTGCGTCATCCACCCTCCATAAGACAACCTCAAGCTACCATCCCCCGACTAACGGCCTGTCTGAGTGATTTCATCGCACCCTATAGGATATGATATCCATGTACATCACACCGGATCATCGAAATTGGGATACTGTTCTACCATTTGTCACATTCGCCTATAATACTGCAGTACAGCGGACTACCGGTTACTCCCCATTTTTCCTCGTTTTCGGCCGTCCTCCTACTACAATCCTCGACACTTCCTTCTTCTATACGCCCGATTACTCCTCATTATTACCAGCCCAGTTCTTATCCCGAGTGGCCCGATGCTGTCATCTTGCCCGCCTCAACACAAAAGCCTGCCAGCAAGACCGCAAGAGTCGCTACGATTCGAAGCATCGCGAGGTCTCTTTTCGTCCTGGTGACGAAGTACTGCTCTATACACCACTGCGCACCCCTTCCCTTAGTGATAAATTTCAGCGCCGGTATTTTGGTCCCTACAAGGTCATCAACCAAACGTCCCCAGTAAACTACCAAGTCACACCTGTTGATCCCCCAGCCGACCGAAGCCACCGTGGAACTGAAATTGTTCATGTATCTCGCTTGAAGCCGTTTGTGCGCCGCGGTACATCGGTTGGTTAGGAGCGCCCAGGCTGGCCGCTTCCGACCCCCCGGGCAGATTGTGTGAGCTCTCCACGGATCTTCTTTCTTTTGTACACACCATGATCTTCTTCTTCCTCTTGTACATACCATCATCATCGTCCCGCGACGCCGGCTCCGGCACGCGCATGGGTGTTATCCATCGGAATGAACGCCAGACACGGCATCGCTTGCCTTGCCGTCTCGACCTGGCCTTCTTCCACAATATATATATATTATTTTTTTTTATTACGGCCACTTCAATAAGGCACTAGCGCAAGGTATATCGTGCCTATATATATATATTAATTCCTCATGGTGTAAGTATAATTTCTTCCTGTTACAATATTATGCCGTAGAAACATGATACCTGCATGGTGCGATTTACCTTGCAGTGGCCGTAATTACTAGTGTAAACGTTTATGCAATGTTTTAACGATCTTCAAAGCTGAAGGAGAAGAGAATAGATGGACAAAGTAAAAAATATCAAAACTCGGTTTTTGTTTTATTCTTCAAGGAAATTTTCGCTGTTAGCTGTTTGCTTGAGTTTAGCGGGATTGTATCTCTGTATTGAAACAACATATGAAGATAAGCTTTAGCAGTTTAATGGATAGCTATGCTGAGAACATAGTTTGGAATTACTGCTGCTCTGTTCGAAGCCGGTTGTATAATAAAAGCCTCCAAAGCAGGTAAAATGATCTTTCCTTGCCCTATTTTGAGAAACCATATAGAAACATCAACACTACCCAGAAAAGCGAACATTTAGATAATACAAATAACAACATGCATAGATGTATTCACACAATTTTCAGCTACCTACCTTAAACATGTTTCGTGTAATTCATAACCAAAGTTGGACAAAACAGTATAGAAAGTAAGCGCGGAACACCATCGTCTCGTCGTTATTAGCGCCCTGTGCTCCGAAAAGAATTTGGCAGCAACACCATGGTGTTGCTGCCAAATTGCAAGTGATAATTGCAATTATCACTTCTTTCCAGTCATCAGGCCGCAGTGTATATAATTCTGAAAAAAAATACAAAACGTCGACCGACCATCCTTTGTTCGATGTTACGTGGAAGCCGCTAGCTTATACCTTCCATTGTAGGCAAGAGTGATTGTAATTAAAGAAATGGCACCATTTAAAGCGAGCTATCGCGCCGGAGAAATCACCGGCGGGGTATAGTCGTTACTAAGCGGGCGACCAGCCCGCCGCCGTGTTGTCAACGCATCCCGCAACGCATGCAGAAAAGTGCGTACGCAGTACACCCGGGAGAAAAAGGCAGTCTGCCTACTCATGGACTAGACAGACGTGGGTCGTAACACGATTTGAGGTGCTACGTATACTGTTTCAGGCCCGCGGCAACGCATATCCTGCGCATTCGAAGCTGTTCGATAATGTAGTTCACTGGAGACATTCCTCAAATAACACGATATGTATCGTAATATTAGGAAGCGAGTTTAGGAGAGAGGCCAGAGGCCGTACCAGAAACCCAAAGCCACATGAAGGAGTATGAGGTATAGGATGGAGCTGGGCAAGCCGGAGAACAAAGAGGCTTCTGGTGACTCTGGTTCCAAGTTGTGAATGACCGCGCAAGCTGGCGAGATTCTTCGGCCTTTACGGCTGCTTGAGAGTGTGGTCGATTTGGAAGTATCGGGGCGATAAGAGAAGACCGAGACCATAGTAGAAATGGGTTCACGGCAGTAAAGAAGGAAAAAGGGTGAGAGGTAGATCTAGGTTGTATGGCAGTATTGTAAGCGTACATGACCAACGGGAGAAGTTCGTCCCTGAGAAATATTGCCAGCATATCACTTAAGGTGCGGTTAAAACGTTCCGTCACGCCATTGTTTAAAGGTGTTAGCTTGAGATATAAGTGTAACCAATGCGAAATTGCTGAAAGGGGGCTTCAACGGTTTCGGAATCAAAAACACGGCCATGGTCAATGAGCAATTTCTCAGGTGAACCGCGGCGCAGAACGAGATGATCAAGGACGAAAGACGCAACGTATTTCGTCGACGCGGAAGGTAAAGCAGATGCCTCTGCATAGAGGTTAATGTGGTCGACTACCAAGGGTACCCAACGGTTACCAGGTGATGTCACTGACAGTGGCCCGTAGAGATCAATGCCCACATGGTCGATCGGCCTGATGGGACATAGCGAAGGCTGCAGTGAAGTGTTAGATCGGCATGGAGAGCTTTTGCGACGTTGGCATTCCTGCCTTGCGCGGAAGTAATGGCGCACGAAGCGGTGCATACCCTGCCAGTAATAGCGGAGGCGAAGACAAGTGCAAGTCTTCAACACTCCAGCGTGCGTATACTGATGATCTGCGTGAAATTCGGCACATCTGTCCGAAAGAAGGCGCCGAGGAATGACAAGGAGCCGCTTGCGTCCGTCGGAAAGGTAATTTAGGCGGCAAGGAATGCCGTTGCGCATGAAAAAATGACACGCTTGGTGACAAAGCGTCCGAGAGGTTGAGCGCAGAGAAGGTATTAGAAACGTAAGAAAGGAAGCGGTCCAAGGGCCTTGCTTTTGTTCATTCGGTATTCCGGCAATCTACAGAACAGAAGTCACCTGTGGCGAGAACTGTCGAGTCAATAGGTGTGATGACCTACAGGGGGCGCCGGCATCGGAATGCTAGCCCGGCCACCGGGTTTTAAGCCAGGGCCATCCTCGGCACACACTGACATGCAGCAGGCCCGAAACAGGCACGCGTTACCAAGTCTCAGCCTGGCCCTAGCCTGTCAGTTAATATGCTCATACTCCTTAAAAGTATACAGTTAAGGCGAAAAAAGCAGTGTTTAACGCTTTTTTTTCATCAAAAATATCCGAGTCCTGATTGACATTTAGTTCTTATTTATTTCGGCCCATTTACATATAAATGGAGGGGCCAAGATATAAACTGCTTATTCTCATTTTGAGTGTCATTAGGCCTACTTTACAAATTGGCGGACAGATGGCAGAGAAACGCAACAATGTGGCAGATGTCCGCTCTTCGGCACTGTGACTACTGGTTTCCGACTAGCCTTGCGCTCCCACGTTGTGGTCGAAATAAGGAACGGACCACGTGGCCAAGTGACAGTCCTATTTGTCCTAACTGCGTCAAGCCGCATGAGCTGTCGTTTTCCCGCTGCACTTCCTACTAAAAGGAGCAGATAATCTCTTACTACAAGATATGCAAATGTATCGACTAAAAGTCAGCAAAGCTTCATTGAGTAAAATCGAACGAGGAGAGTCTTCGCAGAAAAAATGCATTGACCAGAAAGAAAGCCCGTCATCAGGCGCACAAAAATGACGTGGTTGAATTCCCTCCTCTTCCACAGCGGAAAGAAGTTGAGCGACCATATATGCCGAGCACACAAGATATTACGCCATAGCACCCTCCTTGAAGGTGTGTATCTCGGAAGTGCTCATGCGAAACAGCTATTTGCCCAAACCTAATATTTCAGTGGCGAAATAGGCTCACTTGTTGAGGCTGTTTGCGCTTTAGCAATACGACTTTCGCTTGTGGCGAAAACCATCCTTACAATCCTTAATTTTTTCGCTCCTCTTTTCGAGAAGTGGCAGTAGCCATCAGTCGGCCGACTTCACCCAGTGTGGAAGTCATCTGTTACAAGTCCATCATCTTTCAATAGGATCGTGCAGCCTCCCCCCTCTCTCCTCGGACTTTGGACACAATTCGCCTTCAATCTTCACTTCCCTCTAGAATATCAGAATTTCCGCTCAATATTGGAATCAGCCTTTCAGGATAAACAGCACTGCAATCGACAACTGGTACGGAGCTCAGCAAAGTTCTAGCCATCCGGTAAGGATGCACCCTCATGCAGCATCCTACACCAACTGATCCACATAATGAATATGTTGCAGCCACTGTAAAGTGCATAAGCATGCAGTTTACAGTATTTTTTGCGTACATACCACCTCGTGCTAATTTTGATATTCAGTCCTTTCAAAATATTGTGCGAAGTAGCTTGTAAAAATATTGAAACGGAAGATTTCAACGCACGTCATCATGCTTGTGGAGGCGTCAGATGAACTGTCAAAGGCCGGTAGTCATTTGAATTTGCTCTGTCCAACAATTTAAGATTTCTGCGGCCACGCAACTTATTAAGAAAGCAAGGTCCAGTACTTTGACGTCTCCGTGATATCTGCTGGTCTGCGGACATTGAGATTCACGGTAGCGATCACGTATGTTATGGGTTGCTGGCTTTTCTGTAGCCTATCAGCGGCATGAAGTTCGCTACACAAAATGGGAAGCTTTTGCTGACATCAAAGAGAAGCTGGTTCACCAAATCTAAACTATGAATTCATATTGATGGTAGCGCAAACAATGACGACCTAGTAGTAGAAGACAACACTTTTTCGTCATCGTTTTTTCGCGCAATCTGCAATATGATCAAGATTCAACTCGCCCAAATTTCAAACACACTAAATTATAAATCCTACCAAGCCATCAATTGGACAAGATGCTAATCGCCTACTCGCGGGCTAAGCTGTGCCGGAAAACTCATAACAAATGGTCCATTCACCTGTCACCTATCAAGCAGGGTAATTTTTCCTTTGTTAATGTCTGGCTTCTGAAAAGGCCGGAGCCACATTGATATCGTTATTGCTCTCACCAACTCCGTTAGGCGCTGCAAAGATGAGCGGTCTATAGTCATAGCTCTCTTCCCTAACGTTAAGGGATCTTTTGAATATACTACGCATGAGGCGATTCATTTTAGCCTTACGTTCGCTTGGTGGACAAATGTATACCTGGCTGTTTGATTACCTTTGTGACAGAATAGTTTACATGTCAACAGAAAAAGATGATAAATCCCTTCATCATGTGTCTCATAGCGTTCCCCAGGAATGGAGGAATGGAGTTTAAGTCCAACCTCCTTCAATATCTGTCTTGGTTCGGACGCTTCCTTGCCACCTACTATTGAAATCACCCTCTACGCCGATGACATCTGCGTACTGCGCTCCGGATGAAGCAGGCGTCTTGTGCACGCTCCACTAAAGAAATCAAATTAGTGCACAATATTATTCTTAAACTAGCAAGGTCCTCTTATATTTGCAGAGAAGTGCACATAAATGTATTTTCACACTAATGGAGCCGCCTTTCCGTCAGCTCCGCACACCTGATGAACGGGAGAGGAGAACTGTTCGCGACATGATATAAAGTTTTGGTGGATCTAAGGTTGCCACCAGCAGAGTCAAGGCAATTAAGATCAGCCTATTAGTGAAAGCCCTGCGAAACGCGACTTTCGTGACAATTTCAAAACATTGCGCGATCATGGCCACTGTCAGTGAGCTGGCCCATATCTAGGCAGTTACTTTGAAGACAGTGATTCTTGCGAGTATATTGCCGCGAACTAATTAAACCTTTATTTGTTTTTGGTCGACAGCTGGTGTCATGCAGCCTTATCATTGTTATTCTTGTGCGCTTATCAATTGTGTATCCCGTGTTTGTTCATGCTCGTTGTCGCGATACGACGCGTTATCATTTCTTTGTCGCGTACGGTGCGCCGAGATCTGTCTCGAAGATTCCGATCACTCGCTTAGGTTTCTATAATATTGCGGTTGGGCTACTAGCAGTTTGCGACATTATCTAGATTGTTCTGAGCAGCCTTAAATTGAGCGTTGACGAGTGCGACGCGCATTCTTTGTTCGACGACCGACGAGCACGTTTGTTGCTATTGCAGCGGCCGAGTTGCTTAGTTCTTTTGCGGGCGCAAGTTCGCCCAATAAAGAGTTTCCTCAGTGCAATCATCAACTATTCATTTGTGTCATCGACTTCGTCACCACCATATGACATTGGTGGAGGTGCTGCCCTTGACCCTTCAAGCGAAGACCCCAGTCTTGTTCCTGTCGCCCTGGTAGACCAGCCAACAGGTCATCGATCCAGCCGCCGACTTCAAGAGCTAAAATCCGAACACGGTCTGCTGCCTGACCCCGTTCGGCACCGAAAGGTATCAACTTTGAAAATGGTCCAGTCAACAGCCCCAGTTGTTGTGGTGCAGCCCCGAGAGCCCCCATCTTCCAAGGACTTCCCACTGTAGATGCAGAGGACTGGATGGACCTCTTGGACCGTGTGGCAGAATTCAACGGCTGGAACGACGAAGCGAAGGTAAGGCAAGTCTATTTTTCTCTTCAAGAATCTGCCCGTACATGATTCGAAAATCTCGACGCAGCTTTCAAGGATTGGACGATCTTCATAAAAGAGTTTTGACTGCCTTTGCAAGTGTCGTTCGGAAGGAAAGAGCCAAGGTCATCCCTCAATCAAGCCTTCATCTCCCAAACGAGCCCGTCCGGGTCTGCATAGAGGAGATGAAGCGCCTCTTTCGCAGCGCCGACCCTAACATGACCGAAGGTGAGAGAGTGAGATTTGTAATGCGAGATGTTAAAGAGTCGCTTTTTGCAGGACTTGTCCGCAACCCGCCGAAAACTGTGCACGAATTTGAAAGTGAAGCATCGACCATCGAGAAGACGGTGGACACTCGGATGCATCACTACGAGCGACCGCTTCAACTGGACTACTCACGCCACTACCACAGCGCATCTGCAAGCGCAGAAAGCCTTCGCGACCTCATTCGTGAGATCGTCCGAGAGGAACTTCGTCGCTTACTGCCATCATTCAAACAACACCAGGTTGCGACGCTCGCGGACGTCGTCCATGAAGTAGTCCAGCAGGCTCTGGGCATTCCTCAAGTGCCGTCTGCGACAGTTCCAGCACAGGAGGCAACAGCGTTGAGCTACGCTGCTGCATTACGTCGCCCTGCGCCCCGATGTGATGACTTTCCATGCTCTCGCCGCTACCGTCCTGTTCTTGAAAGCCGCCCCTTGGTCCCCGCCCGCCAAGCCTACCAACGTCCCCCAAGCCCCAGGAAGTGCAACACCTGGAGGACTGCGAACAACAAGCCGTTATGTTTCCACTGCAGTGAGGGCGGCCACATTCCGACGAATCGGCCTCCGCGGATTTTCAGTCGACGCCCCACGACCCTGCCCCGGTGAACGACCTGAAGAAATCGAGAACTACCTATGTAGCGGTGAGTCGGCGCCACAAACCCGTCGATTCAGGTCCCCATCGCCGTACAGGGCCCGCTTTTTGTCGCCAGGCCACAGCCACGATAACGGTGCGCGAGAAAGGTCCCCAAGACCTTGTTGGGGAAACTGAAGGTAGCAACCCTTGGAGGTGAGGTTGCTATATGGCGAACTAACGGATATCCTCCGCCGCCGGCGACGAGTAACGACGACACCGCTATGACACCCACATTACTTGTGAAGACGCCCTCGACACGCCCAGACTTCAAGGTGACACCGCCGTTACGCCCGACGCCAGCATCCAAACGACACGACCAAACATCAAGCTACCACTGCCGCTCAGCGAAGTGACGATGGTGTGCCCCGGCCGCGACCTCAGCAGGAGACGAAGCAGACATTGAACACCGAAGCCAACGTGCAATACTAGGACGCGAGCAAGCGACCTTGAGATTGCTCGCATGAAACCATCGCATTATCACGGACGACCACGCTCGACCGCTACTCCAAAGCCCGTACAATGTATCGCCCCGATAACGCCCGGCCATACACGATCAAGTTGAGGACATGCTTGCTGATGAAGTGATTAAGCCATCAAAGAGCCCCTGGGCGGCACCAGTCGTTTTGGTGAAGAAGAAAGACGCGACACTTCGTTTCTGCGTCGATTACCGCCGCCTAAATAGCATAACGAAGAAGGATGTGTACCCTCTTCCTTACATCGATGAAACACTGGAACAGCTCTGCAATGTAAGGTACTTTTCATCGATGGACCTGAAGAGCGGATATTGGCAAATTGAGGTCGACGAAAGAGATCGCGAGAAGACAGCATTCAAAACACCGGATGGCCTCTTCGAGTTCAAGGTGATGCCATTTGGCGTCTGCTCCGCACCAGCGACGTTTCAACGAGTAATGACCACTGTGCTGGCTGACTTGAAGTGGCAGATTAGCCTTGTATACTTGGCTGATGTAGTTGTCTCCTCATGAAACTTTGAAGACCACCTCAAAACGGCTGCAGACAATGTTGGAAGCCATCAAATCATCGGGACTAACGTTAAAAAAAGAGTATTGCCACTTTGCCTACGAGGAACTGTGGTTCCTAGGTCACAGCGTTAGCAAGGATAGTGTTCGGCCAGACCCGGCGAAAACAGCTGCAATCGCACAATTTCCACCGCCTGCTGACAAGAAAGCCGTACGTAGGTTCCTTGGGCTGTGCGCTTATTATCAACGATTTGTCAGAAATTTTTCGCGCATCGCCGAGCCGTTGACGCAGCTTACAAAGGCTGACGTACCTTTTAAATGGGAAGCGCCGCAAGGAGCAGCCTTCGATGACCTTAAGCACCGTCTGTAGTCCCCTCCGTCCTTGGCCACTTTGATGAAAGCGCCGAGACCGAGATTCACACCGACGCAAGCAATTTGTGTCCAGGAGCCGTTCTCGTCCATTTGACATGTCTGTAGTCTACAAGTCGGGCCGCAAGCATTTAGATGCCGACGCTTATCCCACGCTCCCGTCGACGTTCCTCCGTAGGACGATCACGACGATGTCTTTCTGCGACCATTAAGCGCCAGCAGCTTTGCACCCCAACTGCGATCAGATCCTCAGCTGAAAGACCTAACACATTACTTTGAAGGCAATACCGCTTCTCCTCCTGCTGTGTTTAGGCTTCAGATGTTGTTTGCCTTATGCAATGACGTCATCGTAACTAACTTCGCTCCCACGAAGACAGCGCAGCTTCTTGTCGTGCCTAAAAACCTGAGACAGCAAATTCTTCATGTGTTGCACGACGAACCAACCGCAGGACACCTCAGGTTTTGCGCGCATGTTGCATCGAATCCACGAGAAGTACTCCTGGCCGCCACTGCCTGCGCCGACGTTGCCCGTTACGTAAACACGTGTCGTGAGTGCCAGCGACGCAAGACGCCGCAGATCAGGCCACCTGGCCTACTGCACCCGATACCACCCCAAACCCTGCCCTTTAAACAAATTAGGATGGATCTTCTCGTCCCCTTTCCATCTTCATCTGCGGGTAACAAGTGGATCATCGTGGCCACCGACTACCTTACCCGATACGCCGAAGCAAAAGCACTGGCCAATGGTACTGCGGCAGAAGTCGCAAAGTTTTTTGCCGAACAAATTCTCTAGCGAGACGGTGCCCCAGATGTCCTCATCACGGACAGGGGAACGGCATTTACAGCAGAGCTGACGCAAGCCGTCCAAGAATACTGTCATACAAGTCATCGACGAACTACTGCGTACCATCCCCAGGCAAATGAACTTAAGGAGCGTCTCAACAAAACTATCGCGCATATGATTGCATTGTACGTCGAAGCCCAGCTCAAAACATAGGACGCCATTCTACCCTACGTCACCTTCGCTTATAATACCGCCGTCCAGTAGACAACCAGACCTACCCCGTTAAGCCTTGTGTACGGCAGGGAGCCCACAACGACACTGGACGCAATGCTGCCACCCGTAGCCAATGAGAAGAACCTGGATGTCCCCGCCTACCTTCAACGTGCAGAGGAAGCCCGAAGACTCGCCCAAATGCACATTAAAGATCAGCAACGAAACGATGCCTGACGTTACCACTTACGACGCCGCGATGCTGAGTACAAGCCGGGAGATCAAGTCTGGATTTGGACGCTGATTCGCCGCCGCGGGACTGAGCGAAAAGCTTTTACGCCGATACTTCGGCCCCTACAAGGTTCTTCGCCGACTAGGACAATTGGACTACGAGGTCGTTCTCGGCGGCGCGGCAGCATCGGAGCGGTGCCGAGTGCATCCAGAAATTGTGCATGTTGTACGCTTTAAGCCATATTATGCGCGCTAAAGGCTATACATGTTTGCTTTGCAATGTTTATGTTAAATCATGTCTGTTTATTTTGAAACATTTCGACGATGTTTTTTAAGGGGGGGAGTAATGACGCGACCTGTTTAAATCTTTCTTTGTTCCTTTTCGATAGCCCCTGACATGCGGCCTTATCATTGTTATTATGGCGCGCTTATCAATTCTGTATCCCGTGTTTGTTCATGGTCGTTGTCGCGATACAATGCGTTATCATTTTCTTTGTCGCGAACAATGCGCCGAGATCTGTCTCGAAGATTCCGATCATTCGCGTATATTTCACAATGTTCCAGGTTGTGCTACTAGCAGTTTGCGACGTAATCTAGATTGTTTGAGCAGCCTTTAAATTGAGCGTTGACGAGTGCGACGGGCATTCTTTGTTCGATGATCGACGAGCACGTTTGTTGCTATCGCTCCCACCGAGTTGCTTAGTTCTTTTGCAGGCGCAAGTTAGGCCAACAAAGAGTTCCTTCAGTGCAATCACCGACTCTTCATTTGTGTCATCGACGTTGTCATCACCACGTGACAATATTGTAAGGCTGCTGAAATCGTGTTGAACGTCAGACAGCAACTACCATCTACTTTCATTTCTCGAAAAAAAAACGTGTTTGACCACAGACACAAGCGCCAGCTGCAAGTACAGTCGGCCAGATGCTTCAAGGGAGGAGGGCCTGCTTGACGCACGAGAGAGTGTTTATTTTATGTTTCATGGAAGAGAATATGTGACATTTTTCCTCCATTTGTCGATCAATGTTCCCGTGAGATATCTGCCGAGTGGCGATCTTTTTGTGTGTAGTTAAATTAAGTTAAGGCGAAGACTCTTGAGAGTTCCTTGGACTGCCAGAAGATCAAATCAGTCAATATTGTAGACCATAAACCCTGACTGCTCATTGGAGGGTCAAATTCTAAAGTTAAAGCTCAGCTACTTTGGTCATCTGATGAGAAGAGAGGAGTCGCTGGAGAAAGATTTGATGTTAGGAAAGGTTGAGGGTCGCCGGAGAAGGGGTATGCAGCGAACGCAATGGTTAGATGGCATCCTCGAGGCACTGCAGATGAAGTTATGTGATGTTAGGAAGATTGTGAGAGACCGGAAAGCGTGGCGTGACATGGTCAATAGGGTCACGAAGAGTCGGACACGACTGAACGACTGAACTGAACTGAAGCTAAGAACTGCCCTCAAGAGCTACATTCTAGTACGGTGAACTATTTAAAATGCATGTAATCCAAACCTGCAAGCCTATATTCTACGCGGTAATTTTTAATAAAGCTTCTTGCCAGATATTACTCGATCAAGCATTCCATCTGCTGGCACTTTAACTGTGCCATTTTCTGCTAGGAAAACTATATGATAACATTTTTTTATCATTTTTTTTTTACTACAGTTAAGCAGTACAGTTAAGGAGTCTGCGAAGACCTACTTGGCGGGCCTGGCACCCCTGGTAGTCGAAGCGCGTTCCGGGGCCGGGTCCGGTTCATGTTATCGTGGCACCGGGCAGAGCATGGGCTAGGCGCAACGGCCCTGAGCTTGGCTCGGGCTTCGAACAGAGTGCCCATGTAGGGCGCGGGTGGGAAAATCAAGCATGTGCTGTGGTCTAGAGGCAAAAGCTTTATCTAGCATTTCTTAAAAATAATGCCAGTGATTAGAAGATCAATCCTATGGCTGTGCGCAAAGCATAGAGCAATTCAACTGCCCCAATCACCGCAGACTGTTCCTTTTGTTAGTGAATTCGTTTTCTTTTTATCACGGAGGACCTGTTTCTGCGACTGAGTCGAATAAACCCATCCATGTTAAGAAAGAGTCACAGACTCTATATAACAAGGTATAGCGATTATTCAAGCTATGAGAACCTGCCCAAGGCTATATATGTTAATACTCAGATCATGTATTTTCGACAATGAGGCTTACTGCTCACTCTGCCATTCCAAAGGTTAAGTCGCACCGCAATATTACCCTCGATGCGAGACACGCTATATGAAGGGTTTTCAATTTTCGACGCATTCTTACTACAATTATCCTTAAGTCATTCTCTTAGGCGTTTGATCTTTAACCATCAAAAGTCACGTTATGTGTCCGAAAATTTCATCTAGCTCGGTTCAATGCACATTTTGCATTGAACCATGAAATTCCGCAGTGGTGGATTCCCGAAATTATTTCCATCGGGGGTGACCGCTTGAATATGTGGGGATTTATGAACTGATTAGACGACCATTTGCTACTGAGTCTCGCCATGGATGACGTGCCTAAAGGTCCGAGAACACCAACACTTCGACGATGCGGGATGCTTGTGTTTAGCCATGCCTAAAGGAGTTTACGCTGAGATAAATTGTTTTAGCCTGAATGAACCCTCAGTGCAGCAGTGGCTTAGCGGTAGAACATCAGCCTCGCATGCAAGAGGACCGGGGCTCAAATCCCGGTGCCGCGCAATTCTCCACCGGTTAAAACAAATCCGCGTGTCGATGGAATTGCATAAACAGTTTTGGGGTGCGACCTGATTGCGGCGAACATCTCCGGCAACGCACTCCCTAACCAGAACAGGTGTTCGCCACCCTGGTGCAGGAATTGGCTGCAACCTCTCATAAATACCTCCATAAAACCATGGAACTCAGTCACCAGTGGCTGCGGAACAACTACCCACGGCGGCGGTCAGACCTGTGACGCCACAGGGGGTGCTAAGAAGTTCTGGCTCTGCTGGACAGGCCGCCATTGAAAACTGACCCTGGCAATGCTTAACGCTAGAACCCTAGCTAGTGAAGGTAGTTTAGCAGTGCTCTTAGAGGATCTAGAAGGTATGAAATTGGATGTCATAGGGCTTAGTGAGGTTAGGAGGCCGAATGAGGAATATACTGTACTGAAGGATAGGCGTGTACTGTGTTATCGAGGTTTACTGGAGAGGCCAGAACTAGGAGTAGGTTTTCTTGTTATGAGTATATAGCGGGTAATATAGATGAACTCTATAAGTAATAATGATAGGGTGGCAGTCATCGTAATTAGGCTTAATAAGCGGTATAAGCTGAAGGTTGTCAGGCCTATGTACCCACATGTAGTTATGATGACCAGGAAGTTGCAAGCTTCTACGAAGATTTATAATCGGCAATGCGAAAAGTAAAGACGCAGTATACTGTACTAATGGGCGACTTCAATGCCAAGGCAGGGAAAAAGCAGGCAGGAGACCAGGCAGTAGGTGACTATGACATTGCCTTTAGCAATAGCATACGGGAGCTACTAGTTGAGTTTGCAGACAGCAATAACTTAACAATCATGAATACCTTCTTCAGCAAACGGAAGAACCGGAAATGGACATGGAAAGGTCCTAACGGGGAGACGAAATATGAAATTGACTTCATACTGAGTTCAACACCCGCCATTATGCAAGATGTAGACGTAATCGGGAAAGTGCGATGCAGTGATCACAGGATGGTGAGATCCCGAATTAGCCTAAATCTGAAGCAGGGGCGCAACAGATTAGCAAGAAAGAAATACATCAACGAATTAGAGGTGAGGGGGTGGACAGGAGAGTTAAGGATCTCGCTAGAGAATAGACATTCAGCTCTAACCGAGGATGGCGACATTACCCTAGAAGCGATGAACAATAATTTCACGGATATCATTGCTGAGTGCGCTGTAGAAGTAGGCGGTAGGATAGTTACAGAGAATACCGGTAAGCTGTCTCAGGAGACGAAAGATTTGATTATGAGACGCCAGGGTATGAAAGCCTCCAATCCAACAAAACAGATAGAATTGGCCGAGATATCAAATCTGATCAATAAGCGCAAGGTGGCCGATATAAGGAAGTATAACATGGAGAAAATTGAGCATACTGTAAAAGAACGGGGGAAGCCTTAAAGCGGTAAAAACGAAATTGGGCATAGGCAAAAACCAGATGTGTGCGATAAGGGACAAGACGGGCAATGTCATCACAAATATGGAAAAGATAATAAAAGTAGCCGAGGAGTTCTATACAGATCTCTACAGTAGCCAAAGTAGTCAGGACCGTAATGAGATTGGCGGTAGGGAAAACAGTAAGACGTTCCACCAGTAAAGGAGGACAAGGTCAAGAAAGCATTAGAAAGTATGAAGATGGGGAAATCAGCTGGAGTGGATCAGATAACTACAGATTGTTACACGAAGTGGGAACATCATGCTACAAAAACTGGCCACCCTGCATATGCAGTGTCTGGTGTCATCGACGGTACCGGAACCATAGAAGATTGCATACATCATCCTCATTCACAAGAAAGGGGACTCTAAGGACCTTAAAAATAACAGACCAATCAGCTTACTGTCTGTTACGTGTAAGGTATTTACTAAGGTAATCGCTAATAGATTCAGGACAACCTTATACTGCAATCAAGCAAGAAATCAAGCAGGTTTTCGGAAACGGTACTCTACTATCGATCATATCCATACCATAATCAGGTGATAGAAAAATTCTCGAAATGTAACCAGCCCTTATACATAGCATTCATTGAGTACGAAAAAGCATTTGACTCAGCTATAACCTCGGCGGTGATGCAGGTATTGCCAAATCACGGGGTGACGAGCCGTGCGTGAAAGTGCTGAAAATATATATAGTGGCTGCACAGCAACTATAGTTCTGCATAAAGAAAGTAACAAAATTCCCATAAAGAAAGGTGTTAGGCAAGGAGACACAATCTCCCCAATACTCGGGGGATGAACTGGATGAAAGGGGATGAAAGTAAGTCGGGGGATGAACTAAAAAAAGAGATTCATGACCTAGAGAGGAAAAGTAGAAAGGTAGGCTAAAAATGAATATGCAGAAGACTAAGGTAATGTTTAACAGCCTCGGGAAGGAACAGCAGTTTACGCTAGATAGCGAAGCACTGGAAGTAGAAGGTGAATATGTCTACTTAGGACAGATAGTAACCGCAGATCCTGACCATTGAAAGGAAATAACAAGAATATGATTGGGATGGAGCACATTTGTTAAGCCCTCGCAGATTATGACTAGCAGCTTACCGGTATCGCTCAAGAGGAAAGTATACGACAGCTGCATCTTACCTGTACTCTCCTATGGGGCTGAAACGTGGAGGCTAATCAAGAGGGTTCTAAGAGGGTTCTTAAGTTGAGGACCACTCAAAGAGCTATGGAACGAAAAAATGATAGAGGTAACATTAAGAGATAGGAAGCGTGCAGAGTGGGTCAGAGTTGCTGACATTCTAATGGAAATTAAGAAAAAGAAATGGGCATGGGCAGGACATGTAGTGCGAAGAGAGGATAACCGATGGTCGCTTAGAGTAACAAACTGGATTCCAATGGAAGGAAAGCGTAGCAGGGGGCCGCAGAAAATTAGGTGGGCGGATGAGTTTAAGAAGTTCGCAGGGGTCAAGTGGATGCAGCTAGCACAGAACTGGGTTAATTGGAGAAATATGGGAGAGGCCTTCGCCCTGCAGTGGGTATAGTCAGGCTGATGATGATGTTGATGATGAGTCCTATCAATCTTATTTTTGTTCTGCTACTATAATAATGCTTACACTCACGTCATACTTTTTATTGTATTCAAGATATGCTAATTCTTGAAATCCCCAGCAGCACATTAGAACTTCAACGAGCCTCTTTTCATAACTCGTTCGCTGCCTTTCCCTAGCGTAAGCAACTCACAGAAGCCAGCAGAATTATTCCTACGTTGAATTGCTTGAACATCTCACGAAATATAAAGCACTTTTGAAGGTTCAAGCCTACAGTATAAAACGTTTCTGATTTAGGCACAGCCTCCTATGGTGTTACCTGAATCACTTGTTCTTTCTTTTGTGAAAACAGCAGAGGACGCCCAGAGACTACAGGTGGGCTCGGTAATGACTGGCAAGTATTAATCTTGCCAACCTTCTTCCGCATGAAGTGCCGCTTCTCAACGCAGACACGATAAGCCCTTCTGTTAATGACACTGGTATCACCTTATTGATACGATGAGTCACAGCGATTGTTTGACCCATTGCTCGGTCTCAGAAATCGAATATATCGTTGTACTACAGCAAACGATCGGTGAGAGAGGGCGAGAGAAATATTTTAATGAAACCAAGATACGTCTGCCTAGTGCTGGCCTTAGCATGCTATTCCTGATGAGGGTGGAAATAAAGGGAAGGGGAAGGAAAAATGAACGAAATCTTGGCACACACATTTTCCTACACATATAATTACAAGCAGATGAGTCTCAATGGGTCTCTTCAACCCAGGGTCCTTGTGGGAACGTATTTAGGGTCTTGTAGATCGCGAAGCCGAAAACCAATCGCTCCAAAGACTCTGGATGTATTCAAGGTGCAGGCTTCGTCTTTAACAAATTCTAAATTATTACGTAATGTTCTATGGTCAACGCTCCTTCGGCAGGAGGTAACCAAAAGTTCAAGATCTTCACATGCATCACAAGTAGAGCACAAAGTACTGCTGGCTATAAAGATTTTATATACGAAGTATTTTGTGTACGACACAATCAAAAGGATCCGTGCAGACAGTTACAATGGCGTCTCCTCAAACTCTGTGGGATTCGAAAGACATAAGTGAGATCTATTCGATTTAGAAGCCGGCATTGATGGTCTGCATCACACAACAGAACTTGCTTGCAGTCGCCATGATGCAGTACCTACAAGTCTCGGTGCATCTCCTCGCGAGAATGCAATTGGAATTTTCATTAATGAGTCTTGAGGTTACAGATTTTGTAGCGGCGTCGGCGTAGTCATTGCCCGCTTTGCCGAATTGAGCAGGTAACCAATGTCGAACAATGCGATAACACAGATCGCAGTCCTGAGTGTACAGCTTACATCATGTCAGTGACGAGTTCTTCCTGAATTCATAATGACTTTAGCAATTACAGTCCAGAGCGACACTCATTAAAAATGAGCGGTGCTGCAGTGGTTGGTTGCAGAATATATGCAATATATTCTCGCAGAGTAGTTCACTCAGTAGCAATAGCCGAAATTCGGTAATATGTATAGTCGAGATTTTGGAATGTTTTTATGGTATCAAGAGAGCGGATGGTTGCGGAAACAGGCGTAACCGAGCCATCTGAATAGATTTGGCAGTGTTAACTGCAGTATATAGATATGTGTTTAATGGCGAAGTATTTACATGCAGGTCTTGGGATGGGAGTTTTACCTGTGATACTAGGTACAGTTTTTCGAATTCGTCACGCAGCATACCTCCATTGTGCGAAAGATAACGGGACTGCGCGCTAGTATTGCGCAGGGAGTAGATGGGAAAGGGCTGTCATACTTTGCTCTGAAAATTATGACTATAGGTTTATGCGCAAACCTCAGCTGGGCACGAAGCAGCTACTGTGGTACCAACAAAGTTACAGATAGACATCAGCTCTATGCCAGAATACACATCATGGAGGTATTTTTTTGAAGACTCAGCCAGATTCCAAAGCTTTGGCAGCATGGCTTTAAGCCATTTTATGCTTGCTTATAAGATGCCATGGAGAACAGGGGGACGATAGTGAAGAAGGCGTTGAAACAGTGCTTCATAAAGACGTATTAAAGTTTTGTGGAGTAGCCCCTTATGGTTGTTGAGGACATACAAAATAAAGAAACGCATGAGGAGAGTGATCTTATGCTGACTAATATATAGGGATCAGGTAAGAGATTTGTCAAATTCACACCTAGAAAGTTTTGGTGTTCTATCGTAGGGTATAACGTGCTAGCAACTTTCAACGCCTAATGAAAAAAATCGCGCTGTGAAAATAAATTGCTGCGCACTTATCTGGACATAAAGAACGCCTCTATTTCGGGAGGTAGCGGGTTCGATCCCTGGTGACGCCGGTTACCTACCGGTTTTTCAATGGGTACAAGCTTTCCCTCGGCCTAGCGTTCGGCTCTTCTGGGGTGAAATGCTTTGGAAAAGGGGTCACGGCACAAACAGTTGCGTCGATGTGGTCGTGATCCATTCCGCCATCGGACAACAATAAGTCCGCCTCACACGGCAAAAGCCCATTATGTGGCCTTTTTTTTTATTTTGCTCACTTGGCACGTCTGAGCCCGTCAACAACTCGACGACTCCGCAATCTCGAGTCTACTCCCCTCTCGCGGGGTAGAGCTGCCCTCAGCCTGGGTCATCTCATTACTGAACTTCTCGAAAGTTCCAACACCCCCACATGGGGTCATACAAAACACATCGTCGAAATCTGCAAGCTCCAACCGATGGTAATCTCGAACCACCTTTACAGGTTGAAGTGTTAGAAACTGATTCCGTCCCGGAGGACACAACAGGGTTTGCGGAGCTTCTTTCAAGCTTACCACCTGAAGAAGCTGGGCGCCAAGGCCGGGGGTTCGCTTGTAACCAATTTCTGCCGGTGGGTTTCGAACCAACCACCCCCCGCAGTCTAGACGGACGCCCAAAGCACTGAAAACGCCTTGCTTTTTTAAGAACATTGCAGTGCACTATTTTGATTTCTGTACTCGAGTGTGCGCAAGATGGCTGTTTCATACGGAGCGCAATATGTAGATGTCATCGGCGTAGAGGGTGATTTTAACCGTAGGTGGCAAGGAACTGTCCTAACCAAGAAGAGAGATATTGGAGGAGGTTTGACTTAAACTCTATTCCTGCGGAACGTCATGAGGCACATGATGGAGACATACATCACCTTTATTTATTGACATGTAAACTGTCCTATCACAAAGATAATCAAACAGCCAGTTAGACATAATTCCAATTACCGACCGTAATGCTAAAGGAATAGCCTCATGCGTGGTATTGTCAAAAGCTCCCTTAACGTAAAGGAAGTGAGCGATGGCTATAGACCGCTCATCTTTGCAGCGCCTGACGCAGTTGTAAAGAGCAATAATGATCTAAATGCGGCTGCGGCCTTTTCTGAAGCCAGACAATAGGATAGGAAAAATTACCCTTTTTTGATAGGTAACAGGCAATGCATGAATGGACCACATGTCATGAGTTTTCCGGCACAGCTTGATCGCGCGAGTAGGCGATTAGCATTTTGTTCAATTGATGGCTTGGTAGGATTCATAATTTTGTATGTTTGAAATTTGGGCGAGTTGAATCTTGAACATATTGAAGGTCACGCGAAAAAACTATGACGAAAGAGTTTTGTCTTCTACTACTTGGTGGTCATTCTTTGCGCTACGATCAATATGAATTCATAGATTAGGTTTGGGGATCCAGCTTCTCTTTGATGTCAGCAAAAGCTTCCCAATTTGTATAGCGAACTTCATGCCGCTTGGAGGCTACTGAAAAGAACGGGATCGCTACCGTGAGTCAGAATGTCCACAGTCTAGCAGATATTACGTAGACATCGACGTACTGGACCTTGCTTTTTTTTTAATAATTTATTTGGCCGGAGAAATGGTAAATTGATGGACAGAGCAAATTCAAATGACAGCCAGCCTCAGGCAGTTCCTGTGATGATTCAACGAGCATGATGACGTGTGTTAAAATCTTACGTTACAATTTGTGGTCGCACGATATTTGGTAAGCGTTGAATATCAAAATTAGCACGAGGTGGTATGTACGCAAAAATATTGAAAACTGCATGCTCATACATTTTACAGTGGCTGCAACGCATTCAATATTTGGATTGGTTGGTATAGGATGCTGCATGAAGATGAATTTTTTTCCGGATAGCCAGAAAAACTTTACTGGGGCCCATGCCAGTTGTCAATTTCAGTGCTGTGTAGCCTGAAAGGCGGATTCCAATATTGAGGGGAAATCCTGATATATCAATTAGAGAAAAACGAAGATTGAAGGCGAAGTGTTGAAAGTCCGACAAGCGGGGAGAGAAGCTACAGGCATTCCATTGAAAGATGGTGGACTTGTAACAGAAGATTTGCACGCTGGGTGAAGTAAACGGCCGACTGATGGGTACTACCGTTTCTCGAAAAGAGGGGAGAAGAAATTAAAAATTGTAAGGATGGCTATCGCCACTGGCGAGGAGAGTGGTATAAGGAAAGCGCGAACAGCCTCAACAAGTGAGCATATTTGGCAACTGCAATAATAAATTTGGACAAACAGCTGTTTCGCATATGCAGTTCCAAGATAGACACTTCGAATGTGGATGCTTTGGAGTAATATCGTTTGTGCTCGGCATTGATGGTTGTTTCATTTCTTTCCGCTTGGAAGAGGAGGGAATTAAACCTGTCATTTTTGTGTACCTGTTCACGGATTTTCGTCCTGGCCAATGCCTTTTTTTTGTGTATACTCCTCGTTTGGTTTTGCTCAAATAAGCTTTTGCTGACTTTTAGTCGATATTTTTGGATGCCTTGTGCTTATATATTATCTGCTCCTTTTCGTAGGCAGTGCAGCGGGAAAAAATCACCTCATGCGGCTTGCCACAGTTAGGAAAAATAGGGTTGTCACTTGGCCGTGTGGTCGGGTCCTGATTTCGACCGCAACGTGGGAGCGCAAGGCTATTCGGCAAGCAGTAGTCAAGTGCCGAAGAGCAGATATCTGCCACATGTTGTGGTTTTTTATTTGTTTCATACGACGGTCTCTTGTTATCCCAGAATTATGTATTTCTACGCATATTCCATCACAAGTGTATACGGATATGTTCTGAATTTCCTAGACGGCGCACATATTTTATCTGAACTTCCTGCAGTAACACTGAGTAACTATCTTCTTGAAAAGTCTCCAGGGGCAAACCCTTCCTTACTCCTTCTCTGCAGTTGTTTCGCCGTTGCTCGTATTCTTGATGTGTAATTCCTGACATTGATTGTATTTGTAAAATGCGCTTTGTAGCGACCACGGTTCGGAGAGAAGTTTACCTTTGTCATCTGTAAATCCGCTGCTGTCAAGCCAGAAAAGGGTTGGACTGGGTGGGAACATATATATTGCTGCGAACTGTTTAAATCTTTATTTGTTTTTTTTTTTGTCGACAGCTGCTGTCACGCGGCCTTATTATTTTGATTCTTGCGCGCTTATCAATTCTGTATCCCCTGTTTGTCCATGCTCGTTGTTGCGATAGGACGCGTTATCACTTTCTTTGTCGCGAACGATCTGCCGAGATCTGTGTCCAAGATTCCGATCAGTCGCGTATGTTTCTACAATGCTTCAGGTTGTGCTAGTAGCAGTTTGCAACGTTATCTACATTGTTCTGAGCAGCCCTTCAATAGACCGTTTACGAGTGCGACAGGCATTCTTAGTTCGACGATCGACGAGCACGTTTGTTGCTGTCGCCGCCGAAGAGTTGCTTAGTTCTTTTGGGGGGCGATAGTCAGCCCAATAAACAGTTTCTTCCCTGCACTTCAAGACTTCATTTTTGTCATTGACCTTGTCACCACCACGTGACATCTGGTGGAAGCGCTGCCTTTGATCCTTCAAGCGAAGATCCCAGTCTTTTTCTGTCGTCCTGGGGGACCAGCCTACAGGTCACCGAGGCAGCAGCCGACTTCAAGGGCTCCAACCCGAACACGGCCTGACCCTGTTCAACACCGGAAGACATCAACTTTGGAAATGTCCCAGTCAACAGCACCAGTGGTCTTCTTGCAGCCCCGGGATACCCCCCCTCTTCCAAAGACTTCCCACTGAAGATGCGGAAGACTGGATGAATTTTTTGGACCGTGTCGCAGAATTCAACGGCTGGAACGACGAAGCGAAGGTAAGGGAAGTTTATTTTGCTCTTCAAGGATCTGCCTGTACATGGTTCGCAAATCACGAGGCAGCTTTCAAGGACTGGGATATTTTCAAGCAAGAGTTTTTGACTGTCTTTGCAAATGTCACTCAAAAGGAAAGAGCCAAGGCCATCCTTCAATCAAGGCTACAACACCCAAATGAGCCAGTCCTGGTTTGCGCCGAAGAGATGAAGCGCCTGTTTCACCGCGCTGACCATAACATGACTGAAGATGAGAGAGAGAGACATTTATTATGAGCAGACGTAAAATATTCAGCCCAAGGTGGGAAGCCTCCCCAGTCCAGGAAGTCATGGACCCCAGTCATTTCCCGGGTCCGGCTCGCCAGACTACACTGATCCTCCAGGCTGGGGTTTGACAGCTCCCACTGCTCTTAGGTTATGTCCATGGTGGTTATAGTGTCATTTGATTCATTGGATCCCCACGCCATATGTTGTAGGGTGTTTGGTACGTTGCAAAATGCAGATTCATGTATTTAGGTGGCAGGCCAGATTCTGTGTAGTAAGGTGCCGTGGGCGTCCTGTTAGTTTGGATTTTTGCGGAAGGTGACTGCTCCTTCTCTGGTTAGTTTCTTGCGGGGGGTGATGAATATTTTCTGAAGGTGAGAGAGTGCGTTTTTTAATGCGAGGCGTTAGAGTCGCTATTTTCAGGACTCGTCCGGAATCCGCCGAAAACTGTGGACGAATTTGAAATTGAAGAATCGACCATCAAAAAGACGATGGACACCCGGATGCGCCACTATGATCGACCACTGCAACCGGTCAGCGCAAGTTCTTACAGCAGCGCATCTGCTAGCGGAGAAGGCTTTCGAGAACTCATCCGTGAGATCATCCTAGAGGAACTTCGTCGATTGCTGCCATCATCCCAACAACCCCACGTGGAGGCGCTCGCAGACGTCGTCCGTGAAGAAGTCCAGCGGGCACTGGGTGTTCCTGAAGTGACAGTTCCGACATCTCCACCACAACAAACGACCGCGATGAATTACGCTGCAGCATTACGTCGACCTGCGCCCCGACGGGACTTTCCAAGCCCTAGCCTCTACCGTCCTATTCCTGAAAGCCGCCCCTTGGCCCCGCCCGCCAAGCCTACCAACGAACCCCAAGCCCCAGGAAGTGTGACGCCTCGAGGACTGCGAAAAATCAGCCATTGTGCTTCCACTACGGTGCCAAGATGCCGGTTTAGGTCCCCATCGCCGTACAAAGCTCACTTTTCGTCGCCAGGCCGCAGCTTTAATGGCACTGTGCGAGGAAGGTCCCCATACCCCGTAGGGGAAAATAAAGGTAGCAATTTTTGGGGGTGAGGTTGCTATACGGCGAACTAACGAAGATCCTCCGCCGCCGACGACGAGTAACGATCTCGCCGCTATGACACCGACATTACTTATGAAGAAGCCCTCAACGCGCCCATACATCAAAATGACACCGCCGCTCCGCAGGATGTCCACATCCAAGACGACGCGACCAAACTCCAAGCCAACCCCGCCGCCCAGCGAATTGACAACGATGTGCCCCCACTGCGACCTCAGCACAAGAAGCAGAGACCGAACATCGAAGCCAAAATGCAATACAAAGACGCGAACGAGTGACCTAGAAGTTGCTGTCACTGTCGGATGGTTACGGCCTTAGTGGACACCGGAGCAGACTATGCCGTCATCAGCGGAGTGTTCGCGGCCCAGCTCAAGAAAGTTGCGACCGCTTGGGATGGCCTGCTAATCCTTACTGCTGGTGGTAACCTTATTACGCCGTCGGGGCAATGCGCCGCAGAGGTTACAGTAAATGGGCGTACCTACCCTACCAGCTTCATCGTCCTACAACAGTGTTCCCGCCACAGGACTCTGGGCATGAAATTTCTGAACGAACAACGGCCGATCATCGACCTCCGTTCAAACCTCATTAAGCACTCCAAAGACAAAGCAATACCTTCCCTGAAGACTTCGATGCAGCACTTCGCTCTAAACATCCTCGAAGAAGTATTTAGTGTGCCGCCCCGATCAGGCATCGTTGTCTTCGGGGTCACCAGCTACATCTAAACTGCTGAAAGTGTCGTCGAAGAAAACACCTAATTGCCTTTGGAGCGCGGACTAGGAGTCGCAAGAGGCGTCGCCCGTTTCCGTCTTGGACAAGCTCAAGTGCTCGTCACAAACTTCACCGAAGAATACCGACACCTGAACAAGGGTAGGACGATTGCGTTCCCTGATGAGCTAGCGGACACCCGAGAAGTCTTAGCCCTCCCCAGTTAACTTGAAGACGATGCACCCAGCCGTGCCACGCACCCCAATTTCGACATCACCCTAGCGCTCCCCCGAGACAGAAGAGACAAAATTCGCACTCTTCTTGAAGGCTAAAGCGAGTGCTTTTCATCAGCGTCGAAAGTGTGGCAAACTTCATTGGCAAAGCATCAAATTATCACAGACGACCACGCTCGCCCGCTACGCCAAAGCCCCTACCGTGTATCTCCCCGAGAACGCCAGGCACCCCGCCTGGGTGGTGCAGTGGTAAGACGCCCGACTACTGTCCGGAGTTCCCGGGCTCGAACCAGACCTCAGCGGCTGCGTTTCGATGGAGGCGAAATGAAGTGGCGTCCGTGTGCTGTGCGATGTCAGCGCACGTTAAGATCCCCAGGTGTTACCGCTCCCCTTTCTCTCTTTCCACTTTCACTCCCACCTTCATCCCTTTCCTTACGGCGCGGTTCAGGTGTCCACAAAGTAAGTGTGACAGATACTGCGCCTTTCCCTTCCTGGGAACCAATTAAAAAGAGAACGCCAGGCCATACACGATCAAGTTGAGGACATGCTTTGTGATGACGTGATCAAGCCATCGAGAAGCCCCTGTGTGGCACCAGTCGTTTTGGTGAAGAACAAAGAAGGGACACTTCGTTTCTGCGCCGATTACCGCCGCCTAAACAGCATAACGAAGGAGAATATGTACCCTCTTCCTCGCATCGATGAAACACTGGACCGGCTCTGCAGCGCAAGGTACATCTCATTGATGGACCTGAAGAGCTGCTACTGGCAAATTTAAGTCGACGAGAGAGATCGCGAGAAGACCGCATTCATCACACTGAACGGTCTATTCGAGAATAAGGTGATGCCATTTGGTCTATGCTCCACACCTGCCACGTTTCAACTAGTAATGGACACAGTTGTGGCTGGCTTAAAGTGACAGGTTTGTTTGGCATAATTGGACGACGTCATTGTCTTGTCAAACTTTGAACACCACCTGAAACAGCTGCTGACAGTGCTGGAGGCCATTAAATCATCGGGACTAACGTTAAAGTCAGAGACGTGCCACTTCGCCTACGAGCAACTGCTGTTCCTAGGTCACATCGTTAGCAAGGATGGTGTTTGCCCAGATCAGAACACAGCTGCAATCGGACAATATTCGCCGCCTGCCGACAAGAAAGCTGTGCGCAGGTTCCTTAGACTGTACGCTTATTATCGATGATTTGTCGGACATTTTTCGTGCATCGCCCAAACGTTGACTCAGCCTACAAATGCTGACGTACCTTTAAAATGGGAAGCGCCGCAAGGAGCAGCCTTCGACGAACTCAAGTGCCGCCTGCAGTCCCCTCCTGTTCTTGGCCACTTTGATGAAAACGCCGTGACCGACATTCATACCGACGCCAGCAGTATGGGCCTAGGAGCCGTTCTCGTCCAGAAGAGTGCCGGACGGGAGAAGGCAATCCCCTACGCTAGCAGGTCCCTCACTAAATTCGAAGTCAATTACTCGACGACCGAGAAGGAGTGCCTCGCGATCATCTGGGTCATTTCTAAGTTCCGTTACAACATATACAGTCGACCATTCAATGTGGTAAGCGACCACCACGCGCTCTGCTAGCTGGCTCATTTGAAAGACCACTCTGGCCGCCTTGCCCGATGGAGCCGAAGACTTCATGAATTTGACATGACTGTAGTCTGTAAGTCGGGACGCAAGCATTTAGACTCAGACTGCTTATTACGCGCTCCCGTCGACGCTCCCCCGGATGACGATGACGACGATGCCTTTCTGGGACTAGCAAGCACCAGCAGTTTTGCACAACAGCGATCAGATCCTCAGCTGAAAGACCTAGCAGATTACTTTGAAGGCAAGATCGCTTCTCCTCCTGCTGTGTTTAGGCATCAGTTGTGTCGTGCCTAGAAGCCTCAGGCAGGAAATTCTTCATGCGTTGCACGACGAGCCAACAGCTGGGCACCTCGGTTTTATGCACGTTGCATCGAATCCAAGAAAAGTACTGCTGGCCGCGACTGCCTGCCGACGTTTCCCATTACGTGAAAACGGGCCGTGAGTGCAAGCGACGGAAAATGCCGCCGATCAGGGCAGCTTGGCTACTGTACCCGATACCGCCCCCAGCCCTGCCCTTTCAGCAAATTGGGATGGAGCGGAGCGGCAGCATCGCAGCGGCGCCGAATGCATCCAGAAATTCTGCATGTTTTACGCATTAAGCCATATTATGCGCGCTAAAGGCTATTCATGTTTGCTTTGCAATGTTTATGTTATTTCATGACTATTGAGTTTGAAACATCGAGATGATGTTTCTTAGGGGGGAGTAATGCCGCGAACTGGTTAAATATTTATTTTGTCTTGTTCGACAGCTGCTGGTATGCAGCCTTATCATTGTGATCCTACGCGCTTATCAATTCTGTATCCCAGGTTTGCTCATGCTCGTTATCGCGATATGACGCGTTATCATTTTCTTTGTCACGAACGATGCGCCGAGATCTCTCCGATCCCTCGCGTATGTTTCTACAATGTTCCAGGTTGAGCTAGTAGCAGTTTGCGATGTTATCTAGATTGATCTGAGCAGCCTTTAAATTGAGCGTTGACGAGTACGATGGGCATTCTTAGTACGACGATCGACGAGCACGTTTGTTGCTATCACCGCCGCAAAATTGCTTAGTTATTTTGCGGGCGCAAGTCACCCCAATAAAGAGTATCTTCCCTGCACTACAAGACTTCATTTGTGTCAGCGAACTTCTCACCACCACGAAGAAAATATGCTGCCCCGAACGATGCACAGGTCTAAGGGCCACAATTAAGCCGTCAATAAAAGGAAACATGTCAGCGAATGCTGTGCCATGGGGTAAAACTTCGGTCGATCAGACGCAGTTAAGCACGTGATGAGAGGTGCGGTTAGCGCTGACACACTGCGATATGAGCGGGTGTACCATTACGATGCAGAACATCGGCGACTGAAAACGTTATGTGTTTGCCGTCAGGCAGAGGGGAACAAGGCCTAAGGAATATAGTAGGTGGCAGCTACGGGTGGCAGAAGAACACATTGGATGCGGCACAGGCGAAGTTTTATATCGGTGTTTTCTGTGCCGAAAAGCAAGGCTAAGCGAAGAAGGCCAGATGAGTAATCAATCAGGGTAGCATGGCTCGTTAAAATGTCAATGCCTAGGATCACATAGTGAGGGCAGTGGTCGAGGGTAGTATATAACACAACGGTAGTGCAGCCGCAAATGGTCACGAGCGCAGCGCGCAGTCCCTGACCACAGCGTCACTTCCATCGGCGACACGAACTGCTGACCAGGATGCGGTGTGACAACCTTTTTGAGATGGCGACAGAAATGTGGGCACCAGTGTCAATGAGGGCCCTAATAGTGAAACCGTCGGCAAAGATATCTAAATGTTTACGGCGATGAGCAAGGGTCAGAAGGTTATTTCTAGGCCGGGTCGGCAATGCTGCTTTTACCCAGACGCTGCATTGGATACTTTTCTGAGAGACAGAGAAACGGTTGGGAGGTGAACCGCAAGGGGTGGGTGCGCCGGCAGGGCGGGTCTGGGAGACGGCGACCAGCTTGAAGACCTCGGGACCACAGCGTTAAAGTCACAGCAGGCCGTGACTCGCTCTGAGTTTGGGTGAGGGCCGAAATTGTCGTTGTGATTAGGGTAGTAGTGTGCTCGAGTTGTCGGTACCCAACAGCTGCGGCAATGACAAGTGTGAACGACACAGGAGTAAATAAACCAATGGGGCGGTCATCTTAGGTATGCCACTCTTCCGGGTGATGGTATCGGTAACGGATTGGGGGCGGGAAGGACGTACTATAAGCGAACGCAGCTACGACAGTAGCGTCTCTTTTATCGAGGGCTATGTGGAATGTTCGCCAGTGTTGAATCTGCGTTCACGTTGAGGGCCACATTCGTGAACACCTGGAGAATGACGGCTTGGATTAAGGCTATAGTGGCATCTGCCGGCTCAGCATGGAACGCAACTGGTGTAATACCTTCTAGCTGTCGACAAACTATCTTGTGCATGTTGGACGGCTAAGACGGCTGCTGCAGTGGTGGGATATCTTTACAGCAGTGTGTAGCAGCTGTGTCCAGTGACAATATGCCTTGATTTAAGCTTTTTTGTTAGGTCGGGCCCAGATAAAATAGCTAGTTGTGGAGCTCGACACACGCCAATATCTATTACTTGGTGTCACTACAGACCGACATCGAAATTAATTCACAACTTTTTGTTCACAAATCGGCACTGTCAAAACTACATTATTACTAAGGGATAGAGAACACGAAGGTTGGCGTGATAGCCGCTGCCTTGTCACTCTTTCAACCGATCTAGAATAACTTTAGAGGCGTGGATTTCTCTGCATGAATTTCCATAAATATTGCTTACTATTCATCGATAATGTAGCAGAATCAGTACTCAACATAGAAATGCCACCTCATATTAGGTATTTATTGGGTACAGCTATATTGTTTTGACCAAAGCTGCAAACTCTAGATAGCGACACCGCAAACAATGATTCCAGGAAAGAATATAATGTCCACATTATCCTTGCACTCTTTTCAAAGAGCTCAGAGCGCTTATACTCTCCAAATAGTGTTTTTTAGGTGACCTGTGCGTTCCTTCAATAACTTCAGTTTGAAAAAAGTTGCCTTTTTGACGGCACTTTACATATGCGCAAAGAAATAAAAGCACTGAGCGTGCACTGTTGGAAATAGTATGTATATGCAATGTTTCAAATGAAAGCTATCATGATGAGGAACAAGTGCCCGCAGAAATCAGTGCACTGCAATACACCACAAATGTTAAATACATAGCTTTAAAGCATGGCATTTCCAAGAACGTTTTATTGAGAGCACAGCATTGCACATTTGCACAAACTAGTCGGTACATTTCAAGTCTCCTCATCATCGAGTATGTTGTGTGATGCCT
The DNA here is from genome assembly GCF_055883805.1 of Amblyomma maculatum. Classification (NCBI taxonomy): domain Eukaryota; kingdom Metazoa; phylum Arthropoda; class Arachnida; order Ixodida; family Ixodidae; genus Amblyomma; species Amblyomma maculatum. The sequence goes on from NC_139353.1 coordinate 85,845,066, forward strand.
GTTCTGAAAGGGGTTGTCATAGTGAACACAGCACCGCTGCTTACACAACTAAGCACGTGCCAGCAGTGTACTGATGAAAAGTTATTCATAAAAAATCATAGACAACACCGCACTGCACAGCTGCTGATACAATCCATCACGTGTCAGCAGTATAGCTGTAGAACCTTAGTGCTGAACTTTACCTTCATAGAGAACAGACACTGCACAACTGCTGTACAATTGTGGAATATTAATAGTAAAAGGTACATTCATACAGAACACACGCACAGCACAGCTGCTTCTTCACTGCATCAAACGTCAACAGTATACTTGTGAAATGTTAGGTGTGATACATACGATCATAGATAACCAAGCAATGAACAGCCGCTGATACACTTCATCACATGTCAACAGTATAGATGTGGACCTTAGCGGTGAAAGTTATCTTCTCTGAGAAAGCACTGCATAGTTGGTGATACATCTCGTTACTTGTCACCGGTGTAGTTTTAGAATGTTAAACGAAACAATACTTTAATGCAGAACATACGTACTGCGCAACTGCTTATGAAATTATCAGGTGTCAACAATGTTAAATGTTAAGCTAGCTTTGCAGAGAACACAGCACTGCACAGCTGTTTATACACCTCTGCACGTGTGAACAGTGCATGCTGGTGACATGTCAGTAGCACAACATACCAAAATCGATAACACAGTACTGCACAGCTGCTAATAAACTTCATCACATGTCCACAGTATAAATGTGGAATCTTAGTGGGCAAGCTACCTTATCAAAAAAGGCACTGCACAGCTGCTGGTACAGCTCATTACTTGTCACCAGTGCAGTTGTGCAGTCTTAGGGCAAAGATACCTTCATGGAGAACACACGTACTCTATAGCTGTTTACTGAATCATCACGTGTCAACCCTGCACTTGTGAAGTGTTAAAAGAGAATGATACCTTCATAGAGAACAAGGAATTGTAAGGCTCCCTAACGCCCCATTACTTATCAACAGTATAATTGTGGAATGTTAGCAATGAAAGATACAGTAAAACACACTGCACTACCACCTTGCCTAAATACGTTAGTTCGCTGAAATTCACGATTTACGTGCACGGTTGTGCAATCCCGCAATTCAAAGGGACCGTCAAATTAAGAAAATAATTCAGCAAGTAGGCACGTGAGTCCAGCCCAGGGACCAGAGCATTTCAATTTGGCTCAAGTCGCCCTTGCTTGTGTCATGTTATGTTGAAAGAGGTATTTATGAATGAATACATTGAACACTTTATATAATCCTACACGGGAGGACAGTTGTTTAACTATAGCATGTCAACAGTGAAATTAATATTCACTTAAAACACAGAATATTATTAAGCATCCACTATTCAATGGTGTGCAAGTCCGCATATGTCCACTGCATGCTGACGTAAACTGTCGTTTGAAGCCGTTATCAAACAAATAGTGACGATTACGTTCGAATTCATCGTCTTGAAACTAGAAAATGTATCTTGCTTTCCATGAATATGATCCCATCTGCAAACGAACGTTTTAGAATAAACTTTCTAGTTTACAGGTACTTCAATGGAAGTCCGTCATTATTTTCGTCATAAACATACATTATTTCATTTGTGTTCGCCACTAATAACTGATTAGAATTTTGAAACACCTTTTTGTAGCGATTATTGCCATTCATTTGTTGCTGAATGCACGGCATGAAGATTGCGCATATAGGCAGACTGGGATCGAATGAGACATCCTTATCACTTTTCATTGCTAACGTCCGCCAAGTTTCTCCGGGCGCTATAGAGATCCTCACGACAGCTATGTGCCTTACGGACGGTGCATCCTGAGGGCGGTGGTTTTAAATTAGTTGGGGGATTCATTCCTTGTAACAAGTGAAATATTTTTTAGAAATCCGGAACAGCTTGTAACACGACTGTGTCCAAAATATTATTCAAATTGAAGAAATCTAATATTAAAATGAGCTCTTAGAAAGTGAGCAGGGTTGAAGCGGCCTCATCTGTGTTTATCAGAGTATACTGTAGGGCCAGCGGCAGAAAGTTAGGTGGACGGATGAGATTCAGAAGTTTGCAGGGGTCAAGTGGATGCAGCTAGCACAGAACCGGGTTAAGTGGAGAAATATGGCAGAGGCCTTCGCCCTGCAGTGGGTATAGTCAGGCTGATGATGATAGTGATGATGATAATGACGGTAGGGCCAGTTGGTCAAACATAGTTAAGCAAAAAACATGCCTTTAGGACAGGGCTAGAGAGACGTGGACAGAATAGAGCTACAACTTAGAACTGAATGGAATCGTACGACGAAAAAAGCATCCCATCATTAAGCAACAATACGCCTGCGCATACCTAGAAAAATTCATAGCACTCTTCATTGGCAGTCTAAAACACAAAAAAACAACAACAATAAATCCAACACACCAACAGTTATCGTTCATGATATGAGGTGCAACCTCAAGTACGTTTTAAAAGTTTTTCTTTTTCCGTACGATAAACAGACTGTGTACTAATGCACCTGTCACTACTACTGTACTCGCTACGTGTCACTCACTCCTATGTGTTTGTCTCGTCTTAACAGCTGCACCAGAATCAGCATAATGCCATACTACAAACTTATAAGTACAACTCCAGGATGGTCTCCAGCTCAAAACTGAGGCTTTCTACACTGTTGTATGCACTGCTGAAACAATATTTATGATGATCTTAGTGGTCGTGCAAGATGTTCCAATAATTGCGTCAGCGCTGCTTGGTGGGCCGCTTATGAGGTGGCACTTATGAGGAGCTAGAATAGATATTGTTATTTTATTTTGAAGGTTTAGTTTAAACTTTCATCAGATTTTACTAAAACAACACGTCCTATGCATGAACCCAGAAAATCAGGAAGTTCATAGCAGTTGGCAAAGCATTAGGTGGTAGGATGCATGGCGGGTTCGCTCGTTTGGATTTTCACTCACTTACGCAAATGAATTCATAAAAAATGGGAAAATAGGCATGCATGGAAAGAGTCGTGTTGGAAATAACGAATATATCCTGCAGTAAAACGCGACCCCGAAAACCTCAATCTGACTCTGTGTTTCATTTTGCAACTAAAGCATGCGGAAGCTTCCTATGCATTTGACATGCCATATAATCTATATACTCGATTGCAGTAGCGCCGTAACCGCAGACGCTTACCTTTTATGACCTTGAAATCAAAGACAGTTCACACTAGTGCAATTGCCTCAGGCGAGGAAAAAAGCGACAAAGAGAAGTCCATCAGTTTTTGCAGTTTTGTGGACGTCACTGTGCCCATCATGCACAAAGAACCGGTGGAAACTCAATGAACGAAAGCGCATTATATTTTCCCACGAGGCTTCCGTAGCGGTTCAGTGAGCAAGACCACTGTCAGGAAAAAATAAAAGCTACTTAGCACAAATTGGCCACTAGTGTTTTATACTTTTTCTGACCGAGATATTTTGTTGGGCGAGTGGGTACATATTCATTATTAATTTAAACAGCGCGAACACGAAGTCTCAAGACAAGATAAAAGAAAGCCACAGTACACGCGCATTTACTGTGGCCCTTTTTATCTTGTCCTTTGTCTTTGTGCTCGCTCTGTTTAAATCAATAATGAATACTTTTTCTGAAAAGCTCAACACTTTCGAATCGCCAAGGCTGCTGCTGCCACATTTTGAAGAAATAAATATGACGTTTTACATTCCTGTGAGATAGATGCGAAGCATGCACGGGGCCTCGAAAATTTATGCCCCACTTGCTGCAAATGTTTCACTCTGTATCATTCGGAATGAAAAGTTTAGAGGCTGAGTTTAAATGCTTGGTTTTTTTCTTTGTGCTGTTGAGAGTACGCAGACCTGCAAAATTATTATGAGGCTGACTGCCGCTTCTCAATTACTGCGCAAGTTCCTGATTCTTACTATTGAAATGCCATTTAAGAGAATACTGTCTTCTCCCGTTCTTTATGCCTTAGACCTCCATGTAAACTAGGCGAACGTCCTTCTGGTTTGGCAGAAATAGAATGCCGAGGAAAAACTATTCCACCCAACGTGCCGATGCACACTTGGTGTATTCAGCGGCGACGTCAAAAGCGGGCAGCCACCAATAATGAATTGCTTGCATAATTTATTTGTGTCCACGTGACGTAGGCTGTGCAAGTACGGTGAAGAGACTCTGCAACATTGTCCGCGATTGCCATGGTGTGCTGTCTGGGACGCCTCGCTGTGACGCCTCATGAATGGACTTGTTCTTAGCCCGACACGTTTACTTCTTTGTACACTTTGGGGTAGAAGCGTTCGCAGTGTTCGGAGAGGATTCAGCGTTGAGTCCATTTACTGGTCGTAATATTTATGTTTCGAGCTATTCGGATCGAGGTCCTCTATGTCGCTAGGCAATTGGAGCATAGAATTTTTTTTTTCATGACCGCCAGTTGTTAATAATGCTTGTTGCGCTTTGTAGCACATATTTAACGACCAACTGATGCCGTTCAGCCTCTGGCGTTAAACAAGACTATTCAACGAATAGGTGGAATTATTTTTTTTAACTTCGGATTTAAGTCCGCGTACCAGCGCAAAGTTTCGTCCGCAGCAGCCCCCGTGGCATCGAGCCTCTCCCAAAAGACAACTCGAAAAGAAACACAATGAACGCTACCAGCAGGAGGCCGCCAAAGCAAGAAAGAAAGGCCGACAGTTCCTCAAGTTGTGTTAAATACGTGGTTGTGCTGCCCTCAACGGGACTTGATGCAGCTTTGTGCATCGACCGCCTCTCATCCGGATGCAGAGCTGTTTCTAGTAATCGGCGCCACAGGTTGTTGTGAATTTTTGTGAACAAGTAATCCTTTCTATAACCTATTACTTCATATGCCGGAACCATAGGCTCACGCGATTCAACGAACCCTTTGGGGTAGAAAGCTTTAACAGCATCCCCACTTCCCGGCATGAAACACGCGAAGCCTAACCTTCGCGCGCAATGAAAACATTCCTCGGGTGTTGCAAAAGCGAGGCGCATTTTCTTCGCATTTCTTTCAAAAGCGGCCTTCAACTTGGCATTTAGGGCTGCAAAAGCTTCTTTCGTGTCTGTTGATGTTGTCATAAAGGTTGCATCGTCTAAAACGCAAGGTACTAGTTCATTCTTATCCAGTGCGCTTTCGAGCTCGTCCAAGGTGTCAACGTAGTTCGGGGGAATTGTGACACAGAGGCGCGACATTATTTCGCCTCGCAAGAAAGACGACAAAGGTAATATGGCCACGATCCATATACAGAGGAATGCTTTGCGAAACGACCATGTCCGGAGATTGGCTCTTCCCCGAGGAATCCTATCTATTGGTACAGAAGTAGAAAGAAACGACGCCAACAGCAGCAATTCCGATTTGGCGTCAAGTGAAAGTTGGCCGAATTCGTAGATGTAGCCAAAGGTAAGGACAAGCCAAGATATAAGCATAATTATTGCAATGAAGAGTAACAAAAAATATGATTGATTCACGACAGTAAAAAATGATATTTTGGTAGTGGAACTGTTTCTTGAAGTGAAAAACGTCTCATATGAAGAGTGCAATACTGGTGAAATATGAAAGGCTTCAAGGACGGAGATATCTGCTATCAGAGACGCCAGAAATACATCTGCATTGCCACGGTATATGGCATCAACTGCCTTTTTAATACTCCGGTACGCCTTAAACGTGATAGTTGCGTTCTGTGCTCTGAGTGCTTTCATCATTATTGCGTAGATCTTAAGATGGCAGGAGCTTTGGACAAATCGTTTAATTATTATGCAAGCAAACGTAATTGCCTTCCCTTCGTGTGGCAAAGTAAAACGCGTCCCACTTATGGCGTGTGTTGGGGAACATATCCGAGAAAAAACAGATGCCTTCACCGAGCCTCCAGGGATCGCTACATTTGCAGTCATGAACTGTAGGCCACCGCAGAGTGGCAAGTAAGACCCAAGCACGTTCTTATCTCCAAACATTAAAAAGCGCTGCTTTCTGTGAAACACGATCCATTCAGTAAAGTAGGCCAGACTGACTTTTAAAAGCTTTCTCAGGCAATATGATTTCGACTCGTCGGTGCCAACCACTACAAAGACTGATCGGACATTTAACACCCTGTGCTTCTTAACAGTTGCGATCAGTTCCTCACCGTAGAATAAAAACTTAGCCGCTTTGATGGTGAAGTTCTGCATTATGAATTCATCGAAGAGGTCCCTCCTTTTTCCACATATGACGAACGCTAGCGAATCCTGTGGGCGGATCCTTTCTTGGAGAAAAGAGGCATCTGCAGTGCCAGCACGTGAAACACTAATTGCAAGATGCTGTCCAGACTGGGCACGTTTAACGAACTCTTGCGGCCTTCCTATGTTGACAATCGCGAATAGAAATAAGAGCAAACAAAATATATTTACCATGATCTATACCCTGATTTTAATAGGCTTTAAAAATATTGATGTTTTCAGGAACGGATCTTGTAGCACTGCCGAATTAGCAAGATCTAGGTCTGACTCTATATTTTAGATAATTAGGCCGGTGTGCGACTGTTGCAGTTATTATTTTAAAAAACAGAATGTAGTTTTTGCGCAAAGTAGTCAATGTTTATCTACGCTTTTTAGAATGAAGGAGCGTCTCCGTTTTCCGTAAAATTTAATGCGACGTCACCGCACGTGAAGATCCCCAGGCGTGCAAAAATACTTCGTAGTACTCCACTACGGCTCTTCTTTCCCCCTAGCCAATTTAACTCCCACCTTCTTCCCTCACTTACGGCGCGGTTTAGGTGTAAACAGAAACAAATGTGACAGTTACTGCGCCTTTCTCTTCCTGGGAAGCAATTATTATTAGTAGTAGTAAACTGGAGCGGGCACAAACCTTGCCGGCTCCCTCATAAAGGTACGGATCAATAGTTGCACCAGTTATGTTTTTTACAAAATAACTGTCTCCGCAAACTTAATCAAGGAATTTATCGCATCGTTGTATAGTGCTCTATAATAGTAATCTTCAAGAGCACTATAACGGTGGTGACAGCTTCTTCAGCAGGCAGAAATCGAAGATTTGCAGCTCGCAGGTCAGGTTCCTGAAGCAGGTCTTAGCCTGAAAAAAATTAAAGCAATTATAATTTATCACTGACCAACGCTTTCCTACTGATGAGGTGAGGTGGTTATAGCGTTTGGCCGTTGTTGCCAGGGATGCGGGATCATGCCCCAGCCGCGGCGACCGTTTTCCGACGAAAGTAAAACGCTAGGCACCCTTGTGCTGTGCGTTGTTACTGCACATAAAGACCTTAGTTGGTCAAAACTTTCGGAGCCACCCAGTACGGCGTCTCTCACAGCCTGCGTCGCCTTGATCAGTTAGGTACCGGAAATTGAAACAAGCCAAACTGAACAACTAAATTCGAACGCTGGCTCTTTTACCGATTTTTTTTTTTGAAGAAGAAGAAGAAGCGAAAGCATATGAAGCAAATGCAAAAAAACCTCTATCACTAACATGATTGTTGTTGTTGTGGCTATAGGAAGAAGGAAAAGAAAATGCACGGGCCTGCTACTGGCTCTGTATCTGAGGAGGAGGAGGAGGAGGAAAAACTTTATTTAGCCATATATTATTTGGCTGTTTTTGGACGTCTTCAGAGACGTCTGCTTGTTGTATCCACAAGAGTCTTCTCCGTCGACTTCGTCCACTTTTTCACAATGGTCGGTTGCCCTTAGTCCAGGGCTCCGCTGGCTGCTGCCGCCCGTTGGGCTCGCTGTACAAGACCTTGCTGGTCTTCGCAGCGGTCGCTGGACAGCAGAGTCTCCCATTGCTCCGCACTCGGGTTTCGAATTTTGGGGACCACATCTATGTTTTGACATGTCCATGTGATGTGATATAGTGTTGGTTTTTCATCGCACCACGGACATCTGTCAGAGTATATGGTAGGGTGCATTTTGTTTAGTATGTGTAGGTTTGGGTATGAACCCGTCTGTAATTGTCTCCATATGACAGTTTCCTCTCTGGTGAGAGAACGGTGCGGTGGGGGATATCGCATTCTTCTTCCTCTATAGTTTTCTAGTATGGCCGAGTATGCCTTGGGTGCTGGCAAAAGTTCCACGGACCCGTCGGATGCTCCGAAAGTAGTGTATGCTCGAGCTATCCTGTCAGCCTCTTGGTTCCCTGCCACCCCCATGTGCCCCGGTACCCATATAATTTTGTGTCTGGTCTTGTTTTCTTCATGGTTTTTAATTCTGTCGCTCGCTTTGAGGAGTATACGGAGCGCATGACGACCAATCCTACCGTTCATGAAATTTCGACAGGCTGTTTGAGAGTCCGTGAGTATCGTTAGCGACCGCCCAGCTCTATAGCCCTCCGCCACCGCTAGAGAAATGGCTACTTCCTCGGCATCTGCTACTGTGCAGTGTCGGATAGAGGCGCTGGTCACTTCGCGTAGAGACGAATTGACCACCGTGGCCACTGCAATTTTGTTGTGTCTTCCTCTCGAGGACGCGTCTGCATACACAGTCGTGTCTTGAGGAGCGTATGTTTTTTGAATAAAATCGGCCCTTGCTTTTCTTCTACCTTGGTGGAGGTTAGGGTCCATGTTTCTCGGGATTGGAGCTACCTTGAGGGACTTGCGAAGTTCGGCGCGGATCGTTACCGTCCTCGCTATTTCACGCATCTGCTCACAGTATCCGAGTCTCTGTAAGAGCGCTCTTCCAGTTGTTGTCTGCAGCAGCCTGAGTTTTTGCGACTCAAGCTGCGCCTCGCGTAGTTCTTCGAATGTGTTTTGCAATCCAAGAGCCATGAGCTTTTCTGTAGACGTGTTGAGCGGTAATCGGAGCGCCGTCTTATACGCTTTGCGTAGCAGGGCATCTGGTTGTTGTATTTCACTCTTGTTGAGGCACTGGTAGGGCATGCTGTACATAATTTGGCTCACTACCAGGTTTCTAACTAGTTTTAGTGTGTCCTCTTCGCGCATGCCATGCCGCCTGTTGGTGATGCGGGTGATCACGCGTGTCACTTGTAGCGTTGTTGTTTTGAGCATGGTAAAAGTGTGACTACTGCATTGGTTCGATTGAACCCACATACCTAATATTCTTATTGTTGTCTTTTCAGGGATGGGCATTCCTTCCAGGTAGATGTTGAGTTTCAGGTTCTCACTGGTTGGGACGGTCCGGTTTTTGTTTGCCTCTGCACACTCGAAGCAGTTGGGATTTCTCGGTCGAGCATGCGAGTCCTCTTTCTCCGAGATATTTCTGTACACAGGAGGCAGCTTCCTGTAGTTTTTCTTCCTTCTCCCCGAGGGAACCGGTGTTCGTCCAGACTGTTATGTCGTCTGCATACATGGCGCGCCTGATGCCTTCGATCTTCTCTAGTTTTCGTGCTAGACCTATCATAGCTATATTGAAGAGGATAGGTGAGATGACTGATCCTTGTAGTGTTCCTTTGTTTGGCGCGTGAATTTTGTTCGATCGAAGGTCTCCCATGCCGATGGTGGCAGTTCTATCTGACAGGAAGGCTTTGACGTACCCGTGGATTCTGCGTCCGCAGTCCAGGCCATCTAGGCCTCTAAGGATCGCTTCGTGACTGACGTTATCAAATGCTCCCTTAATGTTTAAGGGCCATTATGACATTTTCACCTGTTCGGGGTGCGTTGCGGAGCACATCTTCTTGTATTTGAAGCAGCACGTCCTGCGTCGAGAGTTTTGCTCTGAAGCCGAACATGGTATGGGGTACATGTTCATTATCTTCCATGAAATTTTGCAGTCTGAGCATCACCACCCGCTCGTAAAGCTTGCCGAGGCACGACGTGAGCGAGATGGGCCTGAGATTTTCAATTTGGAGCTGTTTGCCAGGTTAAGGTATCATAATTACTTCGGCGTGTTTCCAGTCTTCGGGAACCGTCTCCGCCTCCCGGTGTTTGTTTAAGAAAGCTTACGAGCTCTTGTATGAGGTCGTTACTCAGGTTTCGGATCAGGGCATTATCGATTCTGTCGGCTCCTGCTGCCGTGTTTCTGGTCGTATTCCTTATGGCCGCATAAACTTCTTCCACAGTTATTGGGCGGTCGAGTCTCTCGTTTTCGGCTCCGCGATAGGTTCCTTGGTATCGTGAGGGGTTGCGATCACCGAAACATTTTTTTCGTGCCTTCTCTAAAAGGTCGGTGTCCGAACCCTCGAAGGAGTGGATGAATCTGTGGATGCTTTTATTGTTTTCTGATTTTGTTTTGGTCGGATCGATTAGTGCTCTTAGGAGATTCCAGGTTCTGGCCGTACCTAAGGTTCCCTTAAGCGAGTCGCTGAATTGTTCCCAATTTTGTCTCGCGAGTTGCGCTGCGTATTCTTCAGCTTTTGCCGTAACTTCTGCTATCTTTAGTTTTAGTATCCTGTTGCGTTTTTGCTTCCGCCATCTTTTGGTGAGACTGCGTCTGGCTTCCCATAGTCGCAGAAGGTGCCCGTCCACTTCGGGCGTTGTTGTTGTTCGTCTTACACTTTTAGTGCATTTGTCTCGCGTTTCTCTCAACATGCCGCTCCTGTCTTCTAGTGATTGAATGCCGCCTTCAGATTTTTTGCAAACCCCGCGGAACGCGTTCCAGTCCGTGAGTTTTGCTTGTCCGATCCGGCATCTTACCCTTTCCGATGCTATTCGCGTCCGGAGGATAAAGTGATCGCTACCTAGGTTTTCCATCATGTTTTCCCACTGTGACTCCTCGCTCTTCCTTACGAACGTGAGGTCCGGGCAAGTGTCCGTGCTCACACTATTACCGATTCTCGTGGGGGTCGCGGGATCTGTGATTAGCTTACAGCCAAAATATTCGGCTACGTCCGCTAATGTTCTTCCCTTGATATCTTGTTTCCGGTATCCCCAACTCGTGTCCATGGCGTTGAAATCTCCCACAATAATGAGTGCATTTTCTTTGGCCAGCTTGTGCGCTCCGTGAAAGAGTTCGAAGAATTTGGCTTTTCTTTGTCTTGGAGGGCTGTACACGTTCAGTACGAATGTGCTCATTCCCCTTCGCTTTTTCGGAATGATTTCGACAAGCGCGTGCTCGATGTCCGTGTCGGCGATGGTATCGTGCCTGATTGCGGTGATGGCTTTGATAACTAGTACGGCTGCTTTACCTCCGTTTTGGCTCTCGTAAACATCGTACCCCTGTAAAGAGGGCCTGGTTCCAGTCTCTTGGAGCGCAATCACATCGGGGGGTGTAAGCTGTGTGTTTATGTATTGTTTTAGTAGGGCCTGTTTATTGCGGTAGCCTCTGCAGTTCCATTGGCAAATTTCTAAGTTTTCTTGGTCTTGCTGACGCGTCTTGGTCATGTTTACGCGTTCGTGTTGTTGCCTTGTTCGACAGCGAACGCCGTTAACGCTGGACGGTTGTACACTCTTTCCCTAATGTTTTCGTTATGTCTTTGTTTTCGAAAAGCACTTTTGATTTCTGAGATCTGCCCCTGAAATTGTGCTTGCATCTGTTGCATTTGAGATTGGATTTGCCGCATCATATCCTGCATCATCTGCTGCATCATCTGTTGCATTCGTGTTTCAAGTTCTCCATTGTTGGATGCTTGTGGCTGTTTTGGAAAGGCTCTAGTGATTTCAAACTCCCGCTGTTGTGCCTTTAGTGTTTTTGTTAGTTCCTCGACCTTGCGTTCGAGCTCATTTTGTTTGAGTCGAGCGAGTTCAAGCTTGCGTCTGAGGCATCACTGCTCGCGTCTTTAGCTTCTTTGACAGGAATATTTTTGTTGTTTGTATTGTTTGTGTTACTATTTTCTACCGAGTGCGGATTAATGGTAGATGCCCAGCTTACCTTGCTGCCGCCTTTCTGGGAAAGCTTCTTTTTCTGCTTTTCTTGTTTGTTCCCCTCCTGTGAACCGGCCGGCGACAGAGGTGGGAAGGAATTGGACCTTGATCGGCTCCTCGAGGTCTCTCCTTCTGAGATGAATCATCTCTTGCGTGGTCGCCCGCGTTGGCCACTGCGCCCTCTTTCCCCGCTGGGCTTTGGTCTTGCTTTTTTCAGTCTCTCGGGGCACTCTTTGGATCCGATGCGATGTTCCTCGCCGCATATTAGGCACATGAGCTTGCACACGTGGTCTTTCGTCGGATTTTTATCTCCGCACAGTCCGCACACAATAATGTCCGGTGTGGGGCACACGTCGGAGCGGTGTCCTTGCTGGAAACAGACGTAGCACACTTGCCTCGTGGGGCGGTGCTGGTAGCACGGTAGTTCACCTCCGTAGTATATTACGAATTTCGGCAAGATTGGGCCGTCGAACGTGATCACGGCGGTCTTGGATTTTCCAAGCATCCTTGCCTGGAGAATGGTTACTCCTTGAGTTCTGACTCGCAGGTGTGCTTTCAGCTCTTCGGGAGACGTACCTGGGTCAACACCGTGTATTACGCCGCGAAAGACGTCCTCCGGAGCTGCCACGTAAGCGTTGACCTCGTACGACTTTCCGGCGAATTTAAGGCGGGTAATGCGCCGCACCAGGTGAGCCGTTTCTTCATGTGGGGGGCTAACGATAATGATATTTGATCCTGTACGAAGCCTTACAAGTATGTCCTCGTCTTTGCATTGTTGGCCGCACGCCATGATAACGGCGCGCGCTACTTGGTGTGTGGTGAGTGATTTCACCATGAGTCCTTTCTTGGGTCGAAAAATGATTTTGATGTCATTTTTGGGGAGTGGCGGCAGTCTTCGCCTAGGCCTCCTCTGCTCCACCTGTCCGGTCTTGTTGCAGCCGGTCGCATTACCCAGTGATTTTCCATCATGACGTTGGGCGTCCGGTCCGGTTCCCGTGCCTTTCCGTTCTCCTTGTCTCTGAAGTTTTTTTTTTTCTGGCGCTTGGATTGAACAAGCTCCCAACTGGCATCGTTGTTGTACCCGACGCGCTCCGATGAGGAATCTGACGGGATTCCGTCTTCGCTTCCTGACTCGGCGTCTCCAAAGTCGTCTTCATCCATCCCTTGGAATTCGTCAAGGAGGGCATTTGGTGGTTGTGGCGACGCACTTGGGGCTTAGCTCTGCCCTGCCATATGGTCTCTCTATGAAGAAACGTCGGTGTTAAGCGCCGCCGTCGTCAATAAGCCTAGCGCCCCATGCTCTCCCGATGTCGTGCTGGGCGTCCCGTCAGGGTTAGAGGGCTGGCACCCGCTTTGGAACTTTCAAGTCCGGTAAAGATCCGAAAAAATGGTCCTACCGCTTGAAATATGGCATCCAGGGGATCCAGCACTTGATGTGTTTCAGTTCCGAATGGAATCCGGTGGGGAAAAAGCGTTGGTCCGGTGAAATCGGTCAAAATTTGCGGAGCCGAAGTGACGCGTATCCGCCTGCTTCAACAGCCATATGAGATCCTCTGTATCTGAGCCACCTCCGCTGCCTCGTGCGGACAGAAGAGAAAATAGAGATGAAACACTGATTGTTATAGGAAGGGAAACGCGCGGTAACTGTCTCACTTGTTTTCTGTCGACACTTCAACCGCGCAGTAAGGGAAGGGAGGACGGCGGGAGTGAAAGTGGAAAGGGAGAAAGAGAGCCGTAGTGGAGGGCTAAAGGAGTAATTTCGACCACCTGGGAATGTTTACCATGCGCGGACATCGCACAGCACACGGACGCCTCTTCGTTTCGCCTCCATCGAAACGCAGCCGTCGAGGTCGGGTTCGAACCCGGGTACTCCGGCACCGTAGTCAGGCGTCTTACCACTGCACCACCCCGATTGATTTATTGATTTATTTATAGGAATGGAGAGGCGCAGTAACTGTCTCACTTGTTTTCTGTGGACACCGCAACCGCGTCGTAAGGGAAGGGAGGAAGATGGGAGTGAAAGTGGAAAGAGAGAAAGAGGAGCCGTAGTGGAAGGCTACGGAGTAATTTCGACCACCTGGGGATCTTTAACGTGCGCTGACATCGCACAGCACACGGACGCCTCTTCGTTTCGCCTCCATCGAAACGCAGCCGCCGAGGTAGGGTTCGAACCCGGGTACTCCGGCACAGTAGTCGGGCGTCTTACCACTGCACCACCACGGCGGGGCTGCACCACCGCGGCGGGGCAGACAGAATAGAAAATAGAGAAGAAAGAAAAGGAAGAGGGAGAGAAAGACGCGCGCCGCAACAACAGCCCTCGTCCACCACCGAAGCAGTGGCGGGTGTAATGACGGCCTGCAACAGACAAACATTCGGCGGCAGGCCAGCCTCCGCCGCAGCGGCGACAAGCCTGTTCGAGCCCCATCAGGGGACTACCAATATCACTAACATGGTGAACGCACACTGGCTGCTACTGTAGCATTTTGCTTATTTCCTTATCATTCATTCCCGCTCGCCTTTTCGGCACATGCAGCCTCTGTCACTCGACTTACGATTTATTGCTTACTAAGATTTCTAGTACTATCGGTTGGACGATAATCCTGCACACCAACGCTGAGTTTGAATCATTAAGTCACATTACAATAATGGGTTGCCCTGCCCAAGAGTTTTCGCCAGCTCTTGTCACCTGGGCCTCCTTCACAGGACTTGATGCATGATTACAACAGGTTATTCAGAGGGCACGTTTATATGTATATTGGTTGTGTAGTATGCTGAGATAAGAAATATTAAAGGACATGACAATCTATGTGAGCTTAAAGCATGTTTTACAGCATAATTTACATCCGCTTGCACTTGCTTACAAGCACTCGCCAGCTGCTGTATTGAAGATCGCATCTGATCCTAAACATGATCGCTATACCGGCCACGTCCCCGCTAGTGTACCTATCATCTGTCACCTGCCAAACAATCTGCTCACTCGTTACTATCACGTGGTCGGTGGATGCCGTAAACCGTGGCTATGAGCGAACACTTGGTATTCGGTCAGTGGCGCTGCAAACTTGGCCCAGTTACCTCAGTAAGTCACGTGACACTTAGCTATGAGGCATTGCATTACGTCGTTTTGAAAGCCTTGACAAGCCTAGAAATTTAGTGACAAAAAATGTATAGCTGAACACATATATAACACCTAGCCAGGTAAATGGTGCCGCAGCTGCTACCACTATACTATTTCTACAACCGAGAAAACTGTTATTTTGTTTAAGCGAGTAAGCAATTGCAATCCACGGGCGCAATACCGGCCTATCATGATCTGAAAGTAAAGAGCCTTTCATAAAGCTCTAAAGTAAGTTGAAATCCGATAACAACTTTAAGGGCTAAAGAAAAACTAAATGCATTATGAGCTCTAAAAGCCTGCTGCGGGAGCAATGCCACCATAATCAGTGTGTTAGAATTCGCCATTTGTTCAGTTCGATCCCCTGCTTATTTTAAAATGGCCCTTCGCGGAGTAAAAATCCTCAGGGTGAAGGTTCGGGACTGGGACGGTACGTAAACACTGCTTTCGGCGGGGGCTAGCTAGCCACCAAATTTTTACTGTTGTATGCCGTTATTGCAGCCCCCACTGCTTCGGTGGTGGACGACGGCTGTTATTGCGGCGCGCGGGTTCCTCTTCCTCTCCTTTTTCCTTTCTTCTCTATTTTCTCTTCTATCCGCACGAGGCCTGGGGATCGCCCCGCCGGGGTGGCGCAGTGGTAAGACGCCTGACTACTGTGCCGGAGTACCCGGGTTCGAACCCGACCTCGGCGGCTGCGTTTTGATGGAGGCGAAACGAAGAGGCGTCGTATGCTGTGCGATGTCAGCGCACGTTAAAGATCGTCAGGTGGTCGAAATTATTCCGTAGCCCTCCACTACGGCTCCTGTTTCTCTCTGTCCCCTTTCTCATCCACCTTCCTCCCTTCCCTTACGGCGCGGTTGAGGTGTCCACAGGAAAACAAGTGATACAGTTACCGCGCCTTTCCCTTCCTATAAATCACAGCCGCCAGGCCTGGGGATCTTTAACGTGTGCTCACATCGCACAGTACACGGACGTCTCTTCGATGGATGCGAAACGAAGAGGTGTCCGTGTGCTGTGCGATGCCAGCGCACATTAAAGATCCCCAGGTGGTCGAAATTACTGCGAAGCCCTCCACTACGGCTCCTCTTTCTATTTTCACTCCCATCTTCCTGTCTTCTCTTACGGCGCGGTTGAGGTGTCCACAGAAAGCAAGTGAGACAATTACCACGCCTTTCCGTTCCTATAAATCAGGTGGTTTGGGGATTGTGGGGTTTAAGATACAAAGCAACTCAAGCTATGAGAGACGCCGTAGTGGAGGATTCCGGAAATTTCGACCACCTAGGGGCCCCG
This sequence comes from Amblyomma maculatum, assembly GCF_055883805.1. Classification (NCBI taxonomy): domain Eukaryota; kingdom Metazoa; phylum Arthropoda; class Arachnida; order Ixodida; family Ixodidae; genus Amblyomma; species Amblyomma maculatum. Next base: position 85,861,204 of record NC_139353.1, read on the forward strand.
CCGGGGTGGTGCAGTGGTAAGACGCCCGACTACTGTGCCGGAGTTCCCGGGATCGAATCCCGGCCTCGGCGGCTGCGTTTCGATGGAGGCGAAACGAAGTGGCGTCCGTGTGCTGTGCGATGTCAGCGCACGTTAAAGATGCCCAGGTGGTCGAAATTACTCCGTAGCCCTTCACTACGGCCCCCTTTCTCTCTATCCACTTTCACTCCCGCCTTCATCCCTTCCCTTACGGCGCGGTTCAGGTGTCCACAGAGCAAGTGTGACAGATACTGCGCCTTTCCCTTCCTATGAACCAACCAACCAACCAACCACATAGGGTTAAGCACTGACATCGCACAGCACACGGGCGCCTTGCTTTTCGCCTCCATCGAAAAGTGGCTGCCGAGGCCGGGATTTGATTCCTCGTCTTTGGGAACAGTAGTCGAGCCCCGTAACCACTGCAACAAATCAATTCAATTCGCAGCGTCAACAACAACAACAAAATCTTCCTTCTCAGCATTGTGCCAGGGAGGGCGTTCTATTACTTACTGCCATAAATGTTAATAAATAGCGGTCTGAAATTTTATTTGTATAGATTTTTTTCATTAGTTAGCTGCTGTTTCTTATGTTCTCTAACACGATAGGCACATGACTGTACCGGATCATTTCCAAATTCTGCTACATCCAGAGGGCCATTTATTCGAAGCAAAATAGTTCTTTTAGAAACTATTTTAAGAAACCTGGCCTACATTTCAAATCTGCTCAAATCATGGTAAAAATTTGGGTTTAGGAATAAATTGTTACGTATATATAAAAACTCTGTCATTAGCCAATCAAGAATCCCTTTACAATAATTCTTTTCCTGTGGCATATTGAAGACCACAGATATTTACGTAGTAAAAATGACCAAAAACACCTTTGGGTGCGCGGGTATACAGAGAAATAAGAGTGATAGTTTCAGTACATCGAAAATTTTGTTTTCCGAAAAAATAAAAATATCAAACCAACACAAGTATTATCTTCCTAATTAATATTTCATACATAGCTGGCCCAACCAATAGCATAGACAAGGATGTGTGAAGATGGAATACGCGCGTAACGAGTTTATATAAGGCAGGCAAAAATTCTTAACACGGAACAACCATTTTTATGAGGGTTATGTAATTTCACAGACCAAGAAACAAAATTCTTGAGGAAAGAATATTATTCACGAGAAAGAACACGTACCATAAAAGGGCACTTCCAGTATCAAACAGCACTTTCCAAAGTGCTGTTTGATACTGTAGAAAACAAAAAAGCAGTGTGCTTTAAGCAAAATACTATGCAGTGGATGCTTATATCTCTCAAGAATAGGGGGTATTTTTACCATGTACAGGATTTTATTTTATATCATGGTAAAGACATCCTGTTGCAGTATTTGACTGGTGGTTTCAAAAGGCAAATAACACCTTCAAAATTAAATGTAATGAAACAATCATCATTTAAAATATAAGTAAACCTATTTCGGATCTAGCTTTTGAGGCAAAGTATTGTGTAATGAATTTTCACAAGGTTGAAAATTGCAGACAACTTGAAAAGCATATGTTGCGGTAATTATTGCCATTGACATGAGTAAAATCTAAAATGCCCTTTCATAATTTAGTCACTTGGCAATCAGCGCACGTTAAAGATCTCCAGGTGGTCGAAATTACTCCGCAGCCCTCCACTACGGCTCCCCTTTCTCTCTTTCCACTTTCACTCCCACCTTCCTCGCTTCCCTTACGGCGCGGTTCAGGTGTCCATAGAAACAAGTGTGACAGATACCGCGCCTTTCCTTTCCTGTGAACCAATTATTATTATTATTATTATGAGCTCGAAGGTACCAAAAGTGCAAAATATGATTTTGAAACGTATGTAGATGGCTTTGACGCAATGTATTTTCGTTATATACCTCCTTGCGCGTAATATTTAACGAACTCATGTTTAGTTCCAACACATAAATACATGTGGTGATAAATACATGTGGTGATATTCACAATGCACCACTGTTCCCTGGCACGTCTGTGAAAAAAAGTAGATTTTGTACATTTGACATTCTGAGTAATGATTTACTTACTCCTTATTATGCATTGCTGCTTACGTGGGTGGAGATTATTATCGTAAGAAATTATAACATTTTCTTAGAGGGGGGGAGGGGGGTTAGAACAGACGATATAAAAGGGGAGTAAAATTTGAGCTTAGCATAAGCACCATACATCTGTTTGACTTGGGAATAACCCCCAACGCATTATTCACTTTTAAACATATGGTTGTAACAGGAACAGGTTGTAACAGGTTGTAACAGGTTGTAACTAGAAAAGCGGTAACCATTGCTACACTTACCTATTCTCTAACATTCGTAAGTTTAAACGCCATGGAGTAATCGTCCCCTTCTATATGTACGCCGAGTCCAGGAGCGCTCAAAAAATTACCAGGGTTATTTCAGGGTGCTGATGACTGCTTAACATGGACACATTTTAATAATAATAGCGCACACAGCGACGCCTTTATCTACCTAAGAAAAGGTTGATTAACAATGGAAATATGGGGAGGCACTCCGTGCGGTAGAATATCAAGGATAAAGGGGAAGGCAGCAGCACATACCTGAACATGTGTTTAAGTTGTAACGAAGTTAATCGACCAACTTGAAGACGGTAGCTGGGATTTTCTGGAAGGGATGAAACTCGATCTCAGAAAACACCATTCGTCGCAGATAGAGGTTATCTGTAAAATGATAAAAAAGTATTGACAGGAAATACATTCCTCACCAAAGCAATTTCAATGTAATTACTGCAATAAAAAGACTCTTAACGGGCTCTTCTTTTAATAGCTTCCAAACATGGCTCTGTAAAGTTGCCCAACACATCAATGTTTAATTAATTAGCGAATATCAGCGAATAGATAGATAGGTTGGAAAATTTACTCTGAAATTACGAACAATAGGCGCTCATTTTTTGGTTACGAGGTATTTCGCTTACTGGAATCAGAAACCCAGAACCACTATGGTGGTACAGTGCTAAGACGCCCGACTATTCTGCCCGAGGTCAGGGGTTCGATCCCGACAGCCGGCGGCTGCGTTTCGATGGCAGCGAAACGGAGAGGCGTTCATATGCTATGTAATGCAAGGCACTTTAATGATCTCCAAGTGGTAGAAATTACACCGTAGTCCTCCACTACGGCTCCTCTTTCCCTCTTTCCACTTTCATTCCCACCTTCCTCCCTTCCCCTACGGCACGGGTTAGGTGTCTGCAAAAACAAGTGGAACAGATACTCCTTCAAAGCAAATGCGTTCTTCCTCGACGTCGCGCTGCCTCCAGCTCTTGTGTTGAGGTAATGACCCCGTATGAGCGTAAATTTAAAAACAAAAATAATCATTCATCAAAAAAAGGACAGCAAAATATAATTGGTAATATAACTTTATATCAACGCAAAACACTGCACAATGGCACTGGCACTAGCCACTTAGCCCGATTGCTTTGAAACTTAGACTTTTCATTCAGTTAGCCCCGGGTTCTTGAAAAGTCAAGAGGAACAGTATGAAATGTAATTTTTCCTGTCAATATTGTGAAATGCGAGAAGGTTTCGAAGGCAGGAAAGATATTCTTCAAAATTGTGCCAAGTTTTGACATAGAGTTTGCTCTTCGTTCAGTGTATCGACATCCGCACAGCACGTCTACACGGGCTGGATCTCTTGCGGCACTGTTCGATTATATCTCACACACGTACACTGGCTTGCTGTGCCACGTAGCCTCTTTTAGAAACACAACCTCTCCATCCATTGTACTGTATATTGCACGAAGAATAAGCAGGGGTCTTTGGCGTGCATTGAAGTCTACTTTAATAGGAGAATAAGTTTAGAACGGCAAATGCATTTGTACCGAAGGCACAAATCTAATACGAATCAGTGTTCGAAATTTATTTTGTTTAAATTACATCATTTTTTAAGAGTAGATGTCCAGTATAAGAAATAGCCCTAATGATAAAACTTGTAAATCATTGACAGAAGGATGCTTGCATACCAGATAAACGATCATGTCAAAGATGAACATCTCCTTTTAAAACCAAATTTGCTGGAGTCTTTGTTAAACTCAGTTAAAAGCATCCAACACATCTCACCCATGAGGCTTCAAGGGTCTCAGAAGAAATTAGTTAGAGGGAAGTATACGGCACCCAATTTTTTTTGAAGGCCGTTTCCACTGAATAAAATTCGCAGCAAATATTACCCGCTTTAGGAAGACGAGCAAAAAAATCTGAGCGTTACAATGTTAGTCCGCCCAAGCGAGAAACACATGCTTCAAAGGTTTTTTGATGACAGCGAACGTGCTGTCGACACTGCTTGGGCTTCACAGTATCAACGGTACTGGTAGTTCTTTTAACGCTCTTTCAGGCAAGCCTTTAAGTTCCTTAAGCAATCAATTATTGCAATAGTAGGGTATATTCCTAGATTTGCCTAAATAATGCAGCCCATTATGAAGTTATATGTTTTCGTTCTAGGGAACAAAGCGAAACATAATTTTGCAATAAAATATTTTCAGGCGCAGCATTCTCGATTGGAATTAAAACCACCAATTTTCCTAAGACAATAGAGGAGGCTGGCGCCCCCTCATTTCTAGTGGCCAGTTTATTGCACCTTTTAGAAATTAACTATTTCTTGCAGGATAAACTTGCCACTCTACTGTAATTAGACTGCTTGTGCTATTATTGTGACAAGAGCATTGAGCACTCGTTGTATGTCTGCCTTCTCGTTTTTAATCATAGCTTTCCGCAAGGTAGTGACGCCACTTGAGAACACTCCTCGGCTGCTAAAATAAAATGAACCCTCTGCAATCCAAATGTAGGGTTGGCCTAGTGATATGCCAACCTGCAGACACTCCGACGAGGTACGGGAGAGAGATGTTTGTGGTAAGTACAGTCATGTCGATTTGAGGTTAGCCGACAGCATAACTTTTTCGCGGCATTGAATTAGCGAGATCAAAGGATTGTAATTGGAGACGTCCACTTTAGGCATTTTTAAGAGGCGTATGTTCGAGCCCTTCTAGCTAGCTCTTTGTTGGAAGTTGAAACTTTCGTCAGGTCGATTCTTTTTTTTATGGGTGCGACAGTTGTTGTCGCAACAGATAAGAGGAAGAGCAAACGTTTGAGCTTAGGCTGTTCTTATTCAATTACACAACCCTAACTACACAACCCTTGTGAGAGAGCTGCTTCCCATGCGCCGATCAATGTACATGTATAGAGCTTATTCGCATGACGTCATTGTAGCTAAGCTGGCAACCATGACACGCACAATTATTAAAAAAACTGATATATTTATAAGAAGGGAAAGGCGCGGTAACTGTCTCACTTGTTTTCTGTGGACATCGCAACCGCGCCGTAAGAGAAGGGAGGAAGGTAGGAGTGAAAGTGGAAAGAAAGAAAGAGGAGTCGTAGTGGAGGGCTACGGGGTAATTTCGACGACCTGGGGATCTTTAACGTGCGCTGACATCGCACAGCACACGGACGCCTCTTCGTTTCGCCTCCATCGAAACGCAGCCGCCGAGGTCGGGTTCGAACCCGGGTACTCCGGCACAGTAGTCGGGCGTCTTTCCACTGCACCCCCCCCGGCGGGGCGCGGGGCACGCACAATGCAACGCCGCAGAGGGAGTAAGAAAGAGAGGGCCTACGACGAATCATGACACGACGTCGGTGAAAGCTGAGCTCTGATTAGACGGCTTTGCAAACGGCGTCTCAAGTGTCCGACAAATGAACTGCGCGTAGCAGGGAAAACGCTGGCAGCCCAGCGCCGACGCGTCTGAAACGTTTTTAGTTTCGAACCGCCCAACGTTACGGCGTCTCCTCATAAAGGGTTGCCACAACTGCCGCCTGCTAAACTTGATAGTGAATAGGCTCTATAGCGTCACAACAAATAAATTATATATATGCTTTCATTGGTGCAGCAGTTAAGACGCACAACTACGGATCTGGTGTTCCCTGGTTCCAAACTGACCGCCGGCGTGTCGATGGATACGATAAGGCGAGTCGTCGATGGGCTGTGCAATATCACTGCACGCTAAAGGTCCTCAAATGGTCTAAATATCTCCGAAGCCCTCCATAAAGCACCCCAGGTTCACTTTTCGCTTTCACTACAAGGTTCCTGTCATGGCTAAAGCGCTTTTAAAGTCTCCAGAAAAATTTACTGATACGGCATTTTTCCACTACTGCATTTAAAAAATTTCGAAACGAAGCGCTGATTGAAAGGCGGTAATAATAGGGATATTTTCGTTACTCTCTAATCTTAAATCGTACAACTAGGTTCAAGCCATGCTTAAACACCAAAACCTTGATAAAATCGCAATAGAAGCTGATGTTTTATTTGAATCATCGCAGCCACGCGCCACTGATTCCATTTATTTTTATGATGCCTTCAGAAGCTCTGAAGCCGACTTTCAGGGCCAGCTTTTTATAGATCTCCGCCGAAAGCAGCACATTTTATAGAATAGGATAGGAAAGACATTTATTGCTCTAGAAAGATCTTTTGCTGGCAGCAGACGAGAAAAAAGAGGTCCATCTTCTTTCTTCTCACAGGGTCGGTGCCCCTATTCCAGGGCTCCGCTGAGCTTTGCTGCTCGCTGGGCGTGCTGGATCAGATCTTGTTGACAACCAAGATCGCCTCTGGAGAACCGGCTCTCCCACTGATTTTATGTAGTTCAAGGACAGTGTAGCGAGTTCACACCTCTCGGTGTTGCCGTCTTCCTTAGTAATCTTAATATTTTAAACTTCTCTGCTTCCGCGACAGCTGTGTTAAAATACAGCGCGCGATTATCCATGCCGAGATTATATGTGTGAAATTTTCTTTAACGGCAACCTGATTTGATATCAAATGATATCAAAATCATCAGACATGTTAAATTGAAAACTCTCCGTCTTGGACTGGAGGGAAGCGAGGAAGGTGGGAGTGAAAAAGGCAAGAAAGAAAGATTCACCGGATCGCAGAGCCACGGAGTAAGTTCGACCTCCTGACATCCTTTGTCGTCGATTGGGCTGGGACAGGTAGGTCACTGCTGCTTGCGGCGCGGGCTAGCCTGTCCGAATTTTTACCTATTGCATGTCGTCCTTGCACCCGCCACCTCTGAGGTGGTGGACGACGGCTGTTGTTGCGGCGCGCGTCTTTCTCTCCCTTTTCTTTCTTCTCTATTTTCTATTCTGTCTGCAAGAGGCAGCGGAGGTGGCTCAGCTACAGAGCCAGTTGCAGGCCCGTACATTTTGTTTTCCTTCTTCCTACAGCCACAACAACAACGTTCACTTCTCTCTGCAAACCGACGCCTCTCCGTTTCACCTCCATCGAAACGCAGCCGCCGAGGTCGGGTTCGAACCCGGGTACTCCGGCACAGTAGTCGGGCGTCTTTCCACTGCACCACCCCGGCGGGGCGCGGGGCACGCACAATGCAACGCCGCAGAGGGAGTAAGAAAGAGAGGGCCTACGACGAATCATGACACGACGTCGGTGAAAGCTGAGCTCTGATTAGACGGCTTTGCAAACGGCGTCTCAAGTGTCCGACAAATGAACTGCGCGTAGCAGGGAAAACGCTGGCAGCCCAGCGCCGACGCGTCTGAAACGTTTTTAGTTTCGAACCGCCCAACGTTACGGCGTCTCCTCATAAAGGGTTGCCACAACTGCCGCCTGCTAAACTTGATAGTGAATAGGCTCTATAGCGTCACAACAAATAAATTATATATATGCTTTCATTGGTGCAGCAGTTAAGACGCACAACTACGGATCTGGTGTTCCCTGGTTCCAAACTGACCGCCGGCGTGTCGATGGATACGATAAGGCGAGTCGTCGATGGGCTGTGCAATATCACTGCACGCTAAAGGTCCTCAAATGGTCTAAATATCTCCGAAGCCCTCCATAAAGCACCCCAGGTTCACTTTTCGCTTTCACTACAAGGTTCCTGTCATGGCTAAAGCGCTTTTAAAGTCTCCAGAAAAATTTACTGATACGGCATTTTTCCACTACTGCATTTAAAAAATTTCGAAACGAAGCGCTGATTGAAAGGCGGTAATAATAGGGATATTTTCGTTACTCTCTAATCTTAAATCGTACAACTAGGTTCAAGCCATGCTTAAACACCAAAACTTTGATAAAATCGCAATAGAAGCTGATGTTTTATTTGAATCATCGCAGCCACGCGCCACTGATTCCATTTATTTTTATGATGCCTTCAGAAGCTCTGAAGCCGACTTTCAGGGCCAGCTTTTTATAGATCTCCGCCGAAAGCAGCACATTTTATAGAATAGGATAGGAAAGACATTTATTGCTCTAGAAAGATCTTGTGCTGGCAGCAGACGAGAAAAAAGAGGTCCATCTTCTTTCTTCTCACAGGGTCGGTGCCCCTATTCCAGGGCTCCGCTGAGCTTTGCTGCTCGCTGGGCGTGCTGGATCAGATCTTGTTGACAACCAAGATCGCCTCTGGAGAACCGGCTCTCCCACTGATTTTATGTAGTTCAAGGACAGTGTAGCGAGTTCACACCTCTCGGTGTTGCCGTCTTCCTTAGTAATCTTAATATTTTAAACTTCTCTGCTTCCGCGACAGCTGTGTTAAAATACAGCGCGCGATTATCCATGCCGAGATTATATGTGTGAAATTTTCTTTAACGGCAACCTGATTTGATATCAAATGATATCAAAATCATCAGACATGTTAAATTGAAAACTCTCCGTCTTGGACTGGAGGGAAGCGAGGAAGGTGGGAGTGAAAAAGGCAAGAAAGAAAGATTCACCGGATCGCAGAGCCACGGAGTAAGTTCGACCTCCTGACATCCTTTGTCGTCGATTGGGCTGGGACAGGTAGGTCACTGCTGCTTGCGGCGCGGGCTAGCCTGTCCGAATTTTTACCTATTGCATGTCGTCCTTGCACCCGCCACCTCTGAGGTGGTGGACGACGGCTGTTGTTGCGGCGCGCGTCTTTCTCTCCCTTTTCTTTCTTCTCTATTTTCTATTCTGTCTGCACGAGGCAGCGGAGGTGGCTCAGCTACAGAGCCAGTTGCAGGCCCGTACATTTTGTTTTCCTTCTTCCTACAGCCACAACAACAACGTTCACTTCTCTCTGCAAACCGACGCCTCTCCGTTTCACCTCCGTCGAAACGTGCCCACCGGCAGTCTGTTTCCGACCCGGGAACTCCGGTACAGTAGGCGGGAATTTTGACCATAGTGCCATCGGGACGGGGCTGGTTAAGATACCCCACAACTGTATGAAGTACCCGATTTCAAATCCGACTGCTGGCAGCTGTGATTCGATGGAGGCGAAAAGGAGAGGCGTCCGTTTGCAGTGCGCTGTCAATGCACCTAAATGATCCCCAGGTGGCCAAAATAGTATAAAATGCCCCTTCACGGTGGCCAAATCTTCCTTCTCTGCATGGTGCCAGGGAGATCACAGGGGTTTATAACAGTGCTTTCTTCATGTTATATGTTGGCGAAAAATTGCTTCTGCCACAGATTACAGAATTATTCATTTGAATATAGGCGTCATTCCCAATTTTCATATCATCAATGTATTCTTATATTTCTGCTTGAGCTGGGGCATACATATATAGTGTAATTAGTTTCTGGAGCGTTCTCGTCCGTAGGGCGTCCAAGTGCTTAATGCCATAAATTTCAGTACCACAGGGGTCTGAAATGTAATTGCATAGCTTTTTTTTCATTAGTTAGGAGCCATTTCTTTTGTTTTCTAACACCATAGACACGTGATTGTAACGGATCATCTCCAAATCCTGCTACATCCAGAAGGTCATTTATTCGAGGCAAAAAATTGCTTCAGAGTCTGTTTAAACAAACCTAGCCTGCATTTCAAACCTTTTCAAATCATTGTGAACATTTGGGTTTAGGAACAAAAATGGTTACGCATATATAAAAACTCTATCATTAGCCAGTCGAGAATCCTTTTACAATAGGTACTTCTTTTCCTGTGGCGTATTGAACACCACAGATATTTACGTGGTAAAAATCCCCATAAACACCTTGAGTGCACGGCTGCGGAGAATTAAGAGTAATAGTTTAAGTACATGAAATAGTTTGTTTTCTGAGAAAATTAAAATATGAAACACATGTAAAATCTTTCTAATTATTATTTCATTCACGGCTGGCCCAACAAACACCGCAGACGAGGATGTCTGAAGATGGAATAAACGCGTAACTTTTTTTTATACAAAATACGTGAGGAAAGATTATAGGCACGCGAGAGAGCACGTACTATAAAATTGAAACTACTTCCTCAAGAGCTGTTTGCTACTGTAGAAAACAAAAAAGCAGTTTGCTTAGAGCAAGACACTGCTTAGTGGATGCATATATCTGTCAAGAATATGTTATAGAGGGTATTTTTACCATGTACAGAATTTTATTTCATATCAATGTAAAGACATCCTGCTGCTATATTTGATTGGTGGTTTCAAAGGCAGACATTACCTGCAAAATAAAATTTCATGAACAAATCATGATTTAAAATATAAGTAAACATATTTCTGCTTTAGATTTCGAAGAAAAGTATTGTGTAATGCATTTCCACAAGGTTGAAAAATGCAGGCAAATTGAAAAGCGAATGTTGTGGCAATTATTGCCATTGACATGTATGTAAAATGTAAAATGGGCTTTCTTAATTTAGTGACTTGGCAATGAGGTCGAAGTTACCAAAAGTTCAAAATATCATATTGAAACGTATGTAGATTGGGCCTACAGGAGCTCATACGTTCGATTGTGCGTGACGAACTCCGGCTGATGTATGGCACACCTCAACCAGATCCTGCCTCCATTGCGAGCGTTGTCCGCGACGAGGTGCAGCAAGCTCTCCGGCCGCCAGTTCCAAGCGGTGAAGCTCGCCCTACTCCTCCGCTTACACCACCCAAGTGTCACCGCCCTACATACGCCCAGGTGCTGCAATACTCTCCGTCCTCGTCGCCGTCCCTGATTCCTGCGAATGTAGCTGTGCCGAGAACAGCAGCCCCAGTGATCCAGTACGTCACAGATTCTCGACCGCCTACACAGAAAGCAGAGGAGTGGCGTACCCCCGACCGACGGCCGTTATGCTTTCACTGCGGCGAACCGTGCCATGTCTATCGGCGCTGTCCCTACCGTCGACTGGGCCTCGAAGGTTTTTCCGCCGATTCTCCGCGGCCTCGCTGCGGCGAACGGCCCCTAGCCATTGAAGATTTCGTCAATGACCAGCCCCGTGGTGTTCCGCCTCGTCTGCGGCAATCTCGATCACCGTCGCCCAGGGCTCGCCCTTCGCCGTCTGCTGCGAGGTTCTCATGGGCAGCGCAGGGCCGATTGCCCAGCCCCCAGCGGGAAAACTGAAACCAGCAACCTTCGGGGGAAGGCTCTCTGGACATCGCTGCGCGGGAGACCCCCCATCGACGCGGACACGGAAAGACTACGAATCGACATTGGAAAAGTCTGCGGTTGCCGATTATAACGCTACCTCGACGCCACCACGACGCACCGGCAACGACGACGAATTGCCGGTGGAACCGACGACGCACCAACGCACCCGCAACAACGAAGAATTGCCGGTAAAACAGACGACACAACAATGCACCCGCAACAGCGACGAATTGCCGGTGAAACAGACGACGGAACAATACACCCGCAACAACGACGAATTGCCGGTGAAACAGATGACGCAACAATGCACCCGCAACGACGACGAATTGCTGGTGGGACATATGACACAGCAACGCACCCGCAACGACGACGAATTGCCGGTGGGACATATGACGCAGCAACGCACCCGCAACGACGACGAATTGCTGGTGGGACATATGACGCAGCAACGCACCCGCAACGACGACGAATTGCCGGTGGGACATATGACGCAGCAACGCACCCGCAACGACGACGAATTGCTGGTGGGACATATGACGCAGCAACGCACCCGCAACGACGACGAATTGCGGGTAAAGCAGACCGCGTACACCGACGCAGAGCACTCAAAGACTCAGAAGCCTTACATCCGCGAGCAGCTTTTGCTGGACACACCCGTAGTACTGGATGGTCACCATGCTCGAACTCTGTTGGATACTGGCGCTGATTATTCTATTTTGAGCAGCCAGCTTGCCGCAGTTCTAAAGAAGGTTTTGACTCCGTGGGCTGGCACACACGTTTGCACGGCGGGTGGTCCTCTGATTACTCCTCTGGGCAAGTGCACGGCCAGAGTTCAAATTCAAGAGTCAAGATTTGTGGTAAGCTGCCTTGTTCTGAAAAGCTGTTTGCGTGACCTGATTCTGGGCGTAGGTTTTCTGCGTGAATATAGCGCAATAATTGACCTCCGGAATTCTAAGGTCTCATTTTCTACTGAGAAAGCTGTGGTCCTCAGCGGTGCAAAGCGACCACTCAACAATGTGCTTCGAGTTTATGAGGACAGTGTCACTCTGCCACCCCGAACCAGCACCTTCGTTAATGTCAAATGCAATGCCCTTCACGATGGTGACGCAATAGTCGAAACTAACGTCTCGTTACCGTTAAAACTAGTGGCACGGGCAGAGGCACATTATTTTGTTTTTTTGTTTTTTTAGGGGGTAGCTTCGCCATAATACATGTTGACACAAGGAGTCTGCGAGGCCCGCAGTTAGATCCATCTTCACCGTGGTCAGTTCGAGATAGTTATTACCAATTTTTTGCACGAGTATCGTCACCTTTTTCGTGACACTTCCGTAGCTTTCGCCGAACGCATCTCTAATATCTCCGAGTGCTTGTCCACAGAAACCGTGCCAACGCCCACATCCCTCGACAATCTCGATGTCAGCTCAGAGCTATCGATCATCCAGCGTGACCAGCTGTTTTCATTGTTACTCGAATTCAGAGAGTGTTTTGCATCGTCGTCAAAAGTGAATCAAACTCCCAACGACAAGCACCAGATTCTCACGTTCGATGACGTGCGCCCAATCCGCCAGCACCCCTACCGCATCTCTTCGACCGAGCGCGAAGTAATTAGGTCACAAGTTAAGGAAATGCTCGAAGATGAGCTTATCCAGCCTTCCAATAGCCCGTGGTCCTCCCCGGTGGTACTAGTTAAAAAGAAAGACGGCACGTTACGTTTTTGCGTCGACTACCGCAAACTGAATGCCGTAACCAAGAAGGATGTCTACCCCTTGCCTCGGATTAACGACTCTCTCGATCGCCTTCGGCGTACGAAGTATTTTTAGTCCATCGATCTAAAACGTGGCTACTGGCAAATTGAGGCCGATGAGCGAGATCGTGGGAAGACGGCCTTCGTCACACCCAACGGCCTTCACGAATTTAAAGTTCTACCTTTCGGCCTGTGTTCTCCGCCGGCCACATTTCAGCGGATGATAGATACTGCCCTCGCCGGCCTTAAATGGCAGTGTTGCCTTGTCTACCTAGATGACGTGGTGGTATTCGCAGAATCATTTGCACAACATCTTAAGTGCCTGCGGTCAGTACTCGAAGCCCTTTGATCCGCTAACCTGGCACTTAAGCCACAGAAATGTCACTTTGGCTACCGAGAGCTTAAATTTCTCGGCCATGTCGTCAGCGCCGCCGGCGTGAAGCCTGACCCTGACAAGATTGCTGCTTTTGCGGAATATCCGATTCCACGTGACAAGAAAGCTGTTCGCCGATTTCTCGACTTGTGCAGTTACTACCGGCGTTTTATCGATAAGTTCGCTGATCTCGCTGAACCGCTGACTCGGCTCACCCGGGGAGACACCCCTTTTGTTTGGACTCACGAACAAGAAGCTCCTTTTGCCGAGCTGCGTCTCCGCCTCCAATCGCCACCTGTTCTAGCCCATTTCGATGGGCAGGGGGCGACAGAAATACACACCGACGCCAGTAACATTGGTCTTGGGGCGGTTCTCGTGCAACGTCAAGAGGGTGTTGAATGAGTCATCGCCTATGCCAACCGTATTTTATCCCGCGCCGAGACGAACTATTCAACTACTGAAAATGAATGCCTCACCATTATTTGTGCTGCTGCGAAATTTCGTCCCTACCTTTATGGTCGCCCATTTAAAGTGGTCACTGACCACCATTCTTTGTGTTGGCTGGCCAACCTACGTGACCCAAGCGGCCGCCTGGCGCGATGGAGCCTTCGCCTACAGGACATAAGTATGAAGACTCTGACACTCTCTCCCGTGCGCCTGTCGGGCTCACTTCACCAGATACAGATGACGCTGGCAGTTTCCTCGGAGCTGTTCATGCTTCAGATATATCTCATCAGCAGCGTGCCGATCCAGAGTTACGAGCGCTGATTGATTATTTAGAAGGTCAGCAGGCCACCATACCTAAGTGCTTTTCTCGGAGCCTCTCAACTTTATGCCTGAGAGGGGGTGTGCTTTATAAGCAGAACTCTAGATCCGAGTCGAGAACCTACCTCCTCGTGGTACTCACAGCTCTGAGAGAGGAAATCCTTTCCGCGTGCCACGATGAACCAACTTCTGGCCACTTGGGCTATTCTCGCACACTAGCTAGAATACAACAGACATTCTGCTGGCCCAGCCTTGCCACTGTTGTTAAGCGCTATGTCAAAAGCTGTCGGCAATGTCAGCGTCGGACGGTTCCGCAATCAAAGCCTGCAGACCTCCTCATGCCCATAACACCACCACGAGCACCGTTTGACCAAGTCGGAATGGACCTTCTCGGTCCTTTCCCTTGGTCCTCTGGTGGCAACCGTTGGATAATTATCACCACAGACTATCTGACTCGCTATGCCGAGACCAAAGCGTTACCTAGTGGTACAGCGTCTGAGTTGCCCATTTCTTTGTACACCAGATTATAATACGGCACTGTGCTCCTACATGTTCTGATAGAGGGGCTGCCTTTACTTCAAAAATGATGGCCGAAGTCTTTCATCTCAGCGGTAGGGCGCATCGAAAAGCTACTGCTTACCATCCGCAGACCAATGAGCTGACGTAAAGGCTTAATAGGACCATCGCGGATTTGCTAGCGATGTACGTCGACGTCCAGCACAAGACTTGAGACGCGATCATACCATATGTGACATTCGCATACAATACGGCAGTTCAAGAGACTACACGTTTCACGCCGTTTCGCTTCGTTTAAGGCAGGGAGGTTCGGACGGTGCTGGACGCAATGATTCCTTGCCAAACAGATACAGAACTTTATTCTGACGCCGAGCAGTTTGCCCAAGATGCTGAGGAAGCACGCCAACTAGCACGTATCCACATCACCCAGCAACAGGACAGGGATTAACGCCGGTACAACCTCCGCCATAGACAAGCTTCCTACAACACCGGGGACCAGGTTTGGGTGTGGACTCCTGTCAGACAAGCTAATTTGCCGCTACTTCGAACCATATAAAATCGTGTGGCGCATCAGCAACGTCAGTTACGAGGTGCTCCCGGATGGATCAGAGCACACAGGCCGTCGGCTACCTCGTCCAGAGACAGTTCATGTCTTGCGATTGAAGCTGTACTTTACGCGGTGACTGACAAACTGAATGTGTAAACTTTGTCTGGGTTGCTTTTGTCCGCTTGTGTGGACGTGTGACTGTGTACGTTACGCTTAAAGAGGGAGGAATGCCAGGGGGCGCCTGGAGCGAAACACGGCGTTGAAGTGAATCGGCTCCGGACTCGCAGGACGTACCTAAACCTTGAACCGTGTAATTCTACCTGTAGAGGCTCTGTTAACCTAGCCCCAGTCACCAACACCGCGACAATATCATGTTAAGTTCCAACGCATACATCACCTGCGGTGATATTCACTGTACACCGTTGTTGACTGACATTTCTGTAAAAAAGTAGGTTTTGTAAATTTTTTAATCCTGAGTAATGATTTTACTTACTCCTTACTAAACATTACTGGTTCCGCCGATGGGATTACTTCCGTAAGAAATCATTTCATTTTCTTCGAGAGCAATTGAACAGACGACATATTAAGCGCGTAAAATTTGAGCGAAACATAGGCACCACACATCTGTTTGACATGGGAACAACACCCAACGTTTTATTTGCTATTAAACATATTGCTGCAACAGGAGCTCGATAATATACGTGCACTGAATGGAGACTAGAAAAGGGGTAGCAATTGTTACACTAACCAAATCTATAACACACTGAATTTTAAACGCAGAGGACTGATCGTGCTACTTTATACGTAACCCGAGTCAAAGCGCGTTTAACAATTTACCAGGGCTATTTCAGGATGCTGATAGCTGCTTAACATGGATAAGCTATACTAATAATAGCGCAAACAGCGACGGCTTTTCCTGACAAAGAAAAGATTGATTACCTATGGAAATATGGGGAGTCACTCTGTCCGGTGAAATATCAAGCATGAAAGGGGAAGGCAGCAGCACATACCTGAACATGTGTTTAAGTTGTAACGAACTTAGTCAACCAACTTGAAGATGGTAGCTGCGATTTTCTGGAAGGGATGAAACTCCATGTCAGAAAACACCGTTCGTCGCAGAAAGAGCTTATCTGTAAAATGATGAAAAAAATATTGACAGGAAATACAATCATAACCTCAGCAATTTGAATGTAATTACTGCAATAAAAAGACTCTTAACGGGCAACTCTTCTGATAGCTTCCAAAAATGGCTATGTAAAGCTGCCCAGCACATCAATATTTAAATAATTGGTGAATATCTGCGAATATATAAATTGGTTGGAAAATTTACACTTCTGAACTATTAACATTAGGCGCTCATTTTTTGGTTACGGGGTAATTTGCTTACTGGAAACGGAAATCCATTCCCGATGCGGTGGTGCAGTGCTAAGACGCCCGACAACTGTGCCGGAGTTCACGGGTTCGATCCCGACAGCCGGCGGCTGCGTTTCGATGGAAGCGAAACGGAGAGGAGTACATGTGTTATGCAATGCCAGGCACGTCAATGATCCCCAGTTGGTCGAAATTACACCGCAGTCCTCCACTACAGCTCCTGCTTCTCTCTTTCCACTTTCACTCCCACCTTTCTCCCTTCCCCTACGGCGCGGGCCAGGTGCCCACAAAAACACGTGTGACAGATAGTCCACCGTTCCCTTCCTTTGAACCAATTATATATAGAATCCAAAAGCCAAATGAGTTCTTGCGGAACGTCGCGCTGGCGCTAGCTCGTGTGTGTAGGTACTGGCCCCGTATCCGGCTAAAATAAATACAAAAATACTCATTTACTCAAAAACGGACAGCAAAATATTCTTGATAATATACCTTTATCTCAACGCAAAACACTGGACAATGGTATTGACACTACCCACTTAGCTCGATAGTTGCGAATCTAGACTGTTCATTCAGTTATCCCGGGGTTCTTGAAAAGACAAAAGGAAAAGTATGAAACGTAATTTTCCCTTTCAATATTACAAAATGCGAGAAGGTTTCAAAGCAGGAAAGATGTTCTCCAAAATTGTGCCAAGTTTTGACATAGAGTTTGCTCTTCGTTCAGTGTATCGACATCCGTACAGCACGTCTACACGTGCTGGATCTCTTGCGGCACCGTTCGATTATATCTCACCCACGTACACTAGCTCGCTGTGCCACGTAGCCTCTTTTAGAAACACAACCACTCCATCCATTGTATTGTATAGTGCACGAGGAATAAGCAAGGGTCCTTTGCATAATGTGAAGTCTACTTCATAGGAGAATGCTTTGGTATGTTAAACTACACAAACCTAACCTATCTTTTAAAATGGCGAATGCATTTATACCGATGTGACAAATCTAATAGGAATGAATGTGCAAAATTTATATTTGTTTATATTACATCATTTTAAAGAGTAGATGACTTGTATAAGGATTAGCCTTAATGATAAAACTTGTAAACGATTGACAGAAGGGTGCTTGCGTACCAGATAAACCATCATATCAAAGATGAATACCTCGTTTAAAAAAAAAAAAAAAACATATGCCGGAGGATTCGTTCAACCCAGTCAAAAATATAGAACACATATCAACCATGAGGCTACAAGGGCTTCCGAAGAAATTAGTTAGAGGGAAGTATACTGCACCCATTTTTTTAAGGCCGTTTACACTGAATAAAATTCGCAGCAAAAATTACCCGCTTTAGAAGACGAGCAAAACAATCTGAGGGTTACACTGTTAGTCCTGCCAGGCGAGAAACACAAGCTTCAAAGATTTTTTGGTGGCGGCGAACAGGCTGTCGACACCGCTTGGGTTTCACAGTATCCACGACTGTAGCAACTGGTATTTCTTTTAACGCTCTTTCAGACAAGCATTTAAATTCCTTAAGCAATCGATTTATTGAAATAGTAGGGTATATTCCTAGATCTGCCTAAATAATGCAACCCATTATGAAGATATAAGTTTTCGTTGTAGGGAACAAAATGAATTTTAAATTTGCAAAAAAAAAATATACAAACGCTGCCTCCTGGAATGGAATTAAAATTACCCATTTTCCTAAGACAATAGAGGAGGCTGGCGCCGCCTCATTTCTAGTGGCCAGTTTATTGCACCTTTTAGAAATTAACTTTTTCTTGCAGGATAAACTTGCCACTTTACTGTAATTAGACTGCTAGTGCTATTATTGTGTACAGAGCTTTGAGCAGTCGGTGTATGTCTGCCTTCTCGTTTTTAATCGTAACTTTCCCCATGGTAGTGACGCCCCTTGAGAATGCTCCGCAGCTGCTACAATAAAATGAACCCTCTGAAATCCAAACGTGGGGTTGGCCTAGTTATATGCCAATCTGCAGACACTTCGGCGAGGTATGGGAGAGGAATTTATGGGGCATGTTCTGTCATGCCGATTTGAGGAAAGCCGAGAGCATAACTTTTTCGGGGCATTGAATTAGCGAGATCAAAGAATTGTGAGGGAGACGTCCACTTAAGGCGTGTTTAAGAGTCGTATGTTCGCGCCCTTCTAGCTAGCTCTTTATTGGAAGTTGAAACTTTCGTCTGGTCGATTCGTTTATTTTATGGGCCTAGCAGAAGTTGCCGTAACAAATAAGAGGAAGGGCAAACGTTGGAGCTTACGCAGTTCTTATTCATTTACACAACCCTAACTACACAACCCTGGTGAGAGAACTGCTTCCCATGCGCCATCAATAGAGTTGTTCAGCGTCTGAAAAAATAAATTGCTAATACGCTTTCATTGGTGCAGTGTTCAAGACACTCAACTACAGATGTGGCATGCCCTGCTTTCAAACTGACCTCCCCCACCGGCGTGTCGATGGATACGAAAAGGCGAGTCGTCCATCGGCTGTGCGATATCAGTGCACACTAAAGGTTCTCAAATGGCCTCATTATCTCCGACGCCCTTCGTAAAGCACCTCATGATCTCTTTTCACGTTCACTACAAGGTTCCTCCATTGCCTGAAGCTCTTTTCAAGTCTCGATAAAAAGTGATTGATACGGCAAATTTCCACTCCTGTATTTATAATTTTTTAAGAAGAAGCGTTGATTGAAAGGCCATAATAATAGGGATATTTGCATTACTCCCTCAGCTTAACTTATGTCTCTAGGTTGAAGCCATGATTAAACATCAACACTTTATTAAAATTGTAATAGAAGCTTATATTTTATTTCAATGATCGCAGACACGCGCCACTAATTACACTTTGTTTTATGATGCCTCCGGAAGCTCTGAAGCCGACTTTCAAGGACAGCTTTTTATAGGGCGCTTCCGAAAGCAGCAGATTTTATAGGATAAGATAGGAAAGACGTTTATTGTTCTATAAAGGTCTTGTGCTAGTTGCAGACGGGAAAGAACAGGTCCATCTTCTCCCTTGTCACAGGGTCCGTGCCCCTATTCCAGGGCTCCGCTGAGCTTCGCTGCTCGCTGGGCCTGCTGGATCAGACCTTGGTGACAACCAAGATCGCAGCAGGAGAGCCGGTTCTCCCATTGATTTTATGTAGTTTAAGGACAGTCTAGTCCGTTCGCACCTCTCGCCGTTACCGTCTGAAAAGTTGCCTTTCTGTCCTGGTGCTAAAAGCGTATATAGTGTTTTTTTATTAATCATAATATTTTAAACTTCTCTGCTTCCGCAATGACTGTGTTAAAATACTGCATGCGAATATCCAGGCCAACATTATGATATATGGCAACCTGATTTGAAATCAAAATCCTCAAACATGTTAACTTTAAAGCTCTCCATCTTGGACTGAAGGGATGCGAGGAAGGTGGGAGTGAAAGTGGCAAGAGAGGAAGAGGTGCCGGAGTGGAGAGCCAGGGAGTAATTTAGACCGCCTGACAATCTTTGACGTCCGCTCACTTCGCTCTGAAAACCGATGCTTCTCCGTTTCGCCTCCGTCGAAACGTGCCCTCCGGCGGTCGGTTTCCAACCCGGGAACTCCGGTACATTAGTCGGGGATTTAGCCATTGTGCCACTGCGACGGGGCTGGTTACGACACCCCACTACTGTAATGGAGTACCCGATTTCAAACCCGACTGCTCGCAGCTGTGATTCGATGGAGGCGAAACGGAGAGGCGTCCGTTTGCCAATTTCTCCAGGTGGCCAAAATAATCGGTAGCACTCCACTACGGCGCCCCCTTCTCGTTTTCCCCTCTCACTTCCACCTTCTTCCCTCCCTTTAGCGCACGGCTCAGATGTCCACGACATAAGCCTAAAAGATGCAGTAATTTTCTTTGCTGTGAACAACTATATTTGTCGCGGAAGCAACGCTACGCTAGCAGCTGAGCCGATTCGCTTAGCCGTGATGATCAAGCTACGCATGCGCGAGAAGCGAGTGACGTCACAAGGAGCACGGCTGGCGCGCATGGTCCACCGGCGACTGCTCAGCGGCGCAGTGAAGTACCGCCGCCGCCGCGTTCGCCGCAGATTTTACTTTCGCAATTCTTCTCGGGATTGCCACTGGTCAAACCACAGCCAATTTTTTCTATAATGCAACGCTCAAAGACGCCCTTTCGTACATGTTAATGTATTAAAATGAACTCAGGGAACTTATAGCAGCATAGTTTGAAGGGCTAGATTGGTACTTCATTTCGATGTGACATAACAGCGCACTTTTTCAAAGGACCGGCAGTAGAAGTGACACAAATGCCGCGTTACAACTTCTGTACTTCCGGAGGAGGCGTAAACAACGGAGAAAAATAGAAAAAAAAACAATACAATAAATAAAACGAAACAAAATTGTTAAAATCACAAAATGCATACACTAATTAACTAGTACTTCGGATAATTTTAGCACTTTATAAATATTGAATCTAGCCAATAAGTGTGATTTCAAGACTTGGAGAGCACGTTCAGAAATGATCATTCTATTTATATCTGACAATAAAAACCTCTCATCCATTTTTTAACGAACGAAAAAGAAATCCCGCGAAATACAAATAAGATCACGTGACTAACTTATTCGGGCTCCCTTGTCAACCGGTAGACTCACTCACGAGGGGGAGCAAGTTACAGCGACGGCGTGGAGCTCGCTGCAACTATCGCCAATATATCAGACTACCACTGGATCTCCACTGTCGAAGCACGACGGCAATTTGGTTCACTCAAATCATGACTAGAAGCCCCAAAATCGCGGTGCGGGAATGCGCTAATAACGTGGCAGTTTGTATTACTAGTGATACTGTTTAAGGCCTAGACTGTTCCGTGTAGAGTGCGCAACTGCATGTATTCCCAGTAATAACGCCATCATGACCGGATATGACGCTCTCATGATGTCAGCCCACTCATGTATAATAACCGAAATGGCCTTATCATGTCGTCGAGTCGGGTCATGACCTGTGGCTGACTGCGCCGGGCATCCTATCCAGGCATCCGTGCTGTGCCTTTATTTGACGCCTGACCACAGAAAAGGCGCAGTGTCTGTCACTCTTCGGCGATGGTAATAGATAGTAATGAAGATTCTCGAAGTATAATCGCTGACAACATAGTCAAACCAAACGTAAACAGCATCGCTTTGTCATCAGTCTTACGCAAGAGCGTGATCTGCCATATTTTTGACGTCACGTCCTAGCCATTCCACGTTACGGGATACATCTAACAAAAATCTGTTTTAAAGACGAGCATTGAAGGCCTGCTGTTTCAAAAATGTTCGACTCAGGCCCCCGAATGTGATGTAAAAGGGCAAATGTGAAGCACGAAAGTCCACAGCATACACCAATAAAGTTAGGTTTGGTTTGGTTCGTGGGGTTTAACGTTCCAAAGCATCTCGGGCTATGACAGACGCCGTAGTGGACGACTCCGGAACTTTCGACTACCTGGGATTCTTTAACGTGCACTGACATCGCACAGCACACGAGCGCCTTGCTTTTCGCCCCCATTGAAAAGCGGCCGCTGATTGCGGGATTCGATCCCGCATCCTTGGGAACAGTGGTCAAGCGCCGTAACCGCTGCAGGGTAATAAAGATAGGTTATGTAAAGCAAAACAAAGCAGGTGTAAGAAGTCTGCATTGAAGGGAAGCAGAGAAAGTGAGAGTCATGCTTAAGACGCTTCGCATTGTGATCTCTGGTTTGCGGGGTGAAGAAAAGCGTGGAAATGTATGGAGCCTGAATGGTTATGCGAACAATCGCGAGTTTGTTTTCCGTTTTCAAATTTCATATTTCACGGTAAGTTCACAGATATTGTCTACTTTGTAATAAAGTTATAGTAGGAATATTTTCTGCTTCAACGCAAATATATTTTCCATTTTCGTGCGTCAAGTTCCAAAGTTGGGAGCTTTTTAAAACAAACTCGCAGGTATCACGTCAATGGACTTTAGTTTTTATGGTTTCCACTGCACTGGTCTAAGGGGTAAATTGCGCGCTTGCTTGCGGTCATTTCACAGAGGTAATTTCATTTGCCGACAACCTTTTCTCGGACAACGCGTGCGGTGGAGACCTTTAAGGGTAGCAGTGGTGATTTCTCCCTCATACGCTATCGAATGATGAAATAGCGAGATGCTTTGAATTTCAATTGTGCCGATTTTAACACTTTTGGGCACTGTATGTGAACATTGTTTTCGTAACTCATTCTTCGTTAGCTAGGAGGGCTGCCTGCTGTAAATATTTTAGCTTACTTCACTATAATTTTCGTCACCATAAGTTTTAAGTCATCATAAACGTCTGTGATCGCAGTTTATGTCTAATTTAACTTGATTTCAATTGCTTAGGCCAGACACTACAAACAATCGCGAGGTATTTTGAACAATTCCGGCCACTGAAGCTAAACATTGTTATAACGTTCTGAAATAGCTTTCGCGTCAAGCACCTTCACGCAAATCTTCGATGCTATCAAAAGCCGTTTTACGCAACAAGAAATATTGTGGTTGAGCTGTCCTATACGATATTTGTCTTGGCATAAAATGAAGACGTACATAGAGCTACCATACTCTTCCACGAAAACCTTCAAAGTATTCAGACAGCGGGACTGGGAACAGTAATGAAGAAGGGCTAATGAATAACATATCACCTATATGAGATCACACAATAAGATTGCACTATTATGTAGCACAGATGTTAAATTATATAAAGTTATTAATGACGTAAACAAGCGTTGAAGAACTACAAGGCCTAAATTATCACTCAGACAGCTGACATATTTTTTAAAAGCATTGAAAACGAGCAGCAGCTTGCGTCAGACAGTGAGTTGCCGGAAGTAGTAACTGATTATGTCTAATTAGGTCATGTAGTGGCACGCAGTTCTGGATCGCGAAAGGAAATTATGTACAGGCATACGAAATGTTTGAGAATAGCAGCTGTGGTGCGGTGGATAGGGCGCTAGATATCTGCGTCCGTGAATGGAGGATTGAATCTCTGCCGCAACGCCCATGTGCAACACTATAGCCAAACGGGCGAGTTGGTGGAACATATTGGATGGAAAAACAGTTCAAAAGGCAAGCACCAGAGCGAAGAATTTATTCAAATAGGGAACGCAATATATGGAAAAAGTGACCACCCTGTCAAGAAGTGGACAAGCAAAAACACGCGTTGCTGCGTAGGATGCAGGCACGCAATCTCGCTTTCAGGCAGAAAATTGATGGCTTACTAACGCACAACCGAGTCTTTTTCTCTTCATGTGGAAGGCCTTCATTATCCCACATGTTAAGCGGGCCAGGTGCTTACAGAGGATGTCAGAATAAGGCAGTGAAGGATAACAAGATTCGCAGTCACGGACGTGGTCAACGAGATTAGTAGATTTGTTAGCGTCTATGTTATTTGCATGCTCTTTCAAACGTGTATTAATGCCCAATGTACACTTGTCCACATTATAGTGGGATTTTGTAATCCACCCCTTCAGCACACGACACATTCTTTGTTTCATGCTTGAGCCTACTTGTTGGTTCATGTTCTTTCTGATGCTCAGCTTTTCTTTCCAAAATAGCACAAACACTTTTAATCTTTTAGGTACAAAAAAACAACCTCTATGCCATATCGTTTTGCCACATTTTGGTGTACATGAGGCAAAACGGAAAACTTTTTCTTTTCCTTCCCTTTTTCCGCACAAGGCACCAAAACTGGACTTTTAGGCTTTTTGGCTATCTTGTTACAACCCAACAATAAAACATCATCCGAGTAACCAGATGCCTAGAATCTTCCAATTTGATCATTGAAGCTGCCGATTACTATATGCTCACAAGATTTCGAAAAAGCAGACATCAAAGATGACAGCACAGTTCCTGTTGTTACTGTCAAGTGATGCGATTTAAAATTTAACAGTGGTTCCTCTACCCTAGCTAGGTATTCCCAGCAGATATGGCCCGTCTCAACTGTCAAACGCAGATCCAAGAGCTTACTATACCTGGTGACCTCAGTGGTAAACTTTAGACCAAGAACATTGTCTTTAAACAATTTACTTACATCAGTCATGAGCCTATAAATGTTCGTTTCTTCAACAAAGATTAGGAAGTCATCGATATAACGAAAAATGCGCGGCGCCATACCCGGCATGTGTTTTTCAATGCCACGATCAACAAAGGACAGACAACTATCACTTAGCACAGAGTTCCCTAGATCCGATGCAAAGAGCGATGCAAAGCGCTGGCCGTTCGCAACAAAAGTCCTGACAATTTGCGTCTTCACTTTCTTTAAAGAGCAACATAGTTTGTGGTCCGTAGCCGAAATCGCAGCACCAATGACAATTAGAGCCTTGACAGCAAAACCCTCGACGAAAACTTCAATAAGGTTGGCCGGCGACAGATGAGGACTTGGGAAGTTCGACGGGGTCGCAGTTCTCGCCTCAGGAACTGCGGGTTCTAGTTTTCCTCCCGTGAAGCATTCTGTCGACATCGAATCGAAGGATAGAGCCGCGTTGTGACGATGGTGAATAGCGGTCAGACATGGCTGAGCTGTATGGGGAGAAATGACAGCTGGCTGGAAGCTCAGTAGGCACGGAATACTGAGGCGTCGAAGACCAGTACCCAGAACCATGAGTAGGTGGTGCCGACACTGGGAGACAGTTTCGGCAATAACGTGAAATATGTCTAGCAAGCGCGCACGTGTAACAAATTGGCCGGTTGACTGTCGTGCGCCAGGGATTGTGTGGTCTTGGAGCCGGTCGAATAAACTGCGCACGTTCTCGAGTAGAACCAGGAGGCGACTGGACGTAGGCAGGTTGCTGCGGAGCATTTGTAGATTGTGGTCGGGCTGTAGCAGCCGAATATGTCAACGAGGCTGCTACAGGCATGGATTGAGGGGCTGGAGGAAGAGATTCAGCTACCTGTTCTTGAATATGTGGCGCAAACTAGGAGCTAGGTGTGAGGAAGGCTCTTCATGGCAGGACATAAGGAAGAGCTGTCGAGCAACTTCTTCTCGAATGAAGCTCTTGATTTGTGGCAGGAGCGTAGAATGTTCGCCTGAATCTGTCAGGCCAGCAAGCGACTCAGAGTGCATGGTGTTCGGGCGAGTTATGGCCATTTGTTTGCGCAGTTCATTTTAACTTTGCCACAGTGTGACCACTTTCGCGACGGTGCGGATATCTCGAGCCGTCAGCATCTGAAAGGCGTCGTCATCGATGCCTTGCAGATGTGCTTGATCTTGTCGGCCTCTGACATCTGTGCGTTAACGCATTTGCACGAGTCGACGACGTCCTCGATATAACTCATGAAATTCTCGCCAACCTGCTGAGACCGCGCACGCAAGCCCTGTTCATCGCGGAGTTTCCTCCCAGCCGGACGGCCGAAACATTCAGAGAAGCTGGCTTTGAACAAGGACCATGATGGAATGTCCGCTCCATGGTTCCGAAACCATAGATTTGCTACGCCGGTGAGATAGAAAATCATGTTACTTCGTTTCCACATCCCATTTGTCGTAAGCGCTCACTCGCTCATACCATGTGACCTAGTCCTCGACGTCATGGTCGTCAGTGCCGCTGAAGAGGGGGGGGGGGGGGGGCGTATCGCTGACTGAGGGAGCCGGGACAGATGATGGCCAAGCCAACTTGTACGGCTTGGTTGTTAACGTCCTCAGGCATCGCAGGAGGTGTTAATGTCCGGCTGCAGAGTTCCAGGACGAGAGGATTGATCTTACCCGGCAGCTCCACCAAATATACGATGGTGGTTTAGTCAGCAATCAGCAGGACTCGCTCAGCAGGACTGGGCAGATCAGCGGCGAACACAGCAACAGCGAACACAGTCAGATCTAACACGCGTAGCGATCACGATGCCACTGACTGGTACGCTGTTCACATAATGAACAAATCATGATTTTAAATATATGTAAACAAGTTTCTGTTTTATATTTCGAGGCAAGATATTGTGTAATGAATTTCCATAAGGTTGAACATCGCAAGCAAATTGAAAAGCGTGTGTTGGGGCAATTACTGCCATCGACATATAAGTAAAATGTAAAATGCGCCTTCCTATTTCAGTCACTTGGCAATGAGCTTGAAGGTACAAAAGTCAAAAATGTCATTTTGAGACGTGTGTAGATGGCTTTAACGCAATTGATTTTCGATATATACTCTCCTTGCGCGTAATTTTCAGCGAAATCATGTTTAGTCCCGACACATAAATTGCATGTGTTGATATTCACAGTACGCCACTGGCATTGTATGAAAAAAAAAGATTTAGTGCATTTGTCATCCTGAGTAATGATTTTACTTACTCCTTACTAAAAATTACTGCTTACGTAGATGGGGAACTTTTCCGCAAGAAATCATTACATTTCCTTCGGGAGCGATTGACCAGACGAGATAAAAAGCGCGTAAACATTGAGCTATTCATAAGCACCAGACATGTGTTTTACTTGGGAAACCACACCCAACGATTTATTCACTTTTAAACATATGGCTGTAACGGGAGCTCGGGAGTGTACTTGTACTGAATGGGATCTAGGAAAGGGGTAGCCATTGCTATACGTACCTAATCACTAACACTCTGAATTTTAAACTCAGAGAAATTATCGTACTATTCTATACGTAGGTCGAGTTCAGGCGCGTTGAACAATTTATCAGGGTTATTTCAGGGTGCTGATGACTGTTTAACATGGAAAATTTGCACTATTACTAGCGCAAACAGCGACGTCCTTATCAGACCAAAAAAAAAAGGTTGATTAACTACGGGCATATGGGGCAGCACTCTGTCCGATGGAATATCAAAGATGAAAGGGGAAAGTCGCAGCACCTACCTGAACATGTGTTTCAGTTGTAGCGAAGTTAATCGACCAACTTGATGATGGTAGCTGGGAGTTTCTGGAAGGAATGAAAATCGATCTCAGAAAACACCGTTCGTCGCAGAGAGAGGTTATCTGTAAAATGATGAAAAAAATATTGACAGGAAATAGAATCCTGACCTTTGCAATTTGATTGTAATTACTGCAGTAAAAAAACTCTTAACGGACACATATTTTGATAGTTTTCAAGGATGGCTCTGTAAAGTTGCCAACACATCAATGTTCAAACAAGGGGCAAATATCTGCGAATATATAAATAATTTGAAAAATTTACTCTTCGAAATTATGAACATTAAGCGCTCATTTTTTAGCTACGTGGTATTTCGCTTACTGGAATCGAAAACCCAGCCTCGCCGCGGTGGTACAGGGCTAACACACACGACATCTGTGGTGGACTTTCCCGGTTCGATCCCGACCGCCGGCGGGTGCTTTTCGATGGAGGCAAATCGGAGAAGCGTCCGTGTCCTACGCGATGCCAGGTACTTTAACGATCGCCAAATGGTCGAAATTACTCCGTATTCCTCCACTATGGCTCTTCTTTCTTTCTTTCTTTCTTTCCACTTTCACTCCCACCTTCCTCCCTTCCCCTACGGCAAGAGTCAGGTGTCGACAAAAAACAAGTATGACAGATCCGCCTTTCCCTTCCTCTGAACCAATTATATATAAAATCGAAAAACCAAATGAGTTCTTGCGGGACGTCGCGCTGGCACCAACTATTCTGTGCAGGTACCGTATGTGGGTAAATTTTAATACAAAATTACTCATTTGCTGAGAAAAAGACAGCCAAATATACTTGGTAATATACCTTTATCTCAACACAAGGCTCTGGACGACAGCATTGGCGCTAGCCACTTAGCCCTTCTTGAAAAGTCAAAAGGGAAAGCATGAAACTTTATTTTTTTGCCTTTCAATACTACGAAATGCGAGAAAGTTTTGAAGGCAGGGGAAAATATCCTCCAGTATTGTGGCATGTTTTGACCTCGATTTTTCCTCTTCATTCGATGCATCGACATCCGCAAAGCACCTCTACACGTGCTGGATCTCTTTCGGCACTTTTCGATTATATCTAACACGCGTAAACTGGCTCGCTGTGCCCCGTAGCCTCTTTTAGAAACAATACCTCTCCATCCATTGTATTGTATATTGCACGAAGAATAAGCAGGGGTCTTTTACATGCATTGAAGTCTACTTCATAGGAGATTTTTTTAAAATGGCGAATGCATTTACACCGACGTCACAAATCTAATATGAATGAATATGCAAAATTTAATTTGTTGAAATAACGTCATCTTTCAAGAGTATATGTCTTGTATAAGGTAGAGCCCTAATGATAAAACTTGTAAACTGTTGACGAAAGCATGCTTACATGCCAGATAACGAAAATGTAAAAGATGAATATGTCCTTTCAAAGAATACAAATATGCTAGACGATTCCTTAAACTCAGTCAAAAGCAAACAACACATCACGACCATTCGGCTTCAAGAGCTTCAGAAGGAATTATTTAAAGGGAAGTATCCTGCACCCACTTTAGAAATGGCCTTGAGTCATTTCTATTGAATAAAACTCACAGCAAAGAGTACCCGCTTTATGAAGATGAGCAAAAGAATCTGAAGGCTACAATGTTAGTCCACCCAAGCGAGAAACGCATGCTTCAAAGCTTTTTTTGTGTGTGACGGCGAATATGCTGTTGACACTGCTTAGACTTCACAGTATCAACGTCTGTACTAAATGGTAGTTCTTTTAACGCTCTTTAAGGCAAGCACTTCAACTGCTTAGAGCAATCGATTTATTGAGTATAGTAGGGTAAATTCCTAGATCGGCCTAAATAATGCAGCCCATAATGTAGATATATGTTTCCGTTGTTTCCAACAGAGCGAATTATAATTTTGCAAAAAAATATTTTCATATAAGCCTTCCTGAATGAAATTAAATCGTCCGGTTTTCTGAAGACGATAGAAGAAGTCGACGTCGTCTCATTTCCCGTGGTCAGTTATCCCTCCTTTTAGAACATTACTTCTTCTGCAGGATAAGCATTCCAGTCTTCTGTATTTATATTTCTGGTGCCATTATTGTGTACAGAGTATTGAGTACTCGGTGTATGTCTGCATTCTTGTTTTTAATCGAAGCTTTGCTAGTGACGCCACTTTTGGAAAGCTCCTCTGCTGTTGCCACTGCTTTTGGTTGAGGTCGACGGAGAAGACTCTTCTGGATGCAACAAGCAGACATCTTTGAAAACGTCCCGAAAACCGCCAAAATATTATAGGGCTAAAACGAATTTTTTCCTTCCTTCCTTGACACACAGTGTTCGCCGCCT
The DNA here is from genome assembly GCF_055883805.1 of Amblyomma maculatum. Classification (NCBI taxonomy): domain Eukaryota; kingdom Metazoa; phylum Arthropoda; class Arachnida; order Ixodida; family Ixodidae; genus Amblyomma; species Amblyomma maculatum. The sequence goes on from NC_139353.1 coordinate 85,891,029, forward strand.
TGAGAGAAAACTAAATTGAACCTTTCGGCGTTATACAACTGGGGTTTACCACTATTAAGCCAATCTGCAGACTCTCCGATGAGAGGTGGGAGGGGTTTTTATGTGGTGCATTCAGAAATGCCGATTTGAGGTAAGCCGACAGCATAAGTTTTGCGCGGCATTGCATTAGCAAGATCACAAGGTGAAGGTTGGCTGTTCCTGGCCCTATGGGGCTGGGATCTGTAGGTCAACGTCGCTTGCGGCGGGTGCTAGCCTGCTCCCGAATTTTTATCTGTTGTCGGCCATCATTGCACCCGCCACCGCCTAGGTGGTGGGCGACGGCTGTTGCGGCGCGCGTCTTTCTCTCCCTCTTCTTTTTCTTTCTTCTATATTTTTCTCTTCTTTCCGCACGAGGCAGCTACAGAGGCAGTAGAAGGTCCGTGCATTTTCTTTTCCTGCTTCCTACAGCCACATCAACAACAACACCCCCATTATCGACATAACAAACGATGCTAACCGTGTTCTTGGCCTTCTGAAACGCAACTTGCGTCTAGCACCGGCTGCAGTAAATATTTCCGCTTATTTAACTCGTGTCCGCTCTAAACTGGAATACTCATGCTCTATTTAGGACCCCCAACAAAATATCCTTTCTAAAACACTCGAGTCTGTTCAAAACCGCGCCTTACAATTCGTTTATTCGGATTACTCATCTCATACGAGCGTAACATCATTGAAAGAAGCAGCTAAGCTTCCCAGCCTTGAATCCCGTCGCAAAATAGCCAGACTTTCACCTTTCCACAGGTTTTATTATTCGCCTCTGAGTAATTCCATTATCACCCCTGCTCACCGCTTTTCACTTCGCACCAGTCACCCGAACGCCGTCCATACACCTCGAGCACCCACGTCTGCACATCTAGAATCATTCTTTTCCCAGACTGTAAGAGATTGGAACGACCTGCCAGCTGAAGCTTTTGTCCATCCTGACCATGAATTTTTCAAGACATTCATCACCAAATTATTTATATGATTTGTTAGCCCACCCCTCATGTAACTCCCCTAGTAGGCATTTGATGTACCAATAAATAAATAAATAAATATTAACAGAATTGTGCATGGAGCCGTCCGCTTTAGGCATGGTTAAGAGGCGCACTGCGCTTATAACTAGCTCTGTATTTGAATTTGAAACTTTCGTCAGGTCGATCCCTTTATGTTATGGCTCCACCATAAGTTGCCTTAACAGATAAGGGGATAAAGCAAACGTTGGAGCTGACGCAGTACTTGTTCAGTTAGACAAGCCTGGTGGGAGAACTGTTTTCCATGCACAGATCGATGAATCTGTGTAGTGTCAGAACAAATAAATTGCATATATGCTTTCATGTACAGCACCGCCTTATTGGTGCAGTTGTTAAGCGCTCAACTACAGATCTTGCATCCCCTGGCTCCAAACTGACCGCCGCCACCGTCGTGTCGATGGATGCGAAATGGCGAGTCGTCGATGAGCTGTGCGATACTGGTACACACTAAAGGTCCCCAAATAGTCTAAATATTTGCAAAGCCCTCCATAAAGCACCTCATGCTCTCTATTCGCTTTCACTACAAGATTTCTTCCTTTCCTAAAGAGCTTTTCATCATCATCATCATCAACCTGACTACACCCACTGCAGGGCGAACGCCTCTCCCACATTTCTCCACTTAACCCGGTTCTGTGCTAGCTGCATCCACTTGACCCCGGCGAACTTCTTAATCTCATCCGTCCACCAAACTTTCTGCCGCCCCCTGCTACGCTTTCCTTCCCTTGGAATCCAGTTTGTTACCCTAAGCGACCATCGGTTATCCTCTCTTCGCACTACATGTCCTGCCCAAAGCGCCTTTCAAGTTTCCACAAAACGTAACTCTCGAACATCATCTACTGTACTGCGCCGCGCTAACCGAATCACGACGTGAGTTTCTGGCGGCTGGCAGAGCGCAGGGGGTAAGCCCGGACTACGTAGCTGTGCTTCCGTGACAGCCTGGCTGTGCGCACGTCCGCGAGCCACACACGTGAGCCTGTGTGAATATATCGAGCAGGCGGACTTGATGACTCGCCTATTTCACCTCGCCAGATATTGCGCGTTGTTACCGAACACTCGGCGTGTGTTATTTCAGACAATAACGGCTGATCGCCCCACGACGCCCATCAGTGTTTTGTACAGTGTGCACGTGCGTTCGTAGTGAACAGTTGCCTGGACGCAGAGCTATTGCGGAGGCCCGCCAGATGTGGCGAATGCTCAGTAGCCTAAGACATTTGCGGGTGGGCCTAAAGCAAACTAGTGTATACTGTACCATAGTGTATATATTTATTTTATTTTTACCTATCCATTTTGTTCTCCCTATCGCTCAACTGTTTGATTTCCTCTACCTCTTTCTGCCTATCCTTTTATTTCCGATGCCCCGGTTCAGATGCTTCAGATATCAGATAGCAGATACCGGGGCTGGCAAACATCTTTTCCTTTCTTTTGTATAAAAATAAAATAACCACTACCATCCCCACAAAACGTGACTGGTACGACATTGGAAGGCGGTATTAATGGGGATATTTCCGTTACTCTCTCATCTTAAATCGCATTTCTAGGTTCAAGCCATGCTTAAACACCAACACTTTGCTAATATCGCAACAGAAGCTGATATTTCATTTGATTCATCGCAGCCACGCGCCACTGATTCCACTTTGTTTCATGATGCCTTCGGAAGCTCTGAAACCGACTTTCAGGGCCAGCTTTTTATCGAGCTCCACCGAACGCAGCACATCTTGTGTAGTTCAGGGACCAGTCTAGCCCAATCGCACCTCTTGCCGTTGTGTAAGTTGCCTTTCTGTCCTGCTGCTAAAAGCATATATAGTGTTTCTTTTTCCAACTTAATATTTTTAAAACTTGTCTGCTTCCACGACGACTGTGTTAAAATACCGCGGACAAATATCAAGGCCAACTTTATAAAATTTGATATTTTTGAAAATTTCTTTATCGGAAACCTGACTTGATGTCGAAATCATCAAACGTATGGTTACGGCCCAAAGATCCTCAGACGAGCAGAGGCAGAGTGACGCGAAGGCAGACCTACGAAACGTTCTCCAAGCGTTCACGAAGCGCTCTTCGTACAAGGTGCGGCGCGAGCGCTCTCCACGCGCCAACAACCACTTCGTCGTCGTTGTGGCCCAGCGCCTGGTAGCGCGGTGCTAGGCACGTGACTTTATTCACTTGAAAACTTTCTGCCCTGGACTGGAGAGAAGCGAGGAAGGTGGGATTTAAACTGGCAAGAGGTGAAGAGGTGCCGGAGTGGAGAGCCCCAGAGCAAGTTCGACCACTTCAAATCTTTGTCGTGCGCTCACTTCGCTCTGTACACCGACGCTGCTATGTTTCGCCTCCGTCGAAACGTGCCCACCGGCAGTCTGTTTCTAACCCGGGAACTCCGGTATAATAGTAAGGCGTCTTGACCATTGTGCCACCCGGGCGGGGCTGCTTAAGAGACCCCACTACTGTTATAGACTACGCCATTTGGAACCCGACTGCTGGCCGCTGTGCTTTGATGGAAGGAAAACAGAGCGCCCGTCTGCAATGCGATGTCACTGCACTTAAATGATCCCCAGGTTGCCAGAATTACTCGGTAGCTCTCCACTAAGGCGCGGCTTTCTCTCATTCTCTTTCACGTACACATTTTCAATCCCCTTACCGCGCGGTACAGATGACCACAAAACAAGCGTAAAAGATACTGTATCTCCCCTGTGAAGCAATTATTTTGTAGCGGAAACAATACTACGCTAGTCGCTGAGCAATTTCGCTGAGCGCCCGATGAGCCAAGCTCTGCATGCTTGACGAGCGAGTGACCTCACACGGAGCACTGCTTGCGCGCAGGGGCCACCGCCGACTCTCCCGCGGCTCAGTGGCTCAAAGGTGCCGCCGCCGCGTTCGCCGCAGGCGTTGCTTCCGTAATTGTACTCGGGATGGCCATTGGTCAAAATACAGCCATATGTTTCTTTAATTAAACGCTCAACGACGCCCTTTCAGTGCATTTTATTGTATTAAAATGAATCCAGTGAACTTCTAGCAGCATAGTTTGATGGCCTAGATAGGTACTTAATTTCCATCTGACATACCAGCGCACTTTTACAACGGACCGACAGTACAAGCAACAAAAGTGCCGACTTACAACTTCTGTATTTCTGGAGTGGGCGTAAATAAAAAAATAGAAAATCAATTAATAAAACAAAACAAATTTGTTAAAATCACAAAAAGCATACACTAATTAACTGGTACTTCGGATAATTTTTGTACTTTATATATATTTATTCTAGCCAATAAGTGTGCTTTCAAGACTTGAAGAGCACGTTCAGAAATGATCATTCTATTTATTTCTGACAATGGAAGCCTCGCGTCCATTTTTGTTTCGATCAAAAACGAAACCCTGCGAAATACAAATAAGATCACGTGACTAACTTATTCGGGCTCCCTCGTCGACAAGTAGGGTCCCTCACGAGGGGCAGCAAGTTGCAGCGAGGGCAGGTGAGCTTGCTGCAACCATCACCAATATATCATTGAGTCATTGAGCGCTAACCTCCGTTCGGACATTACCTCATTAAAAAAAAAACAATATCCAACTTGGTTGTAAAGAATGAAGACTTAGAAAACCGGTCAAGGCGGAACAATCTTGTTGTGCACGGTCTACATGAGAGTCCTGATGAAGATGGCGCCAGTTTATTGTCCAAAATCCGCAAAATATTTACTGAAAATCTTTGCATAGAATGTCCGCGCATTGAGCGTTGTCATCGCATCGGCAGACCCAGTGATAGACGTACACGACCTGTCATTCTAAGGATCCTCGACTTCAGTGAGAAGATTGTTGTCATGAAAAACGTATCGAAACTCAAAGGGGAAGATTTTTACATCACTGAGGATTTCTCTGCGAGCGTCCGTGCCCTTCGTAAGAAAATATGGAATGCATCTTCCTCGCTTCGTGACGGTGGTTCAAAAGTGAAGCTTCGGTACAATCGCGCTTTCATTGATGGTGTCAGGTACACATGGGATGAAGCTTCGAGTAGCTTGAAACGGGACCCCCATCACGATGCGACCGAATCTTCTGAGCTTCATTCGTTACCCTGTCATGAAGCTACCGAATCTAGTGAGCTTCCTCCGTTACCCCGTTGACGTTCACCTAGCTCGCCACCAAGTCTCGTTGTCTTAAATCTTAATGCTAGAAGCATCTCTAACAAACTCCCTGATCTTCTCGCGCTTGTATCCTCCCATGACCCTCACATTATTGGCATCACTGAAACCTGGCTTCACGCTGACGTATATGACTCTGAATTTACCCCACCTGGTTACCTTGCTATCCGTGCTGACAGGCATGAGGGCAAAGGAGGTGGTGTTGCTTTACTTCTGCGTTCTTTTCTTGGATTTTCTATACTTCCTGCTCCATGCAACACCGAGTCAATTTGGTGCAAGCTTTATTTAGAAAAACAGACTGTTATTATTGGCGTTTTTTACCGACCCCCCGGAACCTCTGATGATGTTTTGCACTCTGTTGGTCAGTTCATACATAGCCTTTCAGTATCAAACATCATCTTCATGGGTGATTTCAACGTGCCTGGTATTCACTGGCCATCGATGTGTTATTCTGGCCGTGACGCTTCTCTAGCAAAAGAGTTGATGGATCTCTCACTCTCTCTTGGACTCACTCAAATAGTTACGCTTCCCACCAGGCTGAATTCATTGCTAGACTTAATCTTTCTAAGCCCCAACCTAATTGACACCGGGTTTCAGTGTACTGTTGTCGATGGTATTTCTGACCATGAAGCAGTTATCCTTACCCTGTCCCGCTTCTCTAGTAACCCACAGTACTCCTTCACGTCATTTCCGGATTTCCATCACGCAGACGACAACTCCGTAATCGACAAACTAGCCGAGTGCTTCGACGCCTTCTGCGCGCTCAGCCGTGACGGCGACGTTGATGACCTTGTTGAATATTTCGAAAAAATTGTTAGACTGTGCATTAAACAGTTTGTTCCCGTCAAAACAAAGAAAAGAAATCCTACTCTTCCTTGGATTAATCGCGATGTTTTACAGATGTCACGTCGTGTAGCCCGGCTGAGACGCATGGGACGTAACAATAACCCTGATGTTGTTGCTCGATTTCAAGCTGCAAAAAAATGCACTCTGCTAAAGATTTCTATTTCCGCGTTGAGCTCCAAGGGCTGCTAAGAGATAACCCTCGTAAATTTTGGCGCTCTGTTCTACCCTCAAACACTTCCTCCACCTCATTTGCTATTAATGAAGAAATTGTGACTGACCCTGTTCAAATATCTGATGCATTTAATGCCTACTTTTATTCCGTCTTTGCACGTGATAATAACATGATTCCACCTTTCAGTCTTCCTAATCATGATCATTCTATCTCAGATATCATGGTTAGCACTCCGGGGATTTTAAATCTTATCTTGTGCCTTGACACAAAAAAAAAAAAATGCGCTGGACCGGACTGTATCCCAAACACCTTCCTAGCACGTTATTCCCTCTGGTCATCTCGATATCTCTCAATTATATTTCAAAAATATCTTTCCACTGGCATTGTCCCTTCCTCATGGAAACTCGCCAATGTACTCCCTCTCTATAAATCCGGCAACAAACAACTGCTTTCTAACTATAGGCCGATCTCTTTAACTGCACATTCATGCAAGATCCTAGAGCACATTATTTATAAACACATTATGGAATTTCTTGAAGCAAATAATCTTCTGTCCAGAGCTCAACACGGGTTTCGTAAGGGGTTTAGTACAGTGACTCAGTTAACCGAATTTGCACATGACATTCTTCTCAGCATAGACGCCGGTAACCAAATCGATGCTATATTCATCGATTTCTCAAAAGCTTTCGACACGGTCCTTCACTCTAAATTGTTATGCAAACTAAAAGTAATTCTCAATAACTCTCAACTCGCTGATTGGATTGCCGATTTCCTCTCACACCGCTCCCAGTCTGTTCGCTTCAATTCCGTCGATTCTTCTTTAGCCGATGTTACCTCAGGTGTTCCCCAAGGCTCTGTCCTTGGCCCCTTGCTATTTTTGCTCTATATTAATGATTTACCTGACAGTATAACCTCCAACATCCATCTATACGCCGATGATTGCGTACTGTACCACACTATCAACTCTGTTAATGATCACCTCCTTCTGAATGAGTCTTTTGGTATGTCCCGTGACTGGTGCAATACGTGGCAGATGAACATCAATTTCAGCAAAACAGTTGTCATGTCTTTCACCAACCGCATATCACCTTCTATTTACGACTATGCATCACTGCAAAGGGTTCATGAATATAAATATCTTGGCGTCGTTTTTTCTCACAATATGCAATGGTCAAAACACACCGATTACATCACAGCCAAAGCTCTAAAAAAGGTAGGTTACTTACGACGCACAGTACGGGATGCTCCTAAAGAAGCAAAATTGCTCATGCACAAAACTATTTCGCCCTATTCTTGAATACGCTTCTAATGTCTGGAATCCTTACAAGCAATGTGAAATCGATCAAATAGAATCTGTGCAACGTAAAGCTGTAAGATTTATTTTTCGCCGCTACGACTTTCATTTTTCACCCTCATCTGCGATGTCTTCCCTAAACATAAGCTCGCTTGCATCCCGCCGAAAAACTGAGTCCTTAAAACTTCTTCACTCCATAGTTCATTATGCTAATTGCCTTTCAGAGGGTAAGCATATCTCGTTTTCAAAATCATCTGCAACCAGGAGCCATCACGATCTTAATATCCAACCTTTTTTTGCCCGCACTAACGTTTTCAAATACAGTTTTTTTCCTCGCACTGTGCAGTGTTGGAATTCTTTGGATGGCAACATTCGTGCACTATCAATCTCTGATTTTGCGTCGGCAATTGAGTCGTAGCATTGTATGTTGTTTTTCTAGCGTTTATATTTGTAATGCTTGTATGTACTTTTGTATGCGTGGAATTGTTCCACATTTTTGTACCCACTCCTGCTATAGCCCCTTGAGGGGCTGCAGTATTTTCAAATAAATAAATAAATAAATAAATATCAGACTACCACTGATCTGGACTGTCTACTCACGACATCAATTCGGTTCACTCAAACCATGACTAGAAACCACACAACTGGGGTGCGGGAATGCGCTAATAACGTGACAGTTTGTTTTGCCAGTGATGCTGTTTAAGCCCGAGGTTGTTCCGTGTAGAGTGCGCAACTGCATCTATTCGCAGTAATGATACCATTATGACCGTATATGACGTTTTGATGATGTCAATCCACTCATGTATAATAATCAAAATGGCATTATCATGATGTTACGTCCATGACTGACTGTGCCGAGCGTCCTATACAGGCATCCGTGCTGTACCATTCATTTGGCGCTGCCTGGAACACCGCACCACAGACCGTAGTGAGGAAACGTAAAGCAGAGCTATAATTGATTTGCAGGAAAGAGAAGGTGCAGTGTCTGTCACACTTCGGCGATGACAACAGATATGAATGGAGATTCTCCAAGTATAATCGCAAACAATATAGTCAAACCAAATGAAAACATCATCGCTGTGTCATCAGTCTTACACAAGAGCGTGATCTGCAGTAATATTTTTGACGACACATCGTAGTTTTCTACGTTCCGAGTCCGCAACATGCACCGATAAAGTTTGGTTATGTAAAGCAAAACAACGCAGGTGTAAGAAGTCTTCATTGAAGGGAAGTAGAGAAAGCGAGAGTCATGCTTAAAACATTCGCATTGTGATCTCTGATTTGCGGGATGGAGAAAAGCGTGAAAATGTATGGAGCCTTAATGGCTTTGCGAAAAATTGCGAGATTGTTTTCCATTTTGAAATTTCATATTTCACGGTAAGTTCACAGATATTGTCCATTTTGTAATAAGTTCATAGTAGGAATATTTTCTTCTTCAACGCAAATAAATTTTCGATTTTCATGTATCAAGTTCCAAAGTTGGGAGTTTTTTAAAGCAAACTCACAAGCATCATGTCAATGGACTTTTACTTCTCATGGTTTCCACTGCACTGGTTTAAGGGGTAAACAGCGTGCTTGCTTCTGGTCGTTTCACAGAGGTAAATTCATTTGCGAGCATCTTTTTTTCACACAACGCGCAGTGAAGGCCTTTAAGGGTAGCAGTGGCGACTTCTCTGATACGCTATCGAATGATGAAAGAGCGAGCATGCTTGCAATTTCATTTGTGTCGATTTTAAAACTTTTGGACACTGTATGTGAACATAGTTTTCGTAACTCACTCTGGCTTAGGTAGGAAGGCTGCATTTATTTTAACTTATTTTACATTATTGTTCGTCACCATAACTTCTAAGTCATCATACGCTCCTGTGATCGCAATTTATGCCTATTTTTACTCACTTTCAATTGCTTAGGCCAGACACTGCAAGCAATTACGAGATATTTAGCACAATGCTGGCCACTACAGCTAGACATCCTTTTAACGTTCAGAAATAGCTTTCGCGTCAAACACCTCCACGCAAATCCTCGGTACTATCAGAAGCTGTTTTACGCAACAAGAAATAATGTGGCGGAGCTTTCTTATACAAAATTCGCCTTTGCCTGATGTGAAGATGTACATACATAGAGCTGCCGTACTATTCCAAGAACAAATTAAATTCCAAACGTTTTCGAGAAGCAAAACTGTCTGCACATTACTACTTAGCGTAATTGTTTAAGGGAAGTATTCAGGCAGTCGGACTGGCAACAGTAATAAATAAGGGCTAATGAATAAGATATCACTAATATGAGATCACAGGATGAGATTGTCCTGTTATGTAGTTCAGATGATAAATTATATCGAGTTTTTATTGACATAGACAAGCACTGAAGAATTGTAGGGCTAAAATTATTATTCACAATGCTGACATATTTTTTAACAGCATCAAAAACCAGCAGCAGCTTGAGTTTTGCAGTGAGCCACTGGAAGTAGTAACGGATGTCTAATTAGGTCGTGTAGAGCACGCAGTTCTAGATCGCGAAAGCAAAATATGCACAGGCATCTGAATTGTTTAAGAATAGCCGCGGTGGTGCAGTGGATTGGGCGCTCAATATCTTCATCTGTGAAATGAGGATTGAGTGTCGGCCGCAACGTGCGTGTGCAGTACGATGTCAGTGGACATTTCAGAACCCCGCGTGGTCCAAATTTGCACAGCTTTACACTATGACGGCTCTAATAGCCTGAATTGATTTGGGACGTTAAATCTTATAAACCGAAACCAAACAGAACCACGTAGAATGAAGGGAACATGGCGCGTTCTGTGCGATCTTGAAATGCAGCGCTCAGTATCCATTGACACCTAATGTATATAAGAGCTGAATGTTACTGGTACGTACTTATGGGGCTGAAACGCGGAAAAAAAAAACGAATGTTTATAAATAAGAAAGAAGGATCGCAAGATTCGCACAAATTAGCTGTAGATAGAGTCAAGCATGTCAACGTTTTAAAGAAAGCAAAGAAACCTTAAGCAGTAATCTGAAGTAAAATATAATATTACATTTTCAATGGCTGCCAACAATCAATAGACTACCAATAACTCGCTAGAACATCACACTATTTGCACCGAATATAAATATTTTCAACATGCTTTTTCAAAATCATGTCAACCAGAACATTCAACCAGTTGTCTTGAAAATTGTTTCCGCTCATGAATGCTTCGGACCAAGAAAGTGCGTTTGAAAGACTCAGCTTTAACTTTAGGGGTGTAATGCTTTTGACACATCTGTCCTAGTAGAACTGAAATACTGGGATGAGCAATAATATTTCAGGTGAGCATATAACTCTGCTTTTGGCATAAAAATAGATTTGAGTTTACTATATAATATATTGTGCAATTATATCACGCGGGATATCGAACAAACCTTCGCATTTAGTGTATGTTGTTCAGCTGATGGCGAAGGTCGACAGCTCGTAGTAGAATACCAAACTTTGCACTTTATTCGCAGGAAAAATGGAAAAGAAATTCGTCGGTACCATCCTCTTAGAAATCGCAAATTCTGGAGGCTGTTACGACCAAGCATCCGCATTTGCGCGCTCTATTGTTCGCCTGTGGGCATGGATAAGTGCTGTGAATATGTGGTGATGGTCCAATGGCTCTAAGTGAGCCTGTTTCCAGGAATCCTGTTTTGTAAGCCTGTTTTGCTTTGTGGACACTCTGCAAATGCCAAATTGACCCTGCCAAGAGAACGTCTGGAAAAACACAAAGAAACGTCCCCCTGCGGGAAATGCAGGAAGTGCTTTCTTTCTTTTGTTCACCCTTCCAGTCGATAAGCCCTATCGTCCAGTGAGGAATGCCTACTTTCCAAAGGAGACGACAGAGTGACATGTCCGCTGACGTGCAGGACAAGAAAGGAGCATGACGCATACAGCCATTAAGTGATTTCCCAGGAATGCAGGAAAGATTTGCAATTGTCGAAAACGGACAATGCTGGGAGCGGATGCGGCGCCACGTGCACTCGGGTTTCTGAGAAGTAAAACCACTTGTCAGAACCAGCCTGTGGTTTCTTTGCTGAAGAATAGAAATGTACCTCCTCTCCTTGCCGTTCCCAAGCTTTTCCCGCCAACAAGTGATCACGCCCAACGAATGAATGCCGGACCAGTCAGTGCTTCAGACCATCAGTGCAGTGATGTGTTCGATTGGATGCCGATACCTGAGGGGCGTGCCCTGGATTTGGTTGGTCAGCATCTTCAGAGAGGGGCTGGACATAGGGGGTTTTAAGGACGCTGCAGAGCACGAAATGTCGCTCTGGGCCCTGGGTAAACGGCTCATCCAGTCACTTCTCGCTATGAACTCTTAACGCTTGCCATTTTGCTGATGTACCCTTCATTTTCTTGTAAATAATCTTGTAAATAAGTTTTCCCAAAGTGCCAGTAAACCTGCTTGTACATATTTCACCAACTTCGAAGATTCAGTCCTTCTTCAACCCCGAGTCTCTGCACGCTACCAAGTGAAGGCCGGGACGACGTAGCCCCAGCGTCACGACAACTGGTGACCAGCGTTGGGATCTGAATCTACAAGCCACAACATCTGATGACTGGAGGTGGGATCTGGATCTACAAGCTACAACATCTGGTGATTCGAGGTGGATCAGAATCTACAAGCCACAACATCTGGTGATCGGAGGTGGCATCTCAAGTAACAAGCAGGCGCAACAATCGGCCAACAAGAAAGCAGCTCGGAACATCGATCGCATGTGTGGGTGAGTGCTTGGCTTTTCTTCTGATGTGGACCAGGTTCTAGAACAGGGTTAGATTTTAGAACTGGTAAAAAGTGTTGAAACGCCTTTAGGTTTGGTAGTTTGCACTGTTGTTTTGGAAGTAGCCGACACTCGGAGCGATCATGGACCTACAAAAGCTGCAGAAACCGGACCTGTTGCTGTTGTGTGAGGAATTGGGAATTGATACAAGTGGTTTGGCACGAAAACCCTTGATTATAAAGGCAATCACTGATCTGGGAACCGATGATGAGGAGCTCAGTGAAGCATGGAACCTCATCGGTCAAAAAAAGGAGCAGCTCAGACAGCAGAAAGAGCGGGAAAAAGAGGAAAAGGAGCGCGAACGTGAGTGGGAAAAAGAGGAAAAGAAGCGTGAAAGAGAAGAAAAAAAGCTGGACCAAGAAATTGAGCTCCGGAAATTAGAACTAGAGTTGAGCAAGAGGTCGGGCAATTGTCCCCAGCTAGCGGTACCTCTTCTCAACAAGGAGGCAGATTTCAAGATGTCAAAGTACATGCAGCCATATGTGATATCAGGGGATATCGGTCTGTATCTGGCTAACTTTGAGCGAACCTGCGAAAAACTGTCCTTCCAGCGAGACACTTGGTCTCAGAGATTATTGACGGTTCTGCCCTGCGAGGCAGCGGAGGTTGTCGCGCGGCTAAGCAAGGAGGACGCGGACAACTACGAGAAGGTCAAAGCTTGCCTTCTGAGAAAGTATAGGCTTAGCGCCGAGGCGTTCAGACAACGTTTTCGGAACGCTACTAAGTCCAGGGACGAGAGTTACCCTGAATTCCTGTACAATTTAAGAGTTAATTTGGGCGAGTGGCTAAAGAGCACTGATTCCTACAGTGATAGGGACGCTGTAGTCGAGCGAATTCTTTTGGAGCAGTTTTATAACTGCCTCCCAGAAAAAGAAAGAAATTGGTTACAAGACCGAGGCGAAATTAAGTCGGCAACTGAAGCTGCCGAACTTATTGAGGAGTATGCTTCGCGCCGACAATTCAGTAACCCAGCAGTGGATAGGCCCCACAATCCCAAGTTGAGAGTGAATAACCGTCAGGAAAGGCACTTTGCTAGAGTTGGAAACGAAGAAATGAAGGTTTCTTCAGGCAAATTCCCTAGAAAGGACGGCAGTGAGAAAAGTGGGGAAGTGATCAACGTGCAGAACACCAAGAATAAGCTTGAGGCTAGGAAGCCGCTCACATGCTTTAGGTGTAATGAGCAGGGTCACATTGCCGTCAACTGCCGGAAAGAAAAGATTGCTTTCTCGTATGTCAGGGACTGCGATGAAAATATGCAGCTTTTAGAACCCTACCTGCATGACCTAGTAGTCAACGGGAAGCCTTGCAAGGTACTGCGCGATTCGGCCGCAACGATGGATGTTGTCCATCCGGCGTATGTATCGCCTTCCGACTATACAGGACAGTGTGGATGGATCCGACAGGTAGTTGAGGAACAGAGTGTGTGCTTGCCGATCGCGAACGTGGTCATCGAGGGCCCTTTCGGCGAATTAACAACCGAGGCTGCCGTTTCAGGAAAGCTTCCTAAGTGCTATCCGTATTTGTTCTCCAACAAATCGGACATGCTGCTGCGAAAGAGGGGCATCCTTTTCGGAGACAGAGTTGTGCAAGCCTTAACACGTTCAAAGGCGCGAGAACTAGCTACACTGCTCATTCCAGAAAAATCCACAGCGGAGGAAACGGCAGTTAAAACAGTGGTAAATGCGGAAGATAGCAGGTCAGAAAACTTTGAGAGCGAGGCATCTCAGATATGTCAACTTGAAAGTGAGCTTGATGAGACGCGGAATGAGGACGTTCTTGAGAGTAACCTCTTGCCGCCAGTGTCTAGTAATCTCACGAGACTTTTAAGTGGAACCCGAGAGGACTTAGCTATAGAGTAAGCCAATGATCCCAAGATACAGGAGATAAGGGAGCGCCACCGCGCCACTAAGACAGCAAACAATATTTCTTTCGAGATGAGAAAGGGAGTGCTGTATCGCTTATTCAAGGATAAGCGCGGAGTAGAGCGGGACCAATTAGTCGTTCCCCAAAAGTACCGCGGAGACTTACTGCGACTTTCCCATGGCAGCTCGTGGTCATGTCACCTTGGAACAAAGAAAACAAAGCAGAGGCTGTTGCAAGAATACTATTGGCCTGGATGTTTTAAGGACACGGAAAATTTTGTACGGTCATGCGACACGTGCCAGCGGGTTGGAAAGGCGCAAGATAAGTGGAAAGCTCCGATGGTGTTAGTACCAATCATTACCGAGCCGTTTCACCGGTTAGTAATAGATGTAGTTGGGCCACTTCCTGTGACAGAGTCAGGGTACCGTTATATCCTCACTATGTTATGCCCAGCCACAAAGTTTCCAGAGGCTGTTCCGCTGCGCGAGGTGACGTCCGAGAGTGTAGTGGATTCGCTGCTGTCAGTGTTTGCACGAGTTGGATTCCCTTCCGAGGTCCAAAGTGATCAGGGTAGCGTTTTCACGAGTGTCCTCACCACCTCATTTCTCGAGCGATGCGGCATTAAGGTAGTGCATAGCTCGATCCATCATCCGCAGAGCAACAGCGTAGAAAGATGGCACTCTGTTCTCAAACGAGTCCTGAGGGGACTGTGCTATGAAAACAAGCGCGAATGGGATACCTGCCTGCCTGCAGCGCTTTTCGCTTTGCGGTCAGTGCCGCACGAATCCACTGGATTTAGCCCAGCCGAGTTGGTGTACGGAAGGTCACTGCGCTCACCTTTGCGAATGGTGCGCGAAGCCTGGGAGGGGCGCGGAGAAGGCCCAACAGTAGTAGAATTCATTCTGAACCTCTTGAATCGCTTACATAACACTAAGGAACTCGTTGAGGCCAGCATGAAGTCAGCCCAGGCTCGTTCCAAGGTGTACTATGATAAGACAGCCCGTCAAAGGACGTTTTGTATCGGGGACCAGGTGATGTTGCTGAGAAGTTCAAGGCAGAATAAGCTCGAAGTACAGTGGGAAGGACCGGCTGAAGTCGTTGCAAAGCTTTCTAACACTAACTACGCAGTGAAAATTCCCGGTAGGCGTAAAGAAGTGCGCATTTATCATTGCAATCTTATGAAGCCTTATGTGCAGAGGGAAGCCGTGGTAAATCTAACGTTAAACCTTCCCGAGGAGATGGGGGACAACTTGATTTGCCTCAGCGGAAAAGGAAGCAACGCTCAGGAGCTTCTCAAAAAGACGGAGCAGAGAGGAGAACTAAAGAAATCCCAGCTGTCCGATCTGGGCGAGATAATAACAGAGTTTGAGGCCTGCTTCGTGGACAGGCCAGGCAGAACTGATTTGACTGAGCACGATATTGAGCTGACTTCAGACGTGCCAGTGCGATCAAGGTGCTACCGATTCTCTCCAAGGCAAAGAGAAATTCTGGATAGGGAAGTAACTCGCATGCTGGAATTGGGAGTAATAAAACACTCGGAAAGCGATTATGCTTCGCCTATGATCTTAGTAGAAGCTCCAGGTAAAGACCCTAGGCCTGTGGTAGACTACCGAAAGCTAAATTCTCTCACCAGGGATCAAGTGTATCCTATTCCGAATATTGAGGAGAGAGTAGAACAGGTCAGTAGAGCGGCATATGTGACTACGCTGGACCTTACTCGAGGATACTGGCAAGTACCGCTCACTGAACGCGCCAGCAGATACGCGGCTTTCGTCACTCCGACGGGCAGCTACCAGCCAACAATGATGAGTTTCGGGCTCAAAAATGCTCCATTTTGTTTTTCACGACTCATGGATAGGGTTTTAAAGGGGTGTGAAACATTCGCGGTGCCTTATTTAGATGACATTGCGGTTTTTTCCGACTCATGGGCGGACCATATGGTACATCTAAGAGCTGTACTGAGCCTTTTGCGTCAAGCTGGACTAACCGTAAAGGTCGAGAAATGTTGCCTGGCAAGGGCGACCGTGGACTACTTGGGTCACAATGTAGGTCAAGGTTTCAGGAAACCCAGCGAGATTAAGATTTCTGCGGTAGCAGACTATCCGCGGCCGAGCACGAAGACGGAAATTCGAGCATTCCTAGGTCTGACTGGGTACTACAATCACTACATCCCTAACTATTCAGCTTTGGCTAGCCCTCTGACCGACGCTCTCCGCAAGACAGAACCGACAAATGTAGTCTGGGACGAACAAAAGGAAGCCTCCTTCGTAAACCTGAAGGCTGTGCTGATTAGCCGTCCGGTATTGCGAGCTCCAGACTATGACCGAGAATTCACGGTCCAGTGTGATGCCAGTGATCGAGGGCTAGGTGCTGTTCTCTGCCAGAGAGATGACGACGGTAATGAGCACCCAGTGCTCTACCTGAGCA
This sequence comes from Amblyomma maculatum, assembly GCF_055883805.1. Lineage (NCBI taxonomy): Eukaryota > Metazoa > Arthropoda > Arachnida > Ixodida > Ixodidae > Amblyomma > Amblyomma maculatum. The sequence goes on from NC_139353.1 coordinate 85,907,596, forward strand.
GAAAACTGAGTTCTAGAGAGAGGGCTTATTGCGCGTCAGAGAAAGAGTGCGCTTGCATTGTATGGGCCATTCAAAAATTGCAGTGCTATCTTGGAGGGGCCAAATTCACCGTAGAGACGGACCATTGTCCCCTGGCTTGGCTGCAAACTGCGACATCGAAGAACAGTCGCCTTCTTAGGTGGAGCTTGATTTTACAGCAGTACAATTTTGAAATAAGATACAAAAAGGGGAAGTTAAATGGGAATGCGGACGCGCTTAGCCGCTCTTTCTAAGCGGTCCGAGATGTTCCTCACCATGTATCCAAATTGATAATCAGGTTTTTTTTTTTTTTCGTGCGCTTGTATATGTGTGGCTATGTAAAGCAGCACGTTTGGTTTTCTAGGAATACGTGGGTCCTGAACGTCTTGAGAGTGGGCTTTTCTCGAACAACAATGGCAGTTTTCTTTTAACCTGGTCTCTTCAGACGGGAGCCGAGTGCTTGCTTTGACATGTGGTTGAGTTTCAGACAGCTCGAGCAATTTGGCCTACAACAATCAAGACAACGCGACAAGCAACAGCGAGCTTCAAGCGTTCACGTGCAGGCCATTAAGTCGTCTCTTCATGCAGCAGCTGGGACTGCTGCCCTCCGAGACTCTTCTGGCGGGGGAGGAGGCTGTTACGACCAAGCATCCGCATTTGCGCGCTCTATTGTTCGCCTGTGGGCATGGATAAGTGCTGTGAATATGTGGTGATGGTCCAATGGCTCTAAGTGAGCCTGTTTCCAGGAATCCTGTTTTGTAAGCCTGTTTTGCTTTGTGGACACTCTGCAAATGCCAAATTGACCCTGCCAAGAGAACGTCTGGAAAAACACAAAGAAACGTCCCCCTGCGGGAAATGCAGGAAGTGCTTTCTTTCTTTTGTTCACCCTTCCAGTCGATAAGCCCTATCGTCCAGTGAGGAATGCCTACTTTCCAAAGGAGACGACAGAGTGACATGTCCGCTGACGTGCAGGACAAGAAAGGAGCATGACGCATACAGCCATTAAGTGATTTCCCAGGAATGCAGGAAAGATTTGCAATTGTCGAAAACGGACAATGCTGGGAGCGGATGCGGCGCCACGTGCACTCGGGTTTCTGAGAAGTAAAACCACTTGTCAGAACCAGCCTGTGGTTTCTTTGCTGAAGAATAGAAATGTACCTCCTCTCCTCGCCGTTCCCAAGCTTTTCCCGCCAACAAGTGATCACGCCCAACGAATGAATGCCGGACCAGTCAGTGCTTCAGACCATCAGTGCAGTGATGTGTTCGATTGGATGCCGGTACCTGAGGGGCGTGCCCTGGATTTGGTTGGTCAGCATCTTCAGAGAGGGGCTGGACATAGGGGGTTTTAAGGACGCTGCAGAGCACGAAATGTCGCTCTGGGCCCTGGGTAAACGGCTCATCCAGTCGCTTCTTGCTATGAACTCTTAACGCTTGCCATTTTGCTGATGTACCCTTCATTTTCTTGTAAATAATCTTGTAAATAAGTTTTCCCAAAGTGCCAGTAAACCTGCTTGTACATATTTCACCAACTTCGAAGATTCAGTCCTTCTTCAACCCCGAGTCTCTGCACGCTACCAAGTGAAGGCCGGGACGACGTAGCCCCAGCGTCACGACAAGGCGCACAACTTCTTAAAAGGGATAAGTCGATTGCCTTCACGGAAAGCGCCCTCCACACAGGGGAGCAGCGAGTTTTTTTATTCACGGCGACTGTAGTACCTTGACGCATACCGCGACGCACCATGAAGGCTGTTACGGTCACGGGGCTGCCCCTGCTGCCTCCTCAGAGAGAACCTCAGTTTGCGGCAATTGTACCGGTCAAACGAGACGCCCCAAGATAACACTGGGGAGGAGAGCGGATTCTTCTGTGCCGCAATCGATGTCATAAGCTTTACTTGAAGGGGTGGCGAGCGTTCATTGCGCCGCCAGGTCTTCGGAACTACCAAGTGATGGCGCGCGGCGGTGGTCGTTGCTAGGGTGACTCGATGCGCGCGCCTCCGCTTAGGGTGATGTCACTAATTGAATTAGTCACCACCGCCATGATTCTGTGACCGCCGTCCGCCGTCGCGTTGCCCTGGGCGGCCGTGGCCACCTGCTCTGGCGGCGTATGATGAGCGCTACGGCGTGCATATTGCTTATTCTAATAAGAATGCCTGCATTTTGTGTTCTCGGCAGTTTACTGATTCGAGAACAGGGCTGGTGAATGCTTGATATAGCAGTAGGCCGAAAAAAATGAAAGGCTCGCATTAACGTTGTCTCATATGTAGAGAGATGTGTTTGTATCTATAGGCCTTTTAGTTAATAAGGGAATCTGCTTATCACTATAACGAATACATTGGTAGATACAGTGTGCCGTAATATTGTGGCACATTGCAGGCATGTTGAAAAATGACGCGAAACCAGTACGTGGCAAGAAAGTTGTAATTGTTTGTAGGGTTTAAATTCCCAAAGCAACTCCAGCTATGAGAGACATGCGACAACAAGGCCTGCACACAAACGATCAGTGACGTCCAACCATTTCTGATATGCACCATTACTTCGCTCATGCGCGCCGTCTACAGAATCTATGTACAGAATGTCTGCAGGTACTATAAAGCCCGTGTCGAGTATAATACCCATAACTGTTACATCCTTTATAACATACATCGATGATAATCGCATTATACTAAATGCAGGTCTAGTCAATTCTAGTACATAATTTAAGGTGAGCCCCCCCTCGTGTAGAGAACGTGTCCTCGAGCCAGGGTCTCGCCCGACGAGTCATTGTTTCAATGTTCGTAAAACAACAACGCTTTATTCCGCTTCCACAGAAATTCGTTTTACAAAGATAAATTGAATGCTTCTGTGATACTAAGCATGCGGTCGAGGCTCGAGAGAAGCCAAAGCTTTGCTACAAAAATAAGGAAGCAGCGCTTTTATAAAGCAATAC